>NW_009258377.1:2368673-2388290 GCF_000687185.1 Egretta garzetta
TGGGGGCAAGAGTGCAGTATGTTTGAGCATGCTTTTCATACATCAAGGGACCGCTTTCATTTTCAAGATTTCCAAAGAGTGGAGAAAATGGGTGTTTTCCTGATAACATACCCCCTTCTATACATTTATAAACTTGATTTTTCCTCTCAGAAAGACTGTCTCTCAGTATCAGTCGAAATTCTTTTAAAATCTATGGCAAAACACAGCACACCATCTATAGGTAATTAAAGGAGGAGCAGAAAGCCTAGTGCCCAGGGAGGAAAGGAGAACCCTGCCACGAAAGGAGCCAGTCATCCGGCCCTCCTGTCTGGCAGTGCTGAACAGCTCCACGTCTCACAGTTAACAAACTGTTGGCTTCCTGAGGTGCATGCAACTCCACTTTGAAAATAACGTATATCCAGCACATTAGAGCTTTCCAAAACCTGTGACAAAGCAATTAGAAAGAAAATTGGCACATTATCGATTGCAAACTTGGCAAGGTCTCATGCAGTTACTTACAATGATTATACTGCTCCCTTTCTCCCCACTAATTTTCCACTTGAGTAATCAAGAAATCAGTTTGGATTAAAGACAGAGTGTGTTTGACAACTTTGTTACCCAGTTGTTGTGCTCAGGAATTCAAATGTATCTGATGTGTCAGGGAAGACTTTCCCTGATGCACTTTTTCTAGCAAACCTAGGTGGCTTCTTGTGACTGCCTCCGTGCTGGCTCCACAGGATACGCTGCGGTCCAGCTGAGCAGCATGGCAGTAAGCTGCCTTTTTTCTTTACTTGGCAAAATTGTGTTTCTCCCCCTACTGTTGAAACAGAAAGGATGAGCAAACAGTTTCAAGGCTGATTTCAGTGTTGAATGCTGTAAATGAGCATGCGATCTGCAAACAGTATGGTAGTTACTGCCTTTTAATTGAGCTTTCTTTTTGCTGTTAACCAATTCTACATCAGATGCATACAACACATAAAACACTACATAAAACATAAACTATTATTAAGCAAATTAAAAGATAATCAGCAGCTACCAGCCCTGAGCAGCCACCCCTGCAGCCCTCAGGGTTTCCAGGCCTCTTTTCACCCATGTCCTTGACCCAACAACACTCATGAAATGGGGTCTGAAGGCCTGACCACAGCTCTCGAGCTTCTCCCTTGTTGGAGACAGGTGAGGCCACAAGAAGAGGTCTTCTGCCATGGTCGTCTGCCATTTAGTGGAGGCCCCATCCCTGGAAGCATTCCAGGCCAGGTTAGACAAGGCTCTGAGCAACCTGATCTGGTTAAAGGTGTCCCTGCTCACTGCAAGGAGGTTGGACTAGATGGCCTCTAGGGGTCCCTTCCAACCCAAAACATTCTATGATTCTATGATTTCTTTATCTCAATGAGTGGGAAAAGAATGCTGAATATGTTTAGAAAACATTAGTGAACCTCTACACAGCTGATCTAGTTAAAAATCTATTTCTGGATATGACGAGCACTACCAGAGTTCCTTTCAAATGATAGTGGATATGAATGTGGAGACATTTAATTATAACTCCTTAGGACTTTTGTTTCCAGGACTCTCAATATAATGAGGAGACCCTTGGCAACCTGAAAGCCACCATTCTTTGATGATTTGACCAGCTCTGAAATGAAAACCAGCACTGGTTTCATGCTGATAAATTCATTTTGTTTCACCCCCCTGGAAGGATCCTGGTGTACCTGCTCACTGGCTAAAACTTGAAGAAACAGGGACATTGACTTCTACCCAAACTGTAGAGCACATTGCAAGATTTTAAGGCACTAAATGCTTAGATCCAAACTGCAGGGGATTTTTCAACAATAGTTCATACTGCTCACGACCCCCAGAAAATATCTGTCTAGAGACTATGTTTTTGATATTGAGAGATAGGAAATATTTCTGGTAGCTGCTGAAGACCTGCAATCAGTTATTGCATCTTACTGCATCCTCACCAGCAGGAAATTCTTCAGGAGAGAGCACTGAATAATATGTGTTTGAACATGAAGGTAATGCAACATAAATTTTCAATAAGAATAATCCTTGGTTCACAGGTTTCAGCACTAACTCTTCGGCAGCTTGTGGCAGCCCCTAGAGCTATACATTGCACCAAAAGGGCCTGGGAGGAGTGGGTCAACTGGACAGAAATGGGTAGTCTCTGTTAGCCCTTTTTTTTTATGATGAGGAGTGAATCTCCTCAATGACCCACTCTGGCTGACCCCGGGAGTGCCTTGAAGCACATGAGCCAGATGACCCCAACCAGAGAGGCATCTCAGCTGCGCGCCCAACACCACGGCTGCTCATGGGCATGAGGGCACAGGGGCTGTGGAGGAGCTGGCCTGCAGCAAAACCGCCTGCTGTGCCTGGTGCAGGTCTCCACTTTGCAACACCAGCTGCCTCGCCCTACTTCTGGTGCGTACTATGAGATAAACAGATGCAGCTGAAGATCCCCAGTCCCTCTAGATCTGATAGATGTGCCATGTCAGGGAGGAAGAAGATGGCCAAATGGTCAAATGCTCTCTGGTGGTTACAGCTTCCCAACCCGTAACTTTTACTAGGCATTGAAAACCAACGCACCAAGTGAATCAGGACAGGGATGTGGTGGATTCACACGACTGCTTTATCTGCATTGCTTTTTGCTACTTTTACCCTGGTTTATTTTAGTTTACAGTCAACAGAATATGCAACATCTGCCACCCCAAGGAAAGCCACTGCCTAGAGAGTCACTGCCTCTCTCCATCATGTTGATGACAGCTGTAACCAATTCCCGGGCCAGGCTACAGAAGTGCTTGGAGAGAGGCCAAGGAAAGTCAATTCCTGCAGGTCTGCATCATGTCTCTCCCACTGCAGAACACCCTTCAAAATAAACTTTTTCTCTCTTTCAATTCTACAAACTGATATAACAGCAGAGGAAGACTTGTACTACTGTTTTTTATTCTCTCACAGCCATGTCCAGACAGAGTTTGCTTACTCAAGCATTGTACAAGAAGCATCTTGCTCTGCCTATAATGCTGTGGCTGTATCAAAAAAAAGGAGATACAGCTTGCTGGCCCTTCATGTTGGACAGCTCAGCAGTGTTCAAAGAAACCTGTTTTGTCTCTCAAAAAATAGTGCTAACCAAGTGCTAATTCAAGACAAAGTCCTTGACAGTGTCCTGGTTTCAGCTGGGATTGAGTTAATTTTCTTCCTGGTAGCTGGCATAGTGCTGTGGTTTGGATTTAGTAGGAGAATAATGTTGATGACACGCTGATGTTTTAATTGTTGCTGAGCAGTGCTTACACTAAGTCAAGGACTTTTCAGCTTCTCACCCACCCCACTAGCTAGTAGCCTGGGGGTGCACAAGAAGTTGGGAGGGGACATGGCTGGGACAGCTGACTCCAGCTGTCCAAAGGGGTATTCCAGACCATATGACGTTATGCTCAGCATATAAAGCTGGGGGAAGAAGAAGGAAGGGGAGGACATTCAGAGTGATGGTGTTTGTCTTCCCAAGTAACCGTCATGCGTGATGGAGCCCGTCTTTCCTGGAGATGGCTGAACACCTGCCTGACGATAGGGAGTAGGGAATGAATTCCTTGCTTTGCTTTGTTTGCATGCACAGCTTTTGTTTTACCTATTAAACCGC
Source organism: Egretta garzetta (assembly GCF_000687185.1). Taxonomy (NCBI): domain Eukaryota; kingdom Metazoa; phylum Chordata; class Aves; order Pelecaniformes; family Ardeidae; genus Egretta; species Egretta garzetta. Next base: position 2,372,278 of record NW_009258377.1, read on the forward strand.
CTTTATCTCAACCCACAAGTTTTCTCACTTTTACTCTTCTGATTCTCGCCCCCTCCCCACCGGGGGAGAGTGAGTGAGCAGCTGTGTGGTGCTTAGTTGCTGGCTGGGGTTAAACCATGACATAGAGACAGCATCAACGGAGGATGTGAACCCGCTAGTTCTGTGCTGGAATACAGAATTTTGCTGTGTTTGTTGGAATTTTTTTCAGTTTTCTGATAGATCTTGTTCTCACTAATGTCACCAGTGATATTGTTAGAAGAAAAGAAGAAAGGACCCAGCAAAACAATCATGTATACAAGAGGAAAAGGATAATAGCTTCCACCTGACAGCAAAACCAGTTCTCTAAAGCATGTAGTAAGAAAAACAAGACTGAAGCAAATAAACCACATTTCCTCAGAGGTGATTAAACAGAACTGTGCTGCAGGTAGAGTTAAGCGATGGGGCTTTCAAGCACAGCTGTCAAAGCTTGAATGTCTGCTGTTCCCCAGCGTGCACATGCTCTCATCCTCCCCCAATACCTGGACTCTGCAGGTTCACGTCAAATTCAGCTGCTTCAAAGTAGCCATGGTTAGTTACTCACTGAAATCTGAAAGTTTATCTTTAATGGCTTTTGGTTTTCTAAGAGATTGTTTAAATATTGATATGTCCTAGCGAGGACTTTATTTTGATAAAAAAGAATTGGTTTTACTGGTGAGGACTCTTAACAGAGAAACACAGTATAATAAGAGGTTGACTCTGGTCCTGAAATGACTTAGGCATTGCTTAACTTTCTCATAGTTAATACTTCATAAACCCTTGACAGCTAGTTAATCCAATTTTTGTTCTAAAAAATAAAACTTGGACATGAATGATTCATTTTTGTGTTGAAGGGGTTTTATTTTTTAACTCCGCTAGTAAAGACAGTTACTTACAGTCTTCTGATATGTTAGAACTATACAATGGGCCTGAAATATTAATGCAAATTAACACAATCAAAATTGCTTTCATATGCTCCTTTTGGTAACAATATGAGTTAATGGTTAAGTTATTTCCTACAATATTTTCTTTTGAGCAGGAAGGCATAATTTCTGAGTATATATTTCTTCACTCTTCACTGACAAAACAAATCTTTAATTTTTCCTAAATCTACCATTGTTCTTTGACCTAGATTTGAAATATTATCAGGTCATTACCTATTTCTCATTTCTGACAATATTGACTCATGAGATCATACCAAAATGTTTTTACTTGATTTTGGTTAGCTTTAGCTTATCAGAATTACTGTGTTATTACCGAAATATTCAAGTTACTCTAGATTAAAATAGCAACCCTTCTGAGAAGGGTAATTTTAAAAGGTCTATCAGAAATCACAAATAATTTTGTTATTTATAGTAATTATCCTTTTTATATCATGAGTAACTTGATTGCTTGCAATTGGTTCTCAGTTGTCAATGATCATGAATGACCTTATAAGCTTTCTAATTCTTTTCAAAAAATCGCAGGCTGATCGGAATAGATAATGAAAATTATTTTGAGATAGAGATAAAAATCTATCAATTTTTGTGATGGAGTCACAAAAGTATTACTTGGAGTTTCTGAGAAATAATTTTTTGTGAGAAAACACTTCCCCTACCTCTAAAAATGTTCTGCAATATTAAATTCAGGTTTTTTTCCCCTTCTAGAAAAATCCTGTCAGTAGGACGGCTTCCCCATCTTTTTCTCCTTTTAAGATCTAGTACTGTATTTTATAATTCTTCGATTATATCACTTACTACCCATAAGCCAAAGAGGAAGAAACAAAAACAATTTTTCATAAATGCAGTTTTAAAAGAACCGATCATTTCAGAAGCATAAGAACTGCACTTAAGTTGAAACTTAGCATGATATTGGAAACACAATGCAAATTCTGTGAGTTGATCTAAACATGTCTAAGCGTAGTTAAAGGGGGGAAATGACAAGCGATCTTTTGTATACACCGCAAGTCCTTGTTGCATTTTATAGCTCCAGTATTGCTGTTGGAATCCCAAAATACGCTATTAACAGGGATCAGTTCTTTAAAATTTCAGATTTGGTTGTGCAAGAAGACTGCATGAAGCTGCTAAGTAGAATAGCAAAACTAGAGATGTTACATGGTCTTGTTCATCCTGAATAGTTTTTATAGGGCATTGCAATCTCTGCTGCTAAAACTCAGATCACTTCTGTCAAATTTTTCGCAGACAGCATCTGATAAGGGAGAATACAAAAGAAGAAAGTAAGAAGAAAGATGCCAGACACAAGAAAAAGTTGAGCCACTTAATTTTTTCCAATAAAATTTTGATAGAAAATAGTTTCTTTGACATAAAAAATGGCAGATGCTGGAGTTTAAAAAATAAATCACACAATTTAAGTTTCATCACCATGCAAACTTTAGCAGCCAAGAAACGTATTTTGGTCTCCCAGGATCATGTGCTGAAGTAGGATTGTAGGATGAAACCTCTCTAACTGATTGAAGACTATGTTTTCAGGTAAGGCAAATAGCACAAAAAGAAATGTTGTCCATGTTGCAGTTAAGAAACAGAATATTCCACTCAAAGAGTTCTTCACTATTGAGATGTGTTGAAGGTGTTGAAGATGATGATTACATATAGAACTGGGACACAGAGTTATCTGAGACATTTAGGGACAGGACCACATATAGTAGACTAATTTTTAAAGAATATTTGTTATGAAGATTCAGACTTCCTCGTCTCCATAGCTGACAAGAATTGATAAGGCAAAGGCACCACAACGTGCTTGCAAGGCAGGTAAATTTGCCTCTGAAATACTAAGCTTGAATTAGTCATAGAATCATAGAATTGTTTAGGTTGGAAAAGACCTTCAGGATCATCAAGTCCAACCGTTAACCTAACACTACCATCCCACCACTAAACCATGTCCCTAAGCACCTCATCTACCCATCTTTTAAATACCTCCAGGGATGGGGACTTGACCACTTCCTCGGGCAGCCTGTTCCAGTGCCTGATAACTCTTTCAGTGAAGAAATTTTTCCTAATGTCCAATCTAAACCTCCTCTGGTGCAACTTGAGGCCATTTCCTCTTGTCCTATCACCCATTACCTGGGAGAAGAGACCGACCACCACCTCCCTACAGCCTCCTTTCAGGCAGTTGTAGAGTTTTTTGAATGTATATGAATACATATGCACAGAGATTCTGTTACAGTAACAAACTAAGTGTAAAATGTCATGTATTGCATGACTAGGAAGCATTGCTGAAGGAATCAAAGTTACTCAAGGGTTTAAACCCCACCCTTTGCATTTCAGGCATGGGTTTCAGCATACTGTGGTTTGGTTAAGAGCCTGTAGGACAGATTCAGAAATTATGCAAGTGAGTAGAAGTCTCCCCAATGATTTAAATGGGTTCGGATGAGGCCCCAGGTCTCATAGGCAATAGGCCATGTCCAGACTCCAGAGCACACGTGGGATAACATAACATATGTGTATGTGGTGAGAGAGCAGCACACATCCAGATCCTGCTGTAAAATTAACAGGAAAAGCAGCTGGTGAGCCAACCCACATAGCTTTACACTTCAGACCTATGAGGGAAGAATTGTTACCACAGGAGAGTTGTAAGCATCTGGCACTTGAACGTAATTTTTCTTTGAGGCATAGTAACACCGCAGCATTCATTCTGGGTTTAAATTATTAGCACAGGCTTTTCCTCTACCTCCCCCAAGAACAGGTATTACTCCAGTGAATTTCAAGGCAGACAAGACAAATATGCTCCACCTGAATATGGACTTTAGCCTAGTAAAATGTTAGATAAAATAGAATAGCATCCCTAAACCATATATGAAGAAAAACGAAAAGCAAATACAGCCCACATCAGTGTCTAAATGCACAAACCTTATTTTATATCATTTTTTGCACCTTTTATTTCCATATTGCCCTGCGGTTCAAGTTAATGGTTTTGTTCTAGACAATATTTTGCTAAAAAAATCTTACATGGACCACAGTGAAGTACAAGCCTTGTACTTGTTCATAAACTTGATGAAAGTATGGCTTAATAGTCCTAGCCATATCCTGAATACTTACTCACTGCCATAGTTTCCCTGAAAGTACGGACTATTGAAAAATTACACTCCTAGAGAAGCTAAATATACCACCTCTAGCTATTGCGTTTACTAACTTTAATTTGTTCTTCTGAACTTCTGTTCTGTTCTGTGTAGAAAAACAGATTTGTCTCATTTAGAGAACAGAAAAGACAACACTTACTCTCAGAAAAATATTTTCCTTTTTGCTCTTTGCAAGAATGAAAGAGTAGAAATGTAATGCTGCCAAGGAATACTGTTTCTCCTCAAAGATTAGCTTGGCTTTGTTCATCTTCTAGCAAGCATGTTGTGGGTAACTTCCTTACCAAAGGCTCTCTGTTTTCCTCTTAAAATCTTTGTTCAAAAATTTCAAACTTCTACAGCCTCTCAGAATTATGGATGAGAAAGCGCCTAAGAATGTTTTATGTTGTTAAAAGCTCCTGTCTGATCTGAATAAAAAAAAAAGGATGAAGAGCTAAAATTCAAAACTAGAGTTGTGATTGCAGAATCCCTTTTCCACCCTTAACACCACCACCCTTTCCTGAAAACACCAAAGTCCCTCTGAGAAGATTGTTCTGTATGTGAGATAACAGACAGGATCCTGAAAACCCCTGTTTAAAGCATATGATTATGCATCCCATGTAACAAAACTAAGGTGTGTGATAAAGAGAGAGGGCACCTTTCACAGGAAGAGGTTTACAGTGCGCCTTGTTGACTGTATCTGATGATATCACACTAACATTTTAGCTGCATGTAATGTTAAAAAAAAATTAAACTCACTTTGCCTAATGTATATTTTTGCCGCGTGTGTCGGTTGAAATAGGTGATTTTGAACTCCATAGGGTAAAGGTTAATTTCATGCCAGTGTATATAGAGTCAATTCAATGAATTGGGTGTCTCAGTAATGTTTCAGCTCTAGCTTACTTCTGCAAGTCCACACCAGGTTTCTCCATGACTTACAATTTCTCCTCAGTGAGTCATGTAAAGCTGAACTAGTGATCCCAGTTCTTAGCAAAAAAGATGAGAATACACTATAGCCTGCAGCTACTTATTGCCACAGCAAGACCAAAGAAGAAGGGGACTGGCAATCTTCCTCTCCTGAGAAACTGCCTCCATGAAGCCAGGACCAAAAGCCATGGATACAGCCATGTGCAGATTCCCATTTTGTGCCACCTCTGTCATTAGAATTTTTGCATTTCCCATGCCTGTCATCTGACAATTTTAATGAACAAATGCATAATGAAAAGAGTACAATGCCATTGTGTGTCTTAGCATTTAGCCAACGCATTTTCAGAAGGAATACTGTTCACCAAGCCATAATGAGTTTAAATTTGTGTAATCTATTTGCTTCCCTTATTCTTCTTAGTTTGTGCTACTATCAGGAGATCAAATTAAATGGCAATTTCAAACAGTATTTTGCAAATGTCTTTGTTATTAGCAACTACTCGCCAATGTGTTTGAACAGTTTGTGGTTTGGGCTGTTTGTGTACCGTTTACTTCAACTATTCATTTTTCAAACATCTGCTAGGTCCCACACTATTGTTTTTCCTCTCCAAAAAGTATAGTTGCAACTTTAAAACTGGGGACTAGTGAATAATGGATTTTCACTGAAAGTTTTCAAATGAATAAACATGAGAACTGAAATCTGTGAAGTTTTCAAAATTCACAAAGATTTTGCTGAATACAGTGGGCTAAATACGAATAGTTCAGCTTCTACTTTGTTGCTGCTGCAGTTCATGAAGATGTTCCTGAATCAGTTTGTTCCTAGCAGAGCAGCTCTATCAAATGGAAGAGACAAACATATGGGCAGGAAATATGTCTGTTAATAAGCCAAAGGAGTGAAGTTGTACCGCCTCAAATTTTTAAATACTTTGACAGTCCACAGATAGAGGTCATCTAAAGTATGTACAAGTTGCAATTGTTTTGGCAGAATCATACTAGGACAAATCACATGATTATGCTGTTTACCAAGGAACAGGATCCTAGATGTAAGAGAATTAGTAGTCAATATTAATCTAACAGCCTCAAAAATGGTTGTTGGACGCATACTCTGAGACTATTAGATATTCTTCCTCATCATTTAATAAAGCTTGAATAACGTGGTCTTAGGGAGAAATCCTTCTGTATAAAGGAAGATGGATACAAGATAATACATTTTACAGCAGAACACATAATTTCCTATTTTATTGCCAAATTCATATGTTTTCAGAGACATGAATAAAAGTTAAAATATGATTTCCAAAACCAGCCAGCAGGCAACACCTTAGTTAGGAAACACTATAGTATCTTTCCACTTGTAAAATACTTTTGTTTAGTTATAGATTACAATATTCAGCATCACCACTACTAGTGCTTGGTTCCACTATGTAGAATCTTAAACCCAGGTTAATTTTAATGAGGAAGAGGTCAGTCAAGAGCATAACTAGATGAAAAAAATGTAATTTTCAGTGGTTCAGTGGTCACCCTTCTACTGCTAGTCTAAATGAAGTGCTTGTTAACATGAATAGGTAACAAAGCTAAGCTAATCTAAGCACAAAATGGTGTACAAGCCAACATATACCTAAGTTAATAGCTGCAATACAAGCTAGGCTTTTACATTAAAAGGTTCAAGTGCAACTGTGCTATTTGCACTTAAGGCAGCTATTTTTAAGAATAAACACACAACGGTATTTCTCTTAACAAGGTACAACATTTTGTTCCTTGATTGCTGTTTATCTTGTTACAAGAAGTTGAAAATGTCTGTAATTCCCCACGATTGATCCTACAGTCAAACAAGGAAACAAACTTCACGCTGAAAATTTGTCTATGAGGAGGTGGTTGAAAAGTTTCCCAGCTGTGTCATATGTATACTTTAATGTTAAATTTTGCTGAGTGCTCAAAAACATTGTATCCCCTTCTTGAATCTGTTTGAAAGCAGTGAATTTACAGTGGTATTAATAACCTCTTTAGGAGCTATGCAGATTGATCTACAAAGATTTCTAGAAATTTTTGTAGAGTTTTACACAGAAAGAAAAAGAAAACCCATTCCTTTCAGCAGGCAAACATGATTCCTCATGATGAGCAGAGGCTGAACAGAGCCTGGGAGCTGCGTGATGGCTAACGAGATGCACGAGAATTATTAGAGAGCAATTTCAGTTAGTCCAGTTTTTCTGCTGTTGTGTCATTTTTCCCCAAAACATGAGTAAAAGACATGTTTCTATATTGGCTATCAAAGTGTGAGAAATTGCTGGGATGAAGAGGTATATTAATTAAAAAAAAATCCCACCTTATGCTTGTAGGAGGAATGCCAGGCACTAGTACTCTGCAGATGATAGTCGATGCCTACAAGGATAAACAAGAAATTCTAGCAAGGAGAGGAGATGGTATTGACCTCCCTTTCCCAGAGGCTGCCTCAGTAAAAGCTCGTCCATGGATGGGAAAACAAAACTAAAGGGGTGGGACAGACTTCAGTGGAATTTCATACGCTTCCCATAAAATGCTTTTTGCCTTCGTGACTTCATGGAAACACAATTGGCAGTAGTACCAAAGGGGAAAAGAGTAGTACCCAAAGGAAAGAGAATGGTGAAGGAATCAGGACTGTGTTATCAGACAGAAATATAATCAATCCAGGGACTGTGAGGTGAAAAAGTAAATGTTGCCCTGGCAACCTGAGGTAAACTCATGAAAAATGTAATGTGTTCGCTATGAGGGAGAAAATAACAATCAGATTAATATTGAATCAAGGTGGTTTTATTCAGGTTCTCAGTGCAGGTAAACAATTTGCCAAGTGATGCAAATACATAAAATATTTCTTCCTTCTCTTTTTAGACTGGCCTACACTACCTAGCCATCACTGACATATCAACGTGTTAAACAGCTCAGAGAAATAGGCCTGGAAACTGATGCTGATTGAATTTTATTCTGGTATCTGGAAAGGAGTACTGCAGTAAGGCTGTTGCATATTTTATCACTGTTTAATTTTGTTTCCTAATCTGATTTTGTAACTGATAGAAGCGGGAGGAAGACAAAAGATTATGACTAATATTTGACAGAAACTTTAAGACGTGTTTCTTCAAGTTTTGCATTTTCTTTTGTTCTTTTAAGTTTTGACTGTCAGTCTTTCTTGACTTTTAATTTGCCTCATAGAGATTTGGTAGCTTGCTGAGAAGTTCACTTTTCCCTTTTGTGCACTCAGTGTTAGACTCACAGGCTAGGTTTTATTTCAGTCTTAACAACAGCCCAGAAGAATATATAATTTCAGTGCCACAGGAGCTCAGACTGAGGCAAAGTTTCTTACCCTGCTGAGATATGGCACACCAGCTTCCTGACAAATGCTGGCTCCACGCAATATCCTGGTGATAACCAGGAGAGGAACTCAGTCGTGCCGAAGCCCACACGCAAGTTGTCAATCTATAAATACAAAATACAGCTTCATCACTGGCATGAGAGACTTGGAAATGTAAATTATGGAAATTTCCTGAACTTTAGGCATAGATTTTCTTTGCTTATTTTATTTCCTGACCTTTGGCTGTATTTCAGAATCACCCTCTAGCACTCATTATGCTTTCACATCTGGATGTGTTGTGCATACGCTGCTTTTATAAAGTTTTTATGCATTTGTATTAACATTTTACTCTTTGAAATTCTCAGCAATTTTAAACCCCATTGTTCCACTATAATCATTCCTCTGCTTGTATAGACAGTCTCTTCTATAGCTTAACTGCAGTAGGTTTTCATTTAAGTTGAACAAGAAGAAATACTTGGATGGAATAAAAATAAGTGGCTAAACAAGGTGCTGCTCTGCAGCAAAGCAAATATTATTAATTTATATGTATTAAGGTATTCTTAAAATGATTAAATAGTCAGATTTTAAAGCTACCAAAGGGTCAGTTTTGATTGTTTATCCTGATTCCCTGAGACAGGTCATGGATTTTTGTCCAGCAGTTTCCAAACCTACCTCAGGAACTGTAAAATCAGCTTCAAACTAGGCTGTTAGTGAGCAACCTACCACTGATATTTAAGGAAAGCTGGGAAACTGCAGGAAGTGTAGTACAAGGCCTTAGGTTAGAAAAAAACTCAAATCTACCATTTGTCACTTAAATATGTGTTTGAAGTTAAAACATATGCTGTTGACTCCAGTTCAGAAAAGTATCTCTGTTCAGAATGGCATTTGAGCCTCTGTATAGACTCATACAGTGATGGTTTATGCTTAGTCCTTATCTTAAAAGTACCAATTTTGTCTTGTTTATGTAGGATTTCAGTTAGCACATCCTTACATCCTCATCAGACTTGACAAATTACAAATTTTCAATCCACTAGTAGCACCCTGCACCCAAAGGAAAGCACCTGCATACCTTTTTCCTTGGGAATAAAATTTGAAGTTTGAATGTGTAACATTTAGTCTAGGCAATAGCTTTTGCACAGACACTAATTGATTGCCACTGGCAGGGAAAAGCCGTGCTTCAAATGGGTAAACATATAATAACAGCAGTTGATTGAAATGCCGGTGGATTTTCTACAACATCTAACTTGCAGTATTTTAAACAGACCACGTAGATTTTTCCAGCTCTTAAGCTAAGGGACAGCCCTGGGACTGAAGCCTGCAGCTGTGCACACCAGCTTCTGCACTAACCCTCCAAGTCCCCAGCAGTGTATTTATAATGGAGCTCACTCTCGGGGCGGGCTCCAGGCATCAAAGCACGCCTCGTCTCTCCAGACACATTTGCTTTCTGTCCCCAAGACATGCTGGGGAATAATTTATTGCTCACCTCCCCAGTTCTATGTTTGGTCCATGATAGGTTCCAGGACCTTGGTTGTGTTCAGTGGCTGGGGGGGGGCCCGGGGAGGGGCCCCCCCCACCAGTTCCCACTACTCCATGCAAGGCTGGGGCAGAGGCTGTTCTGGCTCATGTTTTACCTCTTCTCTGAGGACCAATGCACAAAACAGGACAGCCAGAAACCCTGCCTTGGACTTGGAGGCTGATTTTATTTCTTTTGCATTGCATAAGCCAAAATGAGCAAGGAAACTCTCCCAGCATTAGAATAAAAAAAAAAAGAATGGTATAGTAGGATGTTGGAAATAAATAAGAAAAATTCTAGCTTTTAAAGCATTGGACAGTCAAACTCTATGAACACACAACCATCTTGTTTGAAGGTAGTGACTACGGTTTTATCACAAAAAGTGGGGCAAACTTACCTCCTCAGTTCTTCATAAATCTGACCAGTGCCTTCACTTGCTTATTTAAAAATAAATATAGAAAGTCAGATTTAATATGAGTCCACAGCAATGCAAGTTCCTCATTATTCTACATACACACAGCAAGAATCTCCTCCAGACTATAAATTAATGAAGAATTTAACCTGGAGAAGGCAGGAAAAATGTGCATCATGTGTACTTAGCATTCTATTTAACTTTTTATCTATTGATGTCATACAGCACAAGCCAATTGGTAAAATATTTTCAGATTTTTTACGTGCATGGGGCAGGGGATGCTATTATAAAGAAAAAAATGCCTACCAGAATCTTAAAAACTGCTACATTGACATGCATTCCTGGAGTCCTGGGGTTTTTTCCTCTATTTAATGTCAGTTCTTACGAATGTTGATTTTAAATGTCTACAGGCCTAATCTTAATAATAAGAGAGATTCAACTGTTCTCGTAAGGAATTTCAAATAGTACTAACACCAGCAGTTGTATACAGAAAGTAGAAAACAAGAACATTATTTATGGCATCCTCTTACTGTTTGCAGAAACATTTGTGGTGCGTTGGAGGCTAATAACTTGAATTTGCTTTCATAAGACATTACAGATGATCAGTATGGGCTTGAAACAGAATTTTCCATTTATCCTTTGTCTCTGAGAATAAGGAAATATTGGTATACAAATATAACAACCTAGGAAAGCTTGGTGCTTTTCTGCATCATTATAATGAGGCATTTTAAGTGCCATAAGCCTGTGTACAGAAAGATAGTAGAAGCCACACCATTTCCTATTAGAATTGCATAGAGATGAAGCCTTCTGTATTCATGATTATGCTATATGGAATAAATGATGAAGCAGGGAACATTTAATTTCTTCCTCAGCCTGACAGAAGAGGAAGACCGAATATTGGAATTCTTGTACATTGTTCATGCAATACAGATTGTTCTAGCAATACAGATGCATAAGGGTTGAGCGTCACTCAGACCCTGCAGACAAAGAGGAATGTGACTTTGGCAGACTTTTGCAGATGAAATTGCCATATAGTACGGCTATGACAACACTAGAAGGTGCCCTATGGGTTTCTTTGCAACGTGTCACCAATTGCTCTCTCAGTAGGTTCCTGAATACTATTCCTGGAATAATGGCCAAGCTGAAAGAGTCCATCCTTGCTTGCCTTGTAGGTCCATCTCAAGTCCCCAGAGTTTCTCAACCAAGACTGGGACACCATTCTTCATGGCACCTAACCCACAGCTCCTGCACACCTAACACACGGTCCACTATCGTTTGTCTGCTCTATCCATGCCATGGTATCCCACCACCAAGATAATAAACACCACTGTTCTTCCAGTGCACCTGTACCCCACCTGATGCATGGATAATTTTTGGACGCTCAAATGTAATGCAAGCTATATTAGAGCAAGCCCTTTGCAGTACTCCTACCTCCACCACAGATGTTTTCCAGTTCAGTTTCTATGGCCTAGAAATGCATGGTAATGGAGAGAGATGGTCTTCTTACTTGTGTAGAGCATGGGAGGTGAGGAGGAGGCAAGCAGGAACCTTGGTGTGATGAGAGAGCCTGGGCACATAGGCTGTGCTATATTGTGTTTTCAAACACAGAATTTCTATCTATCGAATGAATCTTGGGGTTTCCTACTCCTGTTTGAGAGACCCTCTTGAAATTCCTCGTAAGGGCTGGGTATTCTGGAAATTTCCTGCCGGGCATGTCAGCTAGACTCCTTTATGCTGCCCAAAGGCAGCCCAAAAACAAGATTTTATGGAAGAGGAGGGATTTTGCTAGAGTACTTTCTGCACATGCGTAGATGGGTTTGTAACAAGCTTGCTATCTATCCCCTGAGCTGCTCCTGCATCTAACCTTACAACCCAAGGAACAGGTGTGTAACCTCACCTTGCATGATGCCTAACTGATTTAGAAGACCTTAAAGAAGTTTTTAAAGAAAGCTCTTTAAATAACAGCAATGGAAAATCCAGAGCTATTCTTCTTTATATTCTCATGCATTCCCTTTGTGGAAGAAAAGTGTTCAAGAGAGGTGATTCCTGCATACTTAATTTGACAATCTTCATGAGTCAAAGTGAGCTTACCCCAGGCAGTTTGGCTGTAGCGGACATGATGCTCACCTCTTGCTTCTGCTAGTCCCAGTGACGTTTATGTGATTTACACATAAGATGCAGCAGACGTGTGGTGCACTGTGCCAAAATCTTCATGGGGAAAAGCCTTTTATAAGTTTTTGGGGGTTTTTTTTAGAAAATAACATTTGTATTGAGCAGAAATTAAAGGAGCCTGGTATCCTTTGTAATTTGGATTTCAAAGTTTCACTACTTTAGGGGAATTTGAAGCCAGGAAGTAGAAAGCCAAGTTTGATGATATGTTCTTTGGTACTTTCAATTGATCTGTGCTGTCACTTGGGATGTATACATTAATTACCCTCAAAGTCCTGCTTTCTTGAGCTGCCTTCTAAGAAATTCAGAATAATCAATGTTCATATAAAATTATCTAGGCAGAACTGGAGAGGCTGGGAGTTATTTTATGAAGTACCTGGTATTCTTCCTTTTCTCATCACCTGTTATTTCTTTTAGCATTATTTTTTTCATTATTTCTCTTACTCCAGGGAAACATGCTCTCCTGTCATTTCGCTTTCAGCCTGCTTCGCTAAGGGGAGCGATGCAATTTACCTGGGTCTCTCCTCCAGCTACTCCCTGAAGTCTTCCTACTTTTCTCCATGTACACATTCCTTCCTCTGTTTTGCCATTTGCCTTTCTATAGCTGTATTTCCTTCAGCCTAGGCTTCCAACAGGGCTGTCTTCCTCTGACTGAAATATCTGGCAAGTATCAATGTGGAGGAAGAGACCTAAGTGAGATCATGGGGGCTCAAAACCAGAAGAGTTATTGCAGATCAGCCCAGCTACAGTAACCAATTTCACTTAGTGCAGAAGGCAACCAAAGGAGGATTAAGCTCAATAATACCTCAGTGTTTTTGCTGAGTGTGAGGAGCATAGGCAAGTATGGCTTCTGCAGCCTGAGGAGCATAGGCAAGTATGGCTTCTGCAGCCTGATGCAGAATAAAAGCATTGTGAGCTGCTATACTGGGACTGTATGCTCAAACTTTTAAAGAGCTCCATTGTTTATCTTGAAAGTCTTGAGTAATGGCTTAGTTACTGTGTCAAAATAACTTTCTGAGAAGAAACCTGATAATAGAGGCTTCTATTATCTAGTAAAACAAGAACTGACGATGGGAAGATTTCTTTCTATGCTTTTAGCCTATTATTAGGTATATGGTAGAATTGTCAATAGTGATGCAGAATCAGCAGAAGTGTTTGCTAAATTTTTCTAGTTGGTAGTTGATGCAATATAGATCATTAATTCCTCTCCTCTGGTGATAATGATACCAATCAAAGATTATATCGAGCCAAAACAATAAATTTTTAAATAGTAGATATAAACAATTTGCATTTAGGAGCTTTGAAAATGCTTAAGGACTCTCTAAGTAAAGTAATTTATGTTGACTTAAAATGTGCTTTAGGAATTTGAAGGTTAAATTGTTATGAAATTTAAAACAAGTAAACTGAATGACACAGTCAATCCAAGGCTTGTCAATCTGACACTGATCTGAATCACATAAAGAACATCCTAGTCTGATAACAAAAAACTGAAAGAGCAGAACAAATAACACAAAAATCCAGAAAATAGGTCTCATCAGCCTATGTTGACACCACTTTTATAAGATCAGTAGATAAAAATGAAACTGATGGAGTATCCCTAGATCTGTGTAAGGCATTTTAATACCTGCAAAATAATGTCTTGATCAGTAGGACAAGAAAGATTGAAGGCATCAATTCAGAAGAAAATAACATGATCACACTTGCACAATAGAGGACATGATCTGCAGATGCATCCTGAAATGAGCCCACAGGTGGTGACTGATATTCAGCTGGCAAAGAGGGTTAATGCAGTCTTCCGGCGTGAAAAACAGTGAAGTATGTTGTTGGAGCTTTCGTATTTATTACTGTGGTAACTGCTACTCCAAAACCCCCAGTTCAAGAAAGATGTTAATAATGTGGGAAAGCACTGGAGGAGAACACAGAAATAAATAAGGATATTGAAAGCATGCTTTATGGAAATATAGAAGTACTTTATTCATTTGATGAGTAGTTCTTCAATTTAGTTTGCAAACGAAAACTTAATGGCTCATACATAACTTCATAAAAGACAATAATGATCAACAGGGGTAAACTAGTTGGATGTTTTGGTGAATTTGGTATCACCAGAGTACTTCCTTTTCGAGGCTGGAAGTTCCCAGTGATTTTGTACAGTTCGATGGTTTACTGCCTATAAAAGCTGTGATCCCCACTCAATTAAACCATGAAGAAAAAGTACTTGGGGTGACCTCTGAGAGGTAGGAATACCCCATCTCTTACAAACAGCAAGTACAACCTGGTTCAGTTCATGGAAAGAGAAGTCACATGTTTTCTGCAAAGACTCTGTCTCCACCACAGCTCCTGTGTTTCTATTTCTTTCACATGGGCTCCATTTCTTCCACAAGGCCTCATGGAGCCATGCTGACAGATGTAACTCCTAGTACTCCTAGATTCATCCTTGGATTTTCCTAGATGATCATTACCTCAAATCTTAGTCTAAAACCTACAGCAGGTAATGAGTCTTCGGTTCAGGCCTCTGTGAAATAAGAAGGCTATATTCACAAGAAAATAAAAGTGTATTAATGGAATAAATTCCATGCTACCGTATTTAAACTGATACTTTTCAAGGGTACCAAAGGGGCTTTTTTAACAAATTCAGGTTAACATACTTCAGCATTTACAGTTTTCTTTGCGAGTCTTAAATTGCATTGTTCTTGATGCAGATGGGTGAAACACGAGTGTAAATTCTACCCATGTGCTACCGAAAGACATTTAAAAGCATGAACTCAAAGCTCTTAGTGAGATAAAACAGCATCACAATTTGTTAACAAGAATATGTATACCATGCTATGTAAGAAAGTTAAAGAAAAAGAGGAGAGAAGCATAAAAATTAATTTTTTACAAACTTAAATCCTTATTCTCTTTTGAAGAGAGGACTGGGAAAACATCATCTTAGTAAAAGATAAACAGCGATGCTACCCTGTGTTTAGTCACCTATATAACCTAACCTTAGCTTTGAATTAATGTGCAGCACTTTCGTATTAGTTCTACCTCCTTTCAAAGGCTTTACGGTCATACCAGTTTTTAGATTCAAAGTGCCAATATAGTAAATAGTTACAGACCCATCTTAACTGATAGTACTAAGAGGAATATATGTAAGTATCTATCTAAAACATGGCCCGTGCTTGGACTAACCACGTGAATATTGCAGGCACACATTATTCTGCTCAGGGAAACAGAAAATTTCATTGCTAATTGTTTATAAAAGGTTTATTTAACTGGAATTTACATTTCTTTAAGTGACATTTCCAGACAGAGAATGTCTAAGCTCTCATTAAAGTACATTTTATTAATAATTAGTTAGTACATATCAATTAATTTGTCAAAGACAATTTCTTTCCCTTCACCCTGTCCTTTTTGTATAATAGCTTGACTGCATAAACTTGTTTTTTGTCTTCTGTTCTAAAAGAGACAGGTAAAGAATAAATTATAAAAAAAATCCAAAGTATATTCACTAATGCCAAGCCGACCTTGTTAATGCCAGACTGAATAGAGAAAATCTAGCATAAAGAAATCGATTACCCTGAGTTTAGACTCTGTGTGCCCTCAAATTAAAATGCCTGAAACAGGGCCA
>NW_009258377.1:2388310-2389773 GCF_000687185.1 Egretta garzetta
AACCACCTGTGCAGCAAACATAAATCATGGAAAATGAGATCCCATTCTGAACCATTTTACATCATAGCATAACTGGTAAATCCAAGGAGGGGCAAGGAGATTTATTGCATTAAGAACTACTGCAAATCAGTTTCACATCAAGAAGTCAGAGCTGCCCTGACCACAAGCGATCTTCACGTTCTTAACTCATTCCTGTGAATCAACATCGTTACTGTTTGTAATTGCAGAGAGCAGTCCTGCATTCCCAACATCCATTTTGTATAACCTGCATTTCAATTAGGGACACATGCATTAATTATCAATCTGGTATTATTTCTCTTCCTTTTATTAGTGGTGCAGTTAATGTCAGCTGCTGGATGGCCAACAGCTACTTGATATGGCAAAACAATGCATGGGGCAATTGCTGCTGCTCAGGAAAGGATTCAAGGTTATCAGCTCACCAAGCACTGTGAGGCTGAAGAAGTGCAATCAGGCAGGGCTGGAGCAGTCTGGGAAAAGATGGCTCTTCATTAGTAAAAAGCAGAAGGGGGAAGGGAGGGCAGGAGGTACTCCAAGAGTGGGAAGCTCTGCCATACACCTTTGGCTTGAAGGTATTTGGGGTGTATATAGTATCTATATAAAGAACAAAGACCTGGCCACCCATTTACCGAGATGGGGATTTCAATGAAAAGCTGCACCTTATGCAGGATGAAGACTCTTTACCCAGAGACAGGAGTGATGGTGTGCTGTATCTTTGGAGAGAAAGCAAGAAATCTAATTGTCTCTGAAGCATGTGGGCTGCCAGTAGCTGGAGGCAAACCTTGAAAGGATGCCATTAATATGGGTGGCCCATTCTTCCAACTTGTCTGTTTGCAAATGTCTGTTCTTGGCCTACGTTACTGTGAACTTAGGAAAATTCATCATTAACTGGGCTTACATCCTGTACGATGAATGTACCGAGACTCCAGAGATTGGAGGTCAAAGGGAAGAAGAAAAAGCAGTGCTGAAAGAAAGGGGGGTTTTTTAACTAAAAAGAAATTGGGTAGGATAGGCAAATTGGAAACACTTGAACACCAGAGGCCTGAGACTCAAACAAACTAGGTCTCTGACAGAAATTCAGGGAGATGTCCTTGCTGTTGAAAATATACAGGGTTACAAGCAAACTCCCTTTTTGCCCATCCTTACCAGGTAAAACTCCTTAGAGTGCTAACAGGCAAGTGTTGAAGCCTTTGGCACGTGGGAATGAAAGTACTGCTGGCTCCTGTCCTGGCTGCCTGTCCTGCGCAACGTCCTCTGTCAACACAGGTACGTGATGCATGGAAGCACATAGGTAGACCTCCATCCTGCTCCATCCCCTCTTCTTTCACAGGCAGCAAGCTCTGCTGGAAGGGTGGGGAAGGTGGCATGGCAAGTGACCTCGCTGCTCCTCACTCCTGAATGATGCAGTCTATAGGGGAATACAGTATTCCTTGGTTCCCATGACT
>NW_009258377.1:2389832-2437249 GCF_000687185.1 Egretta garzetta
GAACTGCAGGATTTGGTTAGGATAACTGGGAGTGTGATAAACTGTGTGGAAATTGCATTTAAATTACCATTTAGTGTGATGGAAGATAGGCTTTCTCTCCCCTTTTCTCTTCTTTCCAACTTATTTTTTAAACACTTGATAATTACCTAAGTGAGGCAATACAAAGCACTGATTTGTGTTTTTCAGTCTGCCAACATAATACATGTTCAGAGTTTTATTTTTAATCTTTAACAATGGAAAAACAGATGGCATGAGTAATTCTGCTGTGTCCTGTGCACTATCAGTATTCTCAAAATGTTACGTAGACTAACCTTAGCACAGCCTCACAGCACGGCAGGGAGGGGAGGGGGAATATCGTGGCAGCTGTGTCGGTGTTTTTGTTACAGTGTAGTGACCATTTCCGCAGGCACAGAATCAGAAAACCAGAGAAAGACTCATTGAATTGTGTAGGTTGGAAGAGACCCCTGATGCCACCTTCTCCATCCTCCTACTCAAAGCAGGGCATGTTAGAGCAGGTTGCTCAGGGCCACTTACAGTCAGTTCTTGAATAACTCCAAGGATGGAGATCCCACAGACTCTCTGGGTCACCCACTCTAGTGTTTGACCACCCTCATAGTGAAAATATTTCCTAGTGTGTGATGGGAATTTCCATCATTACAGCTTCTGTCTGTTCCCTTTCATCCTATCACTGTACAACCCCACGAAGAGTCTGGCTCCATCTTCTCTACAGCCACCTACTACGTAGTTGCAGATAGCAATAATATCCCCCTTGAGTCTTCTCTTCTTTAGGCTAAACAAATCCATTTCTCTCAGTTTCTCCTTGTGTGCCATGTGCTCCAGCCATCCCCCAGACCTCTTGGTGGACCTCCATGGCACTTCAAGCATCCTCCATAGCTGAAATTTTCAGTCTCTGCTTCAGAAAACATGAAATTCCCTTGCCCATCTGATCCACCCCCTGATCACATCCCACACAGTCAGACAGGAAATAATTCTGAATCCTCATAAACAGGACCCACATCTTAGGTGCCCATTTTTCTCAGTATTTACTCTCACAGACATTTTGGGTCACCTTTGGGGAGGCTGTAACACCTAGAGGCCTGACACTTAATCTAGTTCAGAAGGAAAATGTGAGAGACACAGCACAGCTAGGGAAAAATATCTGCTTGATTCAAGTCTCTCCTCCTTCCCAGGAAGTGTTTAGACAGTCTTCTGTATCGCCTCTCAACCTACTCTCTCTTGGGTTTTTTGTGGTTTCCAACTCCTCATCCTTTCCAGATCTGATTATTTCCATTACTTTCCTATTTGTCAATAGTCTGTGTTTGTTTAAAGTGGAATAAAACTCAAAAGCCTAAAGTTAGTATTTTACTCCTGTTGGACTTGGACATGAACAGAACAGGGACAGTTCTTGACATGTGGTTACTCCATCTGCATGGGATTTCAGCTACTGCGCTTAGATGTAGGTCGTTGTTTCATGGGGCTAAGCTAATCCTTTACGCCTAGTACAGAAGACAACATTAGTTCGATCAAATGGAAGTTCATCTCACATGCGTAAAAGTGTTAGCTGTCCTCCTTAGGGCTGCACCTTGAATGCAGGGGCATGTGGGCTTACAAATACTGAGAAGTGGTTATTGTAATGTAACTGGAATTATGGCCTGACCAAGGGATTTATTTCTTTCTATGCACAGCTCATTTTGTAATTGTTTTCCATGCAAATGTGATGTGAACTTGGCCTTTATCAACCACAGGCTGTATTTCAAGTTCATCCTCTTGGAGAGTGCAAAAGACGTCATTCCAAGTTTGCAAATTTAAGTATAAATGTATTTCAGTTCAAGGGTAAAATTATTAATTTAAGGGGAAATATGGCTTATACTTTGGGTCTTCCTTTTGTTTCCTTGCCTGTCACTGAACAACTATTGTTTGCTTTTGATATAAGTGCTGTCTCATGTCAGTGCATCAGTAATCTTAAATGATTAGTCTTGCTGGGGTTTTGGACAAAACATTCAAGGATAAAGGTGGATACACAGCATATTTGCTACTCTAGTGATTTTCGTTTAAAAAGACACATTGCCTGTAAAGCTGCATTAATTTTCATTCAAAATCCCCCTTAGTAAAAGTAAATAGTTTGAATTCTTTTAACTCATGAGTACAGACAATTCATCCTTGTATTCTTACATGGCATTTCTGCCACTCATTCCCCGTGTTTGTATTCCATAATAGCTTTTCTTTTCTCTGTTGCTTCTCCCCAGCAATTTATTTCATTTATCCTTAAGTGCATCCAAATATTTGATCACAAAACTCAAATAGCAGCTCTGCCAATTAGAGGGAAACAACTTTGATGTGCCTGATTACAGATGAAACAAAACCAAATGTGGGTACTTACAAGAAAGAATATCAAGCAGAAAGACAAACAACCAAGATAAAAATCTTTTGGTTGTGAAGTCATGACAAATCTAGAGGGATTAAGAGGTCACATCCTATGGAGGCAATGTGAAGTAAAATAAATAAATACAATCAAATGGAGCAAGATTTATAGGCAGAAGAAAATAGTGAAAGAAATTAGTTTTTCATTCAGGAAAGTTCTCCCTAAAGGAGGTTTATATAGGGGGCTGATGTATAATACTAAATAGTAAAATTTTCAGTGACAATGATTGTCTGGCAATACATGTTCAGTTTGTGTCAAAATAAATTAGTTGGAAAGTAGAATTTGGGAAGAAAAATTTAGACTGATAACAAAATTGAGCAAAACACCAATGGATAATGATGAAAAGATTTAATTTTTTTTTCCTTTTCTGTGAAATCCTTGATAATGTTTCAAAATAAAGAAATAAAAATTACATTTCTTGAATATTTTAGAAAGCAGAATAGTCCCACAATAATTTCTTACCCTCAAGAGCTACATGCAAGGCCTAATCCCCAAACCATCTGATGTTTTAGGCTATCTTCCCTTGGATTTTTATGGTGATGGGATTCCTAAGGTCCCCTGAGCAGGCATTCCCCTTGTGAGGCACCCGTTACCACTGCGGTAGGGAGCTTGTCCTGTTTGCTTCCTAATACTTCTAACACAGGTGATATCACAGTAACAAAACACAACAACTGCTGTCAAGTACCCTCAAGTCTTTGTTCCCTCTTCACCAAAGCTAATATGAAATAGAAGGTAAATACAAGGAATGAAATAAAGGTTAAAAGTTGAGATGTGAAATAATAAGAGATTTCTGTATAAATGGATAGAAAAAGTGGGGACTATTTAATCCAGGGGAGGGAGGGCAACAGAGCAAAAAGGTCATCCAGAGTCATGTTAAGGAAAGAAGGGTACTTCATGACCACAGATTTTTGTCATATTCCTGACACAAGACATTGAAACTCACTGGAAAAGTACATCCTAATAAGCGCATTGACACATCTTGACAGGAGTCAGAAATATTCTTCTTCTTCATTTGTAACAATAAATAAATTATCCAAATATTCATTTAACACCAAACAGAATTCATCTGATCTTGAAAACTAAACAGTTCTGGATGCAGTTTTTGGCCAGGAGATTTCCCAGATGCCATAAGCACAGACCATGAATTGTGGCTGAATGCTTGGCAAATGCCAGACCACAGAAATCAAAGGAGTGGAAAGACTTCTTTTGGCCCAATCACAGCTTCTGATTTGACAGATGGGAATACTTTGGTTTTAGTGGGGCCTTGTGACATATTCGAGTATGACAACTGCCAGAGGCAGAACTGAATGATCTGACCCAGGCTGTCAACTTCCAGTCTTTTATGACACCATTGGGTGAAAAATGGGACATGTGAACAAAGAACAGGCACATTAGAAGGGGAAATTCAAGGCAGACCAATTAGTGATACTATTTGCATTTCTGACTTTTCATATTTTGATATTAAGTATTTAAAAATCATAATCTTTATACAATGCTTACAAATATATTTGTCTCATCTGACGCCCCAAATCTTCATTTCCCAAGCTGTCAATTTGTCATGTACTTTGTGGTCAGAGTGAAGATTCACAGCTTTTGGGCAGAGACTAATTTGTTTCACATTGGTATAAACTAGGAATCACTTGCTTGATGTCAGCAGAATGACAGCAAGGCAACACGAGTGACTGGAACCAGGTCTTCCATCTGTAAGGATTTTTTGACTTGATGGTGATAACCAAATAAGACATACCCAGATTCCCAGAAGTGTTTTTATGAACAACTGTCAAATTAGTTAAAAGCAGAATCTAGAATCTGAGATTAACAAACTGCCTCCATCCATGTTTTATTGCACAGCAGGTAAATATTTTAATGAAAGCCTCTAAAAATGTGAATTCTTTCATGCAGTTAAAGAAAATTCACATTACCCATCATAATGGAGAACATTACAAATTCAAATCACTTGAGGCTTAAGTGCTCTGGTTTTATGGCTTTTTAGAGTACTTTATTTCTTGCAAGTGTTACACAAACAATATTTGCTTTGCAAAGGCACAGCTCACCCCTAGACAAGCCCTGCAGAAGTGTCTGTGGACACTCTCTTCCACCCCCTCCACCTCCACCCCCACTCACCCAGCTGCTGGCTGCTGCCCCCTCAGTTCACCCAGATGAACAAACTTCGTGATACTCCTCAAGGGATTTGGTTTAGGCTGCAAGAGCTTCTTCAAAGAGCACCTGGGGTTAACAGAAGGAAAGCAGCTGCCTCCACACAGAAGCTAAGGAGTGCTCATCTGTTTTCCCCTGCTGGCTGAGATGAGGGTGGAAACTGTTGACTATAAAGAGGAGATGGGTTACCTTAAATTTCATGTACCATTTTCGTCTCAGTGATTTGAACAACAGCCTTATTCAAGTTTTTCCTCTGACTAGAAAAGTAAATGAGCATACTCTGCCCAAGATACCAAGACAAGTGTTAGAAATACAGCTCTCTGTACTATTTCTCCTGTTTCCTATCCACCAGACTTCACTGTTTCATGTCTTTCATGAAATGTTGCAGAACAAAAGAACGAACCCTTCACACAAGGCTAATTGTCCCCTAGATTTGTACAAACAGCAGAAGGTCAGCAACATGTCACCTCGCTTCCAGTTAGATGGTGCTGGAGATCTGTATCTTCATACTAGTCTATTAGGACTAGATTCACAAGCATTAGGAATAGTCTACAAAAATTGGCTTTGTTTTTCAGGCCTTCCTGAAACTTCCTAGTAAGTGATTAGGGGAGGAGCAAGAGTAACTAAGGGACACAGAGCCAGGCTGAGAAGATGGGAATCCAGCAGATTGTGCAGAGGTCTCAGCAGAGAAGCAATAAGGGCAACAGTGCTTGAGGGTCTTCTTGCATTTTTAAGGGCACATTACACTAATGTTATTGTAATGGCCTGAAAGTAAAGCAAGCAGTTGCAATACATTTAAGCAAGATAGCAAGGGGAAGACATCTGTCCCAATATTTTACAGTTCTCATTAATTACCACTGATTTCGCTCAGCGTAACAGCAAAACTTTGGCACTGCTCTCCCTAGGTTTTATGTGTGTGTATATAGAATAGACCATATCAGTTAGAAGGGACCTATAACTATCATCTAGTCCAGCTGCCTGACCACTTCAGGGCTTACCAAAAATTAAAGCATGTTATTAAAGGCATTGCCCAAATGCCTCTCAAACACTGTCAGGCTTGGGGCATCGACCACCTCTCTAGGAAGCCTCTTCCAGGGGGGGGGGTGTAAAAGGAGAGACACAGATTCCTCTTTATAATTGGTATCTAAAAAACTATTCCTCCAGTAGTTATGACTGAGCTGAAAAATATAAAACTTTCTAGATTATTTATCTGAAAATAAGTTATTATATAAAATGCCTTCCTAAAACAGAGGGACAGATTCCCTCTCTACACCACTTTGAAAGATATTCACATTCCCTGATATTTATTTAAATCATATGTTGAAAATATACTTTGAAAAGTATTGACAGTTGCATCACTGTAACAATAACTATTTTTCCATTTTTTTTCTTTAAAATTCTATGACCTGATCAGCTAATATATGAACATCATGTATCAACCACTGGTGGAAGGTGAAAGAGTCCCATGTTCTGCACGTATAACAATAACCTGTCCTATCCTAAATTCTGTCATACTCTTCTTTCTATGCAGCTTATAATTATCATCCTTTCCCTCAAGGAAAAGCTGAGATTAAAGTCCTCTATGATTTAAGACCCCAAATCCTACTGTGTTTGAGCAGATCAAAAGCATCTGGTGGGTAAAGCCTCTCTAAAAATTTTACCATAGGTTTACCAAATTTTAAGCCTCAGTGGGAAGCGACTGAAGCCACAGCACAACGAAGCAAAGTGAGAGCTTATCCCATGCAACCAAAGTGTATTCCTCAGCCAGAATTTTGCAGAGACTGCCAACTCAGCATTCCTATTGTTTGCAGGAGCATTTACAACCAGGTGTTAATTTTACTTAATCACCTAGGGGACGGTGGAAGTGCGTTTCCAATCCAATTAAAACAATCCAAATCCATGTTTTGATAAGGTTGTAATTAAGGTTTGTATAATGAGGCTGTATTCTGAGTTTCAAACCAGAATGTCAATGCTCCTTTTGCACTGTTTTGAAGTAGCCAACAGATCGTATCGCCAAACAAAATCCATACTTAAATAAGCAGAGTAGCTCAGAGTGTGATGGCTGGGTCCTTGTGTGACCACAGGTCCATTCTTCATGCAGATGTCGGTGCTTTTATTGATATTTGTGTGAGAAGGAGTGACCGCAATGTGGGAAGGTGAGAGCTATTCATAAATACTGTCCTGTACAGCTCTAGGTCCCAAGCACAGCTTTTTGAAGACAGCTCAAGATGTAGCAACAAGGTTGTGTTTGAGGAGTTAAGAAAGCAGACTTGCTAGATGGGCAAAGCTGTTCAAAATAAAGGCATAATGGCGGGAAAAAATGCAAGTAAACAGTTGTGATGAGAAAGTGATTGCCTACAACACATTGCAGCACCTCACAACAATGTCAGCCATGCAACAATCTAGGAAAAAAAAGCGGTTAAAAACTGTTCCTCATGGAAAGAATGTGGGAGACTTTTGTTCACCAGAGGTGCTCATCACCCCCTGAGCAGAGTATTCTTCCCCTCTCTACCACAGGTAGCTCCTTCCCAAATGTGAAATCTAGTCTTTGCTATGCATCAAAATAATAATGGAAAATAAAGTATCTTAAAATGTGAGGGTGCCCAGGGACACCACTCGAGGTGATAGGATATAACACTCGCCACTTTTAAGTGATCGCCCTGTCTGCCGTGTCCCTCCCTGGTTCCTCCGCCCAGCCAGGGCAGGTCAGCTCTCAGCACACGGCTTGGTCTGGAACTGAACGAGCACGTCACTTAATGAAGAGTCCTTACCTACCAACCCACAGCTACTCTGACCGTGTCCACACCACCTTCTTCCTTCTTTTTCTCCATTTTGTTCTTCAGTTTGCTATGCTATTTCCTGCTCCCTTTAACTAAGAATTCTCTATATTCTGTACTAGAAATTTGCTTTCTCATTCCTTTATGTCTTTTTATTCAGTGGATGTTTCATTTGCTCTTTCATTTGTCTAAATAAAGCAGTAAATTCCCCCAAAACACTGTTTTTAAAGGAGTACTAATAGTTTTTCTTTAAAGTAGAAGACTTACAATGCAAGAATGCAATCTACACAAGCTAAATATTATGGCAGAATACTGTAAGTTTCAAATTGGATGAAGATCAAGAAAGGGGCTGTAATTTTGCCCATGTCCTAGCTGTAGCTTGACCAGAAACTGTTCAATGGGAACTGTCCTATGGAATACGCTTCTGTGCTGGATAGTTTTACTGTATTGTTTTTCCAGGTGAGGGGACAAGAACTGCATGCATTACTCCAAGTATGAACATGTGGCAGACTTATTCATTGGCATAATATTTTTTTGCTGTTTTTCTATTACCTTTCAAGTAATTCCTAACACCTATACTTTTTTGGCTGCCAGTGACAACACTTTCATGGAAAAATCCTTCAGGTTGCATTCTCAGTCATGACAGTCAGCTCAGAACACATCCCTGTGTTAAGTTGAGATTTTGTTTGCCATGTTTGTCACCTTATTATTTAACCACAGTAAATTTCATTTTACCTGCCTGTTGTCCAAAATTAATGCTACTGTAGAATGTCCATTGTGAAGCCCTACCCTATCTATGTTTTTGTTTAGTTAATAGATTGCTAAAGTAATTGAAAAAGAGAGAAGCTGATGTATTATTGTATTATTGTCTTGATTGCTAAACCATGAAGAGTTACTTAAGATGTGCCAAAGACAAAAACTAGGAGAGAGGTAGTTCGGGCAAAGGGAGATCATGACCACCTACTCAAATGGAAGCCAGAAGAAACTACGCCCCACTCTCCTTGAGCATGCGTAGCAATTTAAAATCAGATGGTACCTTTAAATCAAAGCAAAGACATTATGAACCGATAGGTATGATTAGCTAACATAATGATTATTAATTAGATATGTTAATTTTAAGGTATGAAAGTTAGAGAAAGCCTTGCTAAGTGTGCTAGCTTTGTGGGAGACCACCTAGCACCCAAACTGGCACAACTTTGGGAATAAATATCTCGTCTCAGTGTGTGAAGATTGGCTTATTGCACACCGGGTAAACAAACCCTATTTGGGACAACATGCCCAGTTCCTCATTGTTACAAAATACATCTGTAATTCTACACTCTGCCCCAGTCTACCCTGAATGACTTATCATCACAAACTTTGCCAGCTCGCTATTCATCCCTTTTCCAGATCATTAAAGAATATAATGATAAGGATATAGATGTATTGGCAGTGTAAAGAACAGCAGAGGCCAATTTGTCTGTATGGGAATACATATTGCCCATGCTGGGAATCGGGATGCCACTGTGAATCAGATCTCCAAGTACGCCCCGTACCCAGGGAGGTCAAAAGAAGAGGGATTACAATTTAGGAAAGCTACTAATCTCAGTTGGGAATTGGGGCAGAACTATATGAAATTGACCTCAAGAACTTGCTCACTGGCCCTGCTCACTGCAGGGGAGGTTGGACTACATGACCTCTAAAGGTCCCTTCCAACCCAAAACATTCTATGATTCTATGATCCTAGAGCAGCAGGCAGCCAAATCCAATACTGTAAGGCTGTCAGCACTGGTCTAGGATGGATCCATGTCCCATTCCATTCCAACCATTGTATTCCATGAGGATTTTGTTTTTCATAAGTTTCCACTTAAACCAGCCAGCAAAGCCTGGCCTCCACCCGTAACCAAACCTCCTGCACAAGCCTGGGAAGTCCAGCAATTCCCAGAAGCTCCAGATTCCCTGCAAGCGTGCCGTGGGACTGGTCCAGGGAAACACCACGGAACATTGCGCATGTGGAAAAGCCAGCCTGAATGTTCCCAGGAAACGAGACCCCACAGTGCATGGGCAAAGGCAGTGCACGGCTGCTCCCCTGGGGCAGAGGTGGACATGCCTGGGGATGTGCGTTTCAGTGAAGTCTGCCTTAAAGAAAACAGCTATTATAAATTAGCTATTTTAATGCTAATGCTCTGGAACAGAATACATGTATAACCATGTATGCAAAACACACAAAAAATCTTACAGCAAAGAAAATCTCACTGAAACAGCAGCCGGATTCCTTATACGAGATCTTCGCAACTCTCACACAAACAACGGTTCCTTTGTTTCCCTTTGTTTTACTGGAACTTTGTTGCTGGAACGTACCAGAGTGTTTTAAAATCACTTTCTTTTGTCAATACATAATAATCTCAGGCCATCAAGCATAGCTACCTTCCACTATTTACCTGTGGTAGTGAATTTAAAATGTTGACCTTCAAAGAGAGATCAGATTTTAAGGTCAGTGATAAAATTGACAGTAATCAATATGAGATTTAAAAGCAAATTAATTGGAGAAATAGATGTAATTACTGACAAATGCATAGATCATTTAAATTGTCTCGGTCAGTCATTTTATTGGCTTTTAAAAGACAGAGGAAGAGAAGTCGGAGGGAAAATGAGGTTGCAACGTTAATAGCAAGCCAAATGCAGCTGGATTTATAAGCAGAGTTGCCAGAAGCACTGGAGGCCCCCATTTTAATTGCATGAATATCCAAACAGTCATGTTTGGCATAAAGTATTCAAGGAGTATCCTCAAAAGTCCACTTTTAGACAACAGGCACAAATTATAACTCTGGGCTTTATTCACAACAAATTAGTCATATGGGTGTTGCATAATTTTGTTTCAGACAAAGAATGAGCAAGTGGGGAAAGAAGCTCATACACTGGCATTTGGACAAAGTTTGCATGCATGAAGGGGTAATTTTCTAAGTTACAGAGGAGTCAAGAATGCAAAACCCTAAATAAAGGGATTGGAACAGCTTCAGCAATTTCCTTTTCTGGTCTGAGAGGCTACTGAGCACACGTTTGACGTGTAAATAACACCTTTGGTGGAGTCAAGCAAAATTCACCCATACAAACCCAAACCAGAATGTGAAAGGGTAAATTTTACCTGCTGAAAATCGTAGTAAAGTGGTTGGTTTGGCCCAGTTAAGGAAGTAGAATTGCAGTGAAAGTGTTCATTTGGAGAGCATAAGGTTTCACAATAAACGTGTTAATGGTGAACAGATTCTGTTTGGTGAAACTGACTTTTTGACATAGAAGTAAAAGCTGGTTCTATTGCTGGAAGCTATACGTGAAACTGAAGAAAAAGCCACAGTGGAATAAAAGGGGAAATAGCAAAGGAAGGTCGAGGGCAGTTACGTTTGCAGAGCACTGGAAGGAAACTTGGAAAAGCATGTCCCAATGAGTTGGTCAGGCCCAAATTCTCCTGTCTGTACTCACATCTAGCAGAGAAAAGGGCTGTGGGTGTTGTAAAATCATCAGCCAGGATGAGACGACAGCTGGTAAAACCCACCTAATGCAGGCTAAAGCCAACAGTAGCTGGGGTAGCAGATATTGTTTATTTGCAGTAGAACAACATATTTCCATATGATTCAGGGCTCTCAAGATGCATTGGCATCTAAACCATGGCTGTAATACTTTCAGGCATCCTCTTCTCCCTTTTGTTGAATTCACTTGATTGAAAGTGTAGACCTGAAGCTCTTCAGGCCAGGGACAGCATTTGCCAATGAGCATGTTTAGCAAAATACAATCCAGACTGCGGCTTTTGAAGGACTACTCATATTAAAATATTGATGTAATGCAAGAAGAGTAAACAGATTTATTAGCAGTCCTGCCTTGTTTCTGCAACAAGTTTTTTAAAATCCATTTCTATTCTTGTTGTGTTTTAATCCCAGCAGCAACTAAACACCATACAGTGGCTCACTCACTTCCCCCAACAGTGGGAAGGGGGAGAGAATCAGAAGGGTAGAAGTGAGAAAACTCATGGGTTGAGATAAAGACAGTTTAATAGGGAAAGCAAAAACTGCACACGCAAGCAAAGCAAAGCAAGGAATTCCTTCCCTACTTCCCATGGGCAGACAGGTGTTCAGCCATCCCCAGGAAAGCAGGGCTCCATCATGTATAATGGTTACTTGGGAAGACAAACCCCGTCACTCCAAATGTCCCCCTTTCCCTCTTCTTCCCCCAGCTTATATACTGAGCATGACGTCATAAGGTCTGGAACAGCCCTTTGGTCAGTTGGGGTCAGCTGTCCCCGGCTGTGCCCCCTCCCAGCTTCTTGCACGCGCCCAGCCCACTCGCCGGTGGGGTGGGGTGAGAAGCAGAAAAGCCCTTGACTCTGTGTAAGCACTGCTCAGCAGAAACGAAAACATCCCTGTGTTATGAGCATTGTTTCCAGCACAACATAGCCCCATACTAGTTACTGTGAAGAAAATTAACTCTATCCCAGCCAAAACCAGAACAATTCTTTTTGGATACTGTTAATAAAAATTCCTAATTCATCAACTGAGCTACAGAAAAGTGAATAAAGCCCTCTTGCTTCATGCAAGCTTTGGCAATTTTTCTCTTGTGTTACCACTTCCAATTTGTTTCATAACATCATTTATCTCAGACTGCAGAAGCAAAGTTCAGGTTGGTTTATTTTGACCCTAATTATCACAGATATGCTAATATTTAGAAATGAAGTTGCAAAAGTAGTTGTAGAGTTCTAATTTCCTGGAAATTGCTTTCTTTCACCCTCCAAATATGTTACTCCCCTCTTCAGCTTGCCAGGATACGATAGCACTTAAGGTTGCCTGGCATCTTGAGATCTCTTGGTGTAATCATAAGCAGACTGATTATGTTAGCTGGTTTAGTGAGTACATATATTAGGTACAATCTTTCTCTGAGACAAGAAGTTGTACCAGCCAAATGTTGTTGTACCAGCCAAAAAGCTTATGAATGCTTAATGCAGTACATGCTCTTTGGTAGGATGATAAGGAAGGAGAAAGTTTCATCTCTGATGAAAATTAAACATTGTTGGGCTTTTTGAAATTCCTGTATCTTTTTCTGAAATGCAGTGATGCATTGAATAAAAAATGAAGCTGATTAGCTTTTATGATGGCTACCATTGGCCAATGGTATTAGAGTATTGTGAGCTGACAGAGCAAGTAATCACTGAGAAGTTTAGTGAAAAATGTCAGAAATGTGTCCTAGGTCATAGGTCTTAAGGGTGATTAGCATTTCCTTATCGCATTCATATATACACTATTCCAAAAAGATAATATTAACAGCATCTGTGAGGAAAGAAGATGCCAGATGTAGTGTGGTGTTCAGGACTTCTTGTAACTGTACATCTAACTAATAGTTCATTCTCTACCTGTGGAAATCTGAATACCAGCTAGGAAAAATAACCTTCTCTGCCTCTTCTTGGTGAGCCGGGAAAGCTACCTATTAGCTGTAGAGTTACAACACTCACATTACAGAGGAGCCCTGGAGGAAAACTAATTCTAGGTTCTCCTTACTCACATTTAGTGATGATCGATAGCCTCTCATTTTACACTTTGAATGTTAAGATACCTGAAACCACCCCTTTTGGAATCTGTAATAAAAAGCAAGGGAAATTACTGCATTTCAAACACTCAGGCTGGGTTTCTAAGCATCCGTATTCCAATAAGCAGTGCTGTTGAGACTTACCTTCTGTCTGTAATTCCTGCTATAAACCCCAGTCTCAGCTGTGCAATTGAGCAATTTTATCATGTAGACAACAGACTGGGTTTTTTTAGGAGAGTCCTTTTAAGACACATAAAATCAGAACTAAACAGAGGGTTTGCAGAAGGGGAAATCATTTTTGTTTTTCATTAAATCCATGCTGTAAACTTCTGGAGACTTTTCTCTTGAACAGGATTTAGTATTTACATGTCAGAAGCAATGCATTTTAACAGACATGAAACTAAACCCTGCCTGGTGCTAATCTGAATTCTATAAAAATATTATATGACTTTCGTGGGTCTTAATACAAGGTTAATCGCTTTCTGGTTTTATTCCTGCACATACTGTCTATAAAACATCTTCCCATATGACATGAAAGTTTCTAGAGGTAGTGAATGGAAAGACAAAGGCATTTTATGCTGGGAAATGCATTGCTCTAGCAGAGAAAAAGTACTACTAAATCACCTACTGCACTTTGGTCTCACATTTCCTCCAGTAAAGTAACAAAATGTTTTGAAATAGGTTATGGCTATGTATTAAACAATGAGTATAATTATATGTTAAATAACTAAGCCCCATGATCAGTTCCAAGATCCCACTCCCTGATTATCTACAGCTCATATTGGTTTAGTCATCATGGGCCAAACTAGCTGCCTTTGAGATGAAGCCCGGACAACTACACGGATAATTCACCCAAGGACTGCTCCATACTGAAAAATTGTTCTGCCTGGGAGCAGGGGGAGTAAGAGAGACAGTGCAGGACGCTTTCTGTATCTCAGTAAGAAAGGCCCAACAGCAAACAGGATAAGAAGAGGAATATAGACAGCGAGCAAATCTTACGTACCTTCAGACACCAGGCACCCTGAATTCAGGTAACATTGGATGGAGTGTGGATGGATTTTCCCATAGCACACGGCACAGAACAGATCCTGTCCATGGAGAGAAGCTCCCTCTTTTGCTCATTCCAGCTAGCAAGCAAAGATAAATACCAGATTATGTTAATAAAACATGGGCTTCTCAAGCCCCAAGTACGAGGCCCAGTGGAGCAGACATGGTCTGCTCAGGATCACTAATTCCTTGAATCCAATGTCTTCCACAAGGCTCCCAATACACAAGTTCAGTCTAGGCTGGGTTCTCCCCAGCCCCCGTAATCCTCCAGCACCCTTTCAGCAGCCATTGCTCTCTTGCACCCTCTCATGCCATGGCCCAGACCATGATAATCTGCCTTGACATAACGCTATAAAAGCCCCCACTATTCCAGCATGCTGTGATACAGTCCTTGCATGCCTTTGGGTTGTGCCTTGTTGACCAAAACACACATGCAAAATTATTATTAGATCCTGAGCCACAGGGGCAGCTCTCTGGCCCATCGTGGAACCATACCCAGTGCAATGCCAGGAGGAATGGCTAGTACTCTCAAGGCAAAGGCACACCTGACTTGTTTGGAGTTGGATGACTTGTTAGCACTTGCCTTGTCACAAGGCAATGTTTCCCGGGACAGCACCCCTTGATGGGACAAGCAGAGATAAGGACAATGTGGACACTTTTTTAACCTTTATTTTATTTGAGCTAATTAAATATATTCAGTAATAGCCACATAATTAGCTCTGTTCCTTTAGAAATTCAGTGTCTAATGTAAACCTCTAGCCCAGAAAACAGAAGTAGCTTCTGCTTACAAGAAGTGAGCAAACCTGTTAAAAAATGCCTGAAATAGCCAGAACTTTCCAGAAACAAGAAATCCCTAAATTCACATGTTGACTTTGCTGTATATCCTAGAGCAAAAATGTTAGGCAGTTCTTTATCCTGCAGCATGGCTTGCTCAAATTAATCATGGAAGACATGGTTAAATGCTTTCTGGTTTATATTGCGTGAACTATGAATTGTAACAAAAGTAACAGTTAACAATGCCAAAAACAGTCTGAGAGAATCCTGGTCTCTGGACAGCTAAAAGAGATGCCTTAAGTCTAGAAAGAAGTGGAATTTCAGACATGTCACTCTTTGCCGTGTCTTTCCCTTGAGTACCTTCTAAACTTTTGAGGGTTTTTTTTTATATCATTTTCCTCAGACAGCTAGCTCTTCTCATTTAGCAGACAGTCTGCCAAATTGGCATTTGAAATCAGAGGTCACAAATATGATTTGCAGCACCTAACCTGTAGAGCCACAAGTCTTCTGCTGGAGCTCACTGGAAAACAGCCCAAAGTCAGTTACATCTCTGACTTCTGACTCCAGTCCATTGACTCATCCCCCCTTCTTCTCCAAAGCACATTGTGGATACCTACATGACATTTTATTTTCAAGTCCTCCCTCAAATTAGAAAAGGATTGTCAGTGTTTGTCAAAAGAGCAAGCTGACACAAGTTCTTTCCTCACCCTACAAGACATGCATATAACTTTAATCCTAAGTGATCTCTGGCTTTGGTAAGAAATGTCTCCTGCGAGTTAATGCATTGTCACGTTTTCCTTTCCTGATATAATCTTTCAAGAGATTTGAGGGTTAGAGGACTCATTTGCATTGTAAACACTAAATAATAAAGTATGGGTTTTTTCCTCAAAATGTCTTTTATAATATGCCTAGCAAGCCTAGTAAAATATCTGACTCATATGCTTTTCTGCTGCAGAGGTACCCATTAGTTAGACGAAATACATCTCAGGGTTCTTCCTTATTTAAAGATCTCAGACAAAGTGCAGAATATGTTGGAGTAATTAAAATGACACCAAATTGTGAGAAGAGCATTTAAAGCTGAATATCCTTAAAGGAAGTACAAAGTGGAACCCTTTTTATAAAGTGCTTTTCACAAGAAGAACAAAATAGTTAGCTGCCCTCAATTAGACCAGCCGAGAGGCTGAAGAGAAAAGAGAAATATATTTCCAACTTGCTGTGGATAAAGGAAGGACCAGCTAAATTAGCAGGAGTGCTCATTTGGTGAGGGGCCGGAAGGCATCACAGTGCTTCGAGAGCTCTTCGTTCAAATTCCACCTCAAATTAGAGGAATAAATGAGATAATCTCCCTGCTAAATTGTCCTTGCTAGACATAGCTTCTTTTTTCTGAACTGCTTTTTTTTTTCCTTTAAAAATGGATAAGATTGCACCAAATGGCAGGTATTTTCAAGAGTACTGGGAAGAAAACCTTAGGAGAGGTTTTTCATGTTTCAGCCTCTATTATCAAGCCATGCGCTGTCTGTACTGTCGCCCACCTTATTGTTGAGGAAAAGAACAAAACATAAACCCAAACAACTATGCACGTTAGACAAATAGGACTTCTTTCCTCCTTGATTACAGCTGATGGCAAGTTATTTTTATTCAAACAGTCCATTTTCACAATCTTTCACTCTTCATCTCCAACCACCTACTGTCACCTACAGTTAAAATAGTTGTTGTGGCAGACCCTTGTTAAAGATCTGACAGCACATTACTGAAACTCCACAGTACAGCGGAGAGAATGGTGAAAAATTCCACAATGTGTTACCTATCACTTGCATCCAACCAACACAACTGTTAAGTTAGAACAGAATAAAATCTTAAGGAATTCAAAATTACTGAAAACAGACTGGGTAAGTCATGTTCTCTAATGTAAAGTAGGACTCCCAGCTGTGTTTTAACATTAGGTAGGGTGTTTCATTCCTTAGAAGTAACACTCAGTTTTCAACCCATTTGGGCAAAATGTAATTATTTGTGCATTGTCCAAAGCCTGTCATCTTCTTACATTGTCCCGTAGACATGATGACTTCTGAGAAATCTTTTTTTTTTTTTTTTCCCAGTCAGCTATTTCCAAAATTTTGTGAGGTAAATGGCTCTTTCTTCTGCAACAGCTATCAAACACCTTTCAAGAACCTTATCTTCAGCCACAGACAGCCTTTTCTCTCTGTTTTTTCCCATCCTGTCACTTACTCTCCTTTTCTTTTATTTATTCTTCTCTTTCATACATTTGTCCTTCTAGATGCTTGTCTTAGAATTTAAAGAAGCTTAATCTAATTAATGGTTACTCATTTGTCATGGATTGTGATTGGATTTCATTGTCAAGGTCTATTAAGGCAGTTCTAACTTGAGTTAATGTATATCACAGCAATACTCTTTCCAAAGCTATGTTGATTAAACAGCTTTACATAACAGGTCCTTCATCTATTAATTCACCTAACATCGCTAAAACCAAAACAATCAAGCAGCAAAAATAAATAGTGAATAGAATTACATCTCCACGGTCTTGACACCCCTCAACCAAAATCAATAACATACTTCAAGTATATACCTCTGGAAAACACTAAAACATCACAGACTGAAGGAGGGCCAGATAAGATGGAATATAATTTTTGAAATTATTGTATAAAACTGACATGTTACATAAACATACATGTTCTGAAACTATTTGTTTAGATCTTGATTCTGAAAATGATGGCTGTTCACTCATTATTTATCTTAATCAGTTTATATAATGAGATTTTACAAAAAGTAAAAAGAGCTTGAAATATTTTACCAGCATTTTGCTATCCTTATACTTTCCAACAGCTGCTGAAGTTGCAGTGTCACAGCCCCTGGGAGGTGCCTGGGTGAGAGCACAGCCATACTCCACCGTCGGCTCCTCTGTATATCACAAGCGGCAAGGGCAGTGGTAGGTCAAGGGTACTTGTCCACTGGGATGATCAACCACCCTGGAGCTAGCACATCATTCAGTTTTAGTGACCAAAGGAATCCATGCTGGTGATGAGCTTACTGATATTGATCAGCATAATGAACTGGGTTGTCTAAGTCACAGTCACTAAATCAGAGTTATACACTAGTTGCTGAGCAGCTAGCTCTGCTGAGGAGCAAGTAGTAATACAGTCATTTCTACTGCATATTTTTAAGACTCTGATCTGAAAAACTGTATTCAAACTGTTAAATAACCCAGTCTGAATTTTACCTGTAACGTACTTCATCCTGAGAGCAGGTTTTTGAAGACCAGATTTAAAAGTCCTTTTGCATGTTGATCTGAGTATTTTAATGACATCTTTGTGGTTTAGTTCAAAATGGAATTTCATTCCATGAAAAGTAACCAAAAACATAGGTGCCAGTCTTCTAATCAATCTGAAAGTAGAAAGATAATACTGCCATCATTGATCTGTGAACACAAAGGCATTGCTTCTTGAAACAAATTGAGCTCAATTCAGTTTTAAATATTAGTAAGTAAAATTGGAATTTGTGATAAAATAAACTATTAAGCTACTAAGTAGGGATTCCTTTCTATTTTCAGTAATTCCTGAGTCTGTAAACCTATTTGTTAGGTTAACAGTTGGACTTGATGATCTTAAAAGTCTTTCCAACCTAAATAATTCTATGATTCTATTCCAGCCCGAGCACCATTTGTTTGGAGGGAAAGAAAAAGGCTCCACTTCAGGAAACCCCCAAAGACTTCCATCCAAGTAGAAGCGAATCTTGAAATCCAGGGCTTTTCTGAATCAGAGCTGCAGTCAGTAGAGAAAATGTTCCCTGTGTGAGAAGGGACCACAGAGATAGCTTCACCATTGGCCTCGCAGGGCTTCCCCAGGTATGGCCCAGACACTCCAGTCCCACCTCTTGCACACTCAGTCGAGCAGAGCCTGCCTAAGCACTCAAAAAATTTGGGAACAGATAGATGAAGAATTAATTGAAGTAAAAACATACTATAGTTAGCTACTCAGAGGGAAAAAGAAAGGTAAGAACAGGAATAGAGCTCTTATGGAATGGAAGCTGAACCATTGTAACAGAAAAGCAGAAAGGTGGCAATGTGAAAAGGTTCCTGCACTAAGACCACTAAAGCATTATTTTCTTGTAAGCTTTGTGGTTGATTTCATCACATATGCACTGAACTTTCACATACACCAAGGTCCTGGTTTCAGCTGGGACACAGTTAATTTTCTTCCTAGTAGCTGGCATAGTGTTGTGTTTTGGATTTAGGATGAGAAGAATGTTGATAAATAACTGATGGTTTAGTTGTTGCTAAGTAGTGCCTAGACCAGTCAAGGACTTTTTCAGCTTCCCCTGCTCTGCCAGGTGCACAAGAAGCTGGGAGGGGGCCCAGCCAGGACAGCTGACCCCGAATGGCCAAAGGGCTGTTCCTGACCATAGGATGTCATGCTCAGCATATAAACTGGGGGGAGTTGGCCAGGGGCAGTGATTGCTGCTTGGGGATGGGCTGGGCATCAGTCAGCAGGTGGTGAGCAATTGCATTGTGCATCACTTGTTTTGTATATTCTATTATTATTGTTATTCTTATTGTAATATTATAATATTGTTAATATCTTTTTCCTCTGCTGGTTTATTAAACTGTTTTTTTCTCAACCCATGGGTTTTACTTTTTTTTTTTTCCAGTTCTGTCCCCCATCCCACTGGGGATGCGGGGAACGAGCAAGCGGCTGTGTGCTGCTTAGCTGCCTGCTGGGTTAAACCACAACAACCCATAGCTAAGCCTTTCAGAAGGACACCTGCTTGATTCAAGTGGTGAAAACACCAGTTAAGTCAGTGGGGTTGGAACACAAAATATACAAAAATGTAAAGACATAAAAAGATGGAACTTAGCTTTTTAAAACTTGCATTTTCCAGCACCATCTCAAATAGTGGGAATACTTAGAACAATAGTTAGCCGCCTTATACTGCTAACTGCAGGCACGTCTTTACCTCCCTCCTTTCTAGTTGTCTGTTCCTCTCTGCTCTCATCCATTTACTGGCATACACATGAGCTTGCAAGATCTCTCTGACCCTCTGTCACATACGCACGCATTAGTGCCAAATATTAAGAAAAGGATTCTGCGTCACTGTGCACTTCATTTTATGTCTGCATTAACTTCTCTTTGCATGATGTACTAATTTTTTATTTAAGTTTGGCATGATTGTTTTTTAAGAATTTATTAATTTTGATTAAAAAACCCCACTGCTCAGATATTTTCCTCCTTTGAGGCAAAATAATTTTCATTCTTAAAGGAATTAAACACTGTGGTCTGCCAAACTGGCATCTGGGGTGGGGACTAAGGGGCTGATCTTACTTTGCCAACAGAACTATTAACAAGGAGCTGGGCAATGGGAAATATCCCCAGACAGCTACATGAGCTGAGTGATCATTTCCTCTTGAACTTGCTCACAGTGACAATTTAAGCAGCTGAGCCTCACTGACTCCAAAGTTAATGAAAGTCTCCTGTAACTGCTCTCATGCAAAATTCAGTTTCAGTGATATTTGCAGCTGACAGGGTTGTTAGTCATAGCAGAGCCAGTACGAGGGAACCTATGTGAAAAAGCCAGCTATTCTGTGCTAAAATCTCATAATTTGTATTATCCTGCTCACCTTTCCATCTGTTTGCATCTTTTTCCCATCCCTCTGCTTAGTTTTATAGCTTCTGAGTCTCAGTTCTCCAATAATATATGTTCATACTGCATTTGGTATCAGGGAAATCATTCTGTTTTTTCACATGATCATACTGTTAATACTATGAATTAGTCTCAAATAGAAAAATTCGACCTATCTAGAAGAGCTTGAGTATCAAGTATTTGTACTCACCAAAAACTGCTTCAATTCAGTTTATGGGGAAAGGGAGAATAGGCAAGCAAATTATTGACTTAACGTGAGTACATCTCTGCACAGAGACACTGGAAAAATTGGCTGAATTAACCAAATATATTTCCCCTTAAATTACTGATTAATGTTTAACAGAATTCTCATAAGGTTTGTGTGTGGTCCTGTTTCAAAAATGCTGCAATTTCCATTTTCTAATTCAACACACTTCGTCAAATAATAAAAGCACCATCAGAGCAAAGCAGCTAGCTCCAAGTTCCAAGAAAAGCCTGACATATAGTAGGTTAAACAACATTCACATCAAGCTAAATTTGTGTGTCAGACATTTACAACCAGGGTGTAGTTCCTTCGGTTTCACTGAGATCTGGTACACAGTGAGGTGTGGAAGAAAACACCCAAGTATTAGTATTCTAGAGATCCCATATTGTCTAGAAATGGTAAAGGTAAGGGCTGAATTGGCAGTTTCTTTTCTTTGGATTTTTTTTGGTTCAGTACATGTTTTTCATAACACAGTTACTGATCTTTTCCCTGTGCTCTTTTCTGCTTATCAAATTTTTCATTTCTTCTGTAAAACTATTTTGAATCAAA
Organism: Egretta garzetta; assembly: GCF_000687185.1. Taxonomy (NCBI): domain Eukaryota; kingdom Metazoa; phylum Chordata; class Aves; order Pelecaniformes; family Ardeidae; genus Egretta; species Egretta garzetta. Next base: position 2,411,002 of record NW_009258377.1, read on the forward strand.
ATTTAGTAGTTACTCATTTGAACATCCTTGCAAGCAACTGTGTTTCTCTCCATTATCTTCTTACACAAGGACACCTGGCAATGTGCTGGCTGCTGTACGAAACACAGGAGTTTGAACTCCTTACAGAGGCAACATGAAGCATGCTATGCATAAAAAGCAAAGGAAAATCCATAACATACCGCCTTTAAGGCAATGCTGCCTATTTAGTTATCACTTTCTAGCATGTTCTAGATCAAACACTTTCTCTATGCTCTTGAAGATACAGTTTTGGATTTAAAGATATTCTGTATTCGTGGGGTGAGACTGAAGTGGCCAGACTTGTATTCTTGGCTTTATCAATCAGCTTTCTTTTTGCTTTTCTATTCCTCAGTGGAGATTGATAAAATCTCTGTCTAATCAAGAGAGGCTAAGCAGTTTCATAGATCCTTTATACCTAGGACTTTATGTGATGTATTTGGCAATGCTAAATGGAGAGTTCTTGCTCCCTTAGTCAACTTCTACTACCCATACTTTTCTCCAGTAAATCCACACTTGAGCAATGAGGAGATCCACCCAGCTCTGAGCAGGCTGCTACAGCCACATTGAGGTCCAAGGCCAGGAGAAGGCGCAGGACTTGGTGTCACTACAACTATATTGCTGTGACAGTAGCCACGTCCATAAGCTGTGTGTCTCAGCAGAATCAAGCAGCTGAAGTAAAGCACCATCCTGACACACCTCTACTTGTCCCGAGTTTGGGCCAGTTCCTCCTCTGCATTGGACTTTCTCCACCCTGTAGACCTGGTTTGACAATGAGTGATGGAAAAGAAGCATCATTCTGTTGTAGCCATCTGAGAACCAAATATCCTTTTCTCTTCGCTGTAATACAGATACAAGTCCTTCTTCAAGTGCCTTGACTAAAAACCCCAGTGTAAATTCTTAGTTTCATTAGATTTCAAACTCAGCAGGAGTTGAGGTAGATGTCATTACTATGCAGTCATAACACATCTCGTCCATCGTACCATATCTTCCAACCACTTTCCAAGCCATGTTTGCTTAGGCTGCATCTTTGTTCACCTTGCACCCACTATGCATTCCTGTCAGGTCACCCTTGGCTGAGGGGTTTCCTGTTGCCAATGCCATTGCTGTACAGCTGCCACTATTAAAGCAAGAAAGGATGGATACCAGGGTAAACACTTGTCATGAATTTTGGTTTTTATGTCCAGAAAGGACAACACTGAAATAATCTGAAACAAATAGCTCTTTTCTGCAGGAAAGAAAATCAGTGCAGAAGAATTTGTATGTAAATGTTGGTTTGGAGACACAAGCTTGTGTGTAAAATCATCTAGCGTTTTACACAATAAGTTTATACAGTCCATAAGTTGCAAATACGCCTTTAGAGATTTCAAAAGGGCCTTCATGTTTTTTAACAAGCTAGAACATTTGGGATCTTTCACGGCTGTTAAAGCATCTTCAATATGAGCTACATCGAATGATTCATTAAGTTGTTCCTGTGCATAGAAGTATCAAAATAGGTAGTCAACTTTTTCAAATGAATGGTTTAATCCATTTATGCAAAGTATATCAGCATTATTATCCAACTCATCTCAAAAGAACCTCTTTAACCTGAAAACCTTTCTGACTTCTTTTCTTCAGAATGAACAAGATGTGCATATTTTGATTAGTTCTTGGGGCTTAACTACATGAAAATACACAGGGACATTAATATGTAGTCATTAAATCCCTCCAGGAACACTCTTATTCTGAATTAAAGTTGCTTTGTTCCAGCTAACTTATGTCCCTTCCAAAATAAACTGAAATAAAACAAATTAAGGCAATTAAAAATAATCCTAAATTAAAGCCACTTTATTGCTGTACATACAGAGATATGTACAATTATGTGATTTAGGATACTGACTGGAATTTTAATTTGAAAACATTTCTTAAGTGTCTGCCTGTAGACAAGCCCAGAGAGATACCCAGGCTATTTACTCACCACTGTACTGAATAGGAGAATTTCCATTTATTTTAATTTGCTTGCATTGAAATTCATAAAAGAAAGGGACCACTGATATCATACCATGTATTCATTTTTATAAGTAAAATTTAAGACATAAGCAATGTAAGAAAAGGCTGAACTGTGGATAAACTCTGACCAAGATTTTCAAACACGGACATCTAATTTAAGCCATCATGTCCAAAAAAACCTGTTATCATTATCTATTTAAGAATATAAGAAAAGCTCTCTAATGTATTTTCAACAACAGATTTTCAAGAGGTGTCTAGCATACTCAAATCCCCTTTTAGTTTGATTATGTTCAAGATGCATGCTCACATTATCTCCTTTCAAAATTAACGAGTTAACCTGGAGTAGTAAAGGTTTTCAACATTCATAGGTGTCTTAAAATAGTGACCTGAAACAACTGGCTGGCAGCGTGTGAAGCAGCAGCTGGCGGCAGAGCTGTTTTTTGCAGGGCAAGCTGGGACCCAGGGGTCTGCTTGGAGGAGAAAAGGAGCCCAGCAGGTGATGCCTCACTCGGGTGGTACAGCCATCCCCCGCAGGGCAGCCACGCTTCCCCACCTGGGGCTCCTGGGGCTGGACACCACCACAGAGGTCTCAAGGCCACAGCGGGGTCTTGGTGCTCCTCACTGGGCCAGGAAAGGTGAGGGTGGCCCCAGCTGTTGGAGGGGAGCTCTGCTAGGTGGCCTGCAGCATCAGGCATGGGAGCTGCAGGAAGGGGCGGACACCTTCGCTCTGCCAGGGATGAAAAAAGCAATTGTGAGGACCCTCACAAAGGCTCTGCAAAAGCAAAAGCCTAAGCTCCAAAAGAGTGAAGAGAGTGGTATGTATGGAGTGGTTATGGAGGCAAAGGAGGAACATCACAAGGACACAGACCCCCCAGGAAGGGAGAAGCTGAGAGCATGGGGGTTTGGGCATCCAACTGACTTCCCTCTGCAGCTCTTCAGCTAGGGAATAGGGTCAGAGCTTCAGTCACAGAGGAGAAGGAACACCTACCATAAGGGCCAGAGAACTCGGGTCTTCCAATTAGCACTATCACTGTGAAGAAGAAGAGATGGTGAGGAGAAACTTGCTGTGCAAGACAAGTGGGAGTTTTGGCAAAAGCCCTGCTTTGCTAAGGAGCTTCTCTATAAGTAAAACACAAAAAAGAACTATATAAGAATATATTTTTACCTCAGGCTTCACAAGCAAAGCCTGCTCCCTGGACCTCTGCACATACCTGTTTAGTTGCAGAAGACTATGGGGAGCAAAAAGTTACACGTATCTTAGATAAACTGGATGCATTCAGATCCATGGGACTGCATAGGATTTACCCATCGGTGCTGAAAAAAATGACCACTGTGGCTGAAGTCCTGCTATCTGTAGTTTCTTTATTTTTAAGTGACACTCAAAGAAGTTACTAGCAGCTGGAAGAAGGCTAACTAAACACACATCTTTAAAAAACACAGAAAAGAACCTGGGGAACTGTTGGCTGCTCAGCCTCACCTTAGTCCCTAGGAGGAGACTGGAGCACACCCCCTTGGAATCAATTTCCAGGCACACAATGGACAAAAAGGCAAATTTACCAAGAGGACATTGTGCTTGACAAGGTGATTGCACAGTCACAGAACGGCTGAGGCTGGAGGGTGCCTCTGGAGATCAACAAGTCCAACACCCTGCTCTGGAGCAGATTGCCCAGGACTATGTGCAGTCAAGTTTTGAGTATCTCCAAGGATGGTTGCAGCCTCTCTGGCAACCTGTTCCAGTGTTTTATCATGCTTAAAGTAGAAGTCTTTTCTCATGTTTAAATTAAATTACTTATATTTCAAGTGGTGCCTATTGTCTCTTGTCACGGGATACCACTGAGAAGAGCCTAGCTTTGGCTTCTTTACTCCTCTCCATCAATATTTATATACATTGATGAGATGGCCTCTGAGCCTTCGCTTCTCCAGGATGAACAGTCCCAGCTCTCTCAGACTTTCCTCACACAATCATCTTTGTTGCCCTTCAGCGGACTCTCTCCAGTATGGACCTGTCTCTCTTGTACTTGGAAGGCGACACTCCAGATGTGTCTCCTGTTGGCTCATTTCTCCAGCCTGTAGAGGTCCCTCTGGATGGCAGCATGACCCTCTGGTATATCAGCCACTCCTCCCATGATGATAGCATCATCAGTTTAAATTGATGGGTATAGTTGGATAAGGTTGCATCTACTTTAACACTGCTATTTTTTTATAAGTTAGCTTACACACAAGGAAATTTTTCTGCTTTTTTGTTTATAATCAGTAAGAGTCAATATGCATAGTTTAAGTATAATCTTTTGATATACAAGGACTACAAAATACATTTTTGCATCTTCAGGAGCCAAGTATCTATGCAAAAAATGATGTATTGATTCCATCTTGACCAAAGCCCTCCCCCTATTCAGTGTCCATACTACAAAGTATGCAGAGGAAGATTACCAAGTCTATTCTGCATGCAATTAATAGGATCAGTATCAGTTTCATTTGGGGAAAAAAAAAAAAAAGAAAAAAAGAAAAATACATGTGTGAGAGTCAGAATGTGATGCATATTTTGTTTACTATCTGCAAATCCTATAATATTAATCTAAAAAAGATGCATAGGAGAAGGTCAGGTAGAATGTAGATTTGTAACAGATCATAGAAAATAGACTGAGTGCATATTTTGCTAATAGAGAAGGATGGAATTCTGGTATCAAATCAGATCCCTCTTAATAGAAATTAGAAAAAAAAAGTTATTTTTATAAGAACTGAAACATCCTCTTCATTTTATTTTTAATCCCTAATACATTTTCATGTGTTACCACAAGAAATCTCAAAGTTTCCAATGTGTTTCAATGTGTTAACTTTTACCAGACATTTTTCAGAAAAGCTTAGGGAATTTGAAGGCAGCAAGTGCACTCATAAATAAAAGCTCAAATCTTTCTCCATCCTCCATAGAGAATTCAAATTTTTCACATGACTCTTTAGAGTACATAGACTAGTACAAGTATAGGTAGGATTAAGCCAGGAAAAACAGCTTTAAGTGAGGCTCACACCATCCTTGTGGGCAGAATTGAAACGAACACTGGGACCACCCATAACTCATTATCTGTGTCCGAGATGAACCTTGATGCTAAGAAGGAATTCAAACCTGAATGTTCAGAGTGAACATTTTCATGGACTATGAGGAAAACATTAGAAACAAAGAGTAAGTGTTAGGAAACTTGTTGTTCATGCATTCTATTTTATTAGTCTCCTATCCATCGTCTTCATTTATACCTATTCCTTATCTGTCTGTAGATAAGAGGGGGAGAGGTGTCTTAGACCTGAGCAGATAATATCTATCTTTATCCTTTAGCTCTTGCTTAAATAACTCACTAGTCAGTGTTGCTCCCCTTCATTTGGCTCTAATTATACCTTGAAAATGAAAAGAGAGGTGATATGGGGGGGGGTGGAAGAAAAGTGAAGGAAAAGCTTTGTATATTAAGTACAATTAACGACAGTACAACCCAAAATGGCAGTTTATTGACAGATGGACAAATGTAATTGCAGGCCCCAAGGGCTGCAATTCAAATTAGATTTAACATTATAGGGAATGACAAGGAATTAATCTTATCAGCATGCATGCCTGTGCTGTGTTTGCTGTTACATATGCCTCTCTTCATCTGGCTGGCTTTTAAATATGTGAAGTTGCAACAACATTTGCAGTATGGCTGGGGGACAGCACAAAAAAAATAATTTTAAAGTAGGATATAAAGGAGCAATATGAACTTTCATCTTGCACATGGAGAGGTTGTTCCAGGAGCCCAGAGAGAGACAAAAAGTGATCCATGGCTGAAGCAGGCGAATGGTGTCCTTAGAGAGTAGCCAGCACGCTGCAAAAAGCTGGAAATGCACTGTGTTTGGCAGTATACTTTGGTGACTCCTGGAAGACAGGCACAAGCCTGAATATGATGTTCCATCACTGTTCAGTGATGAAACAGAAGGTAGCATCTGGGGGCATGTGCAGAGGAGGAGACATTAGAGATATGCCAGTTGTTCAGAAGGAAGGAAAAAAGCAGCGCTGTGGGGAGAGGGCATTAAGTTCTCGAGCCTTGCAGGTGAGAAGGTCCAACAGAGATGTGTACGTGTTTCCTGGACTATCACTTCTTTGTATGCTTAGGAATCACTTTTGTTTTGTCATTTTAAGCTGAGACATTTAACACTAACATATTTGGTATGCAGGTGGGGAAAAGGAGGAATGAAGTGAAGAGGCCAGACACATGGAGAGTGTAGACAGCTGATGAAAGACCTCACATGAGTAGATGAAGTCATTAAAACACTGGGGACAGAGGGAGGGAAAATGGGTCAAGAGCAACAACCTGAGGTTTGGAACAAGTTGTACCAAAACTATGAGATGTAAATGTATCGCATAAACAGACTGAGACATAAGTTCTATATAAAATAGTGCATTAAATACTCTGCAATTACCATGAACACTGAGAAACTGCTAATCTGTTACAATCAGAAAAATACCATAAAATAAACTAATTCAAAGCTTTCTAAAAGGTTTTCTAACATGCACTTGAAGATATGTGCATCTTCAAATCACTCCATGTAAACATAATTTTGAAATTTCAGCCCAGCTGGTGCCTTTATCTCTGAGGAAAGTTTTTTGTGGGGTTTCGGTGGGGAATTTTTTGTGACGTCTGTCACTGGTTTTACAATGTTTTTCAGAATGGACTAGTAATTGGATGTACATTAATCTAGAATTCCCTAAGATATCTAAGTGAACTACTATTGCAGGAAGTGTTGAGTGAGTGGTTGTCTCCGAAATACAGCCCTGCTAAAGTGTATGGAGCAAGGATCTGCAAAAGTTGTCTCATTTCTGAAACTCTTGTCCAAGAAGTTCCATCTGTTTCAAAGCAGGGTCTTGAGGAGGGTCTGTAAACAAGTGGAGAAAAACAGAGATCCAAATATCAGTGTTTGTAAGACTGAGGGATTGTTTTCTTGTCTACAAGATGGCCATAAATGAACAGCAATCCACCAATACCTGCATGCATTACTCTTCACTGGTTTCCCCTGCCCTAAGCCATGGAATTCTTTTCGATCCCTTCAGCTCACTTCGTATTACTTTCAGACTTTGTTTTACGTGACCCTGTTACTGAGGGACAAGTCCTAGACAAGTCCTAACCCTTAAACAATTTCAATGTCTTTACAGGACCATAGAATCATTTAGGTTGGAAAGGACCTTTAAGATCATCGAATCCAACCATTAAACTAACACTGTGAAGTCCACCACTAAATCACCCCTAAGCGCCACGTCTACCCGTCTTTTAAATACCTCCAAGGATGGCAACTCAGCCACTTCCCTGGGCAGCCTCTGTCAATGCTTGACAGCCCTTTTGGTGAAAAAATTTTTCCTAATGCCCAACCTAAACCTCCACTGGTGCAACTTGAGGCCATTTCCTCTTGTCCTATTGCTTGTTATTTGGGAGAAGAGACCAACACCCACCTCACTACAGGCAGTTGTATAGAGCAGTGAGGTCTACCCTCAGCCTCCTCTTCTCCAGACTAAACAACCCCAGTTCCCTCAGCTGCTCCTCATAAGCCTTGTGCTCTAGACCACTCACCAGTTTTGTTGCTCTCCTCTGGACATGTTCCAGCAATGCAACGTCTTTCCTGTAGTGAGGGGCCCAAAACTGAACACAGTGTTCAAGGTGTGGCCTCACCAGTGCCAAGTACAGGGGCACGATCACTTCCCTAATCCTGCTGGCCACACTATGCCTGATACAAGCTAGGGTGCTGTTGGCTGCCTTGGCCACTTGGGCACACTGATAGTTTATATTCAGCCGGCTGTCAGCCAATACCCCCGGGGGCTTTTCCACGCGGCAGCTTTCCAGCCACTCTTCCCCAAGCCTGTAGCATTGCATGGGGTTTTTGTGACCCAAGTGCAGGACTCAGCACTTGTCCTTGTTGAATCTCATACAATTGGCCTTGGCCCATCGATCCAGCCTGTCAAGCTCCCTCTGTAGAGCCTTCCTCCCCTCAAGCAGATCAGCACTCCCACCCAGCTCAGTGTCATCTGCAAACTTACTGAGGGTGCACTAGATCCCCTTGTCCAGATCATGGATAAAGATGGTAAACTGGCCCCAATACTGAGCCCTGGGGAACATCACTTGTGACTGGCCACTAACTGAATTTGATTCCATTCACCACAACTTTTTGATCTCAGTCATCCAGTCAGTTTTTTACCCAGCAGAGAGCACGCCCATCCAAGCCATTTCTCCAGGAGAATGCTGTGGGAAACGGTCTCAAAGGCATTACTAAAGTCCAGGTACACTGCCTCCACAACCTTTCCTTCATCCACTAAGTGGATCACCTTGTCATAGAAGGAGATTAGTCAAGCAGGACCTGCCTGTCATAAACCCATGTTGAATGGGTCTGATCACCTGGTGGTCCTGTACGTGCCACATGAGGACACTCAAGACAATCTGCTCCATAACCTTCCCTGGTACCGAGGTCAGACTGACAGGCCTGGATCCTCTTTCCAGCCCTTGTTATAGATGGGTGTCACATTTGCCCATCTCCAGTCAACTGGGACCTCCTCGAATAGCCAGGGCTGCTGATAAATGATGGAAGGTGGCTTGGTGAGCACTTCCTCCAGTTCCCTCAGTACTCTTGGGTGGATCCCATCTGGCCCCATAGATTTGTGTGTGTCTAGGTGGTTAGCGGGTTGCTAACCACTTCCCCTTGGATTATGGGGGCTTCATTCTGCTTCCTGTCCCTGTCTTCCAGCTCAGGGGGCTGGGTAGCCAGAGAACAACTGGTCTTACTGTTAAAGACTGAGGCAAAGAAGGCATTAAGTACTTTAGCCTTTTCCTCACCCTTTGTCACTATGTTTTCCCCAGCATCCAATAAACGATGGAGATTCTTTTTAGCCCTCCTTCTGCTGTGAATGAAACATTTTTTATTGTCTTTTATGGCAGTACCCAGATTAAGTTCCAGTTGGGCTTTGACCCTTCTGATTTTCTCCTTGCATAACCTCACAACATCTTCATAGTCCTCCTAAGTTGCCTTTGCCCCTTCTTTCAAAGAAGCTCTCCTTTTTTTCCTGAGTTCCAGCCAAAACGTTCTGTTCAGCCAGGCCAGTCTTCCCCACAGGCTCATCTTTCAGCACATGGGGCCAGACTGCCCCTGTGCCTGTAAGATTTCCTTCCTGAAGAATGCCCAACCTTCCTGGACTCCTTTGCCCTTCAGGCCTGCCTCTCAAGGGGCTCTGTCAACCAGGCCCCTAAACAGGCCAAAGTCTGCCATCCAGGTTATCTGGTTATGACATGAAGTACTGAGGAGGTGAGATCTGATGAAGAATTTTGACTCTAGAAGGCTCGTAAATACCTCATGGAGGCAGTTTACACAACTACACCTTATAAAGTTACACAGGCTCTGTTGAATACCCTGAGGATTTTGGAAGAGCTGAAGTGAATTTAGATGTGGAAAAGCCTTAAACAATAGACCTTAAAGCTTCTTTCATCCAAATAGCACTTCATCCTGCCCATATTCTTTTGATATACATGAAGCAGTGTTTTTCTAAAACAATGTAGGCTGGAATCTTTCCATGTTGACTAAATCCCCTTACCAAATGTGACTTTTTCTTTCATATGTCGCTCCCATATGTTGCTTTTTTAAGGAAAAGAAAAACTGTCGTTCAAAGCAAGCCGCTTCAGTGTTGTTTTGTTCACCCATGAAACACTTTTCCTTTTGAACAGAACATAGTGCTTCAGCTCTCAAAAATCTAGTTGGGCCATTTCACCTGTCAGAAACAGCTCTAACACCTTTCTGCGTGATGCATTTCTATTCCCATTAAATTTCCACTTAGTCAGGACTGTCGACTGTGCCATGGAGGTGCAGAAGAAGCACAGCTGCAGCTAATAGTGCCATACTCAGTAAGACCCCAAGTAATTCTGCAGTATCTTCTGCAGATTGGTCCTTTTAAGAGACTTCTGCATTAAAACCACATTTATCCTAAACTTTGTATCAAGCTATAATGTTTTGAAGCAAATCTTAGATGGATACCTCTAACTGAGGTCTTTATAACACAGGCTGTACAGCTACGGTATCTCATGGTCATTTCTGTTACTTAAAGGTCCTGCAAGAATCTGTGGCTAATGGTATGAAATCCCTTATCACCACTGCAGAGTGGGAGTTTGGCACACTGTGGCGGAGCATGTCCCATTTGTATTGTTCTTGGGAACGAGCCTACAAATCTTTCCAGATTGTTTCTTTATTATTTTATGGTTTTAACTCACTTTTCAACGTCTGTAGCAAACTGCCCTGATGCAAACTATACACCACTGTAGGTATAGGAATAAAAATACATTCAAATATTGAAGATGATATATCCAATTTATTTTTTTTACTCCAGAGTAGATTACATGTGACAATATTTACTGTGAAATATTGTAGAGGTGGAAATCAAGACACCCATATGTAGACAGAAGCCCAGACGTTCACTTAGAGTTAGCAACCATTCAGCATTGACTCAAACCAACAGATTTCCTTGTTGACTGCTTTTTGTTAGTTTGTTACTGACTTCCATGAGAAATGGAGCCAAATCTGGGGGCAGTCTATTCCTTCTGATTTATATAACACGGAGACTGTTCATTCAGCAAAGGAAGATCTGACGAAAAGAAGCACTAACTGAAAATTATTAAATTTGGGGCAGTGGCTGAGCTCTGAACACATGTATACAGATGCCTGGAGCTGTGCTGGTTTGGAATGGAGAGTCACAGGTTGTCATTCAAGCCTTGAATGAGTAAGGAAGGTTTGAGAAAGAGAAACTGTGCCAAAACATTGTTTAACATTTGTCCCTTCCTCAGTAGGGACCTGACTTTCAGTCAGCTGAAATCAGTGCGGTTTTCTTGTGCTTTTATAACAAAAAACAAACGCTACAATTCCCCAGTGCTGCTGCTACAAAGATGATGTGGATGAGAGCTTCCCCGATTCCTGAAATAAAAGACAAGAACTTACACAGACTTATCCATAAGGGGAACAGGGAAAAGAAGAAAAATCCAGTCCTCCATGGGTAGCACAGCCTGTGGGCTCTTTTATCAATGGAAAGGACCTTCAGCTCTTCATTTCTCTGTGAAGGGCAATGTCTTATTCTGTGAATGCTGGTTAAAGAACAAGATTCTTGACAAAGTAAAGATTTTCCCCTTCATGTCAGTCCTTCCTTGTAGCAAACTGAAAATGTACAGTGAGAGGGGACTGTGGGCAATAAAAGCTGCAAGACCAAAAAGAGGCAAGCTGGAGTCAAGAAAACAGAAATGAAGCCAGAAGGACACAATAAATATGGAGAGAAAGGCAGGCAAAGAAATATAAGATCAGAATGAAAGGAAAAACATTATAACAAACTGAAAATTGTGGGCCAAATTAGTTTCAGACAAAAATGTTCATGAGGATAAAAAAGGAAAAAAAAAAAAAACAACCCATAACCAAACAAAAAGGTCCACTATAAATTGTGTAAAATTTGCTTGCGACATATTTGTTCAGCATCACCCATCCTGTTATCTTCACATCAGGAGCGTCCACAGAGAAAGGACTGTGCCATTTGGCCCTCCCCTGTGGCTGCCTGAAGGTTAGTGCTGTATCTGTACTGCTGCGGGACTGAAAATGATGTGACCTTGTGCTGGGCCTCTCTCCAGCAAAGAGAATGTAAGTAAAAATCAGCAGCAGAAGCAAAAGAAGTATTTCAGTCTTTGACATCCTTTTCTGACCCCTCAATTGAATTAGCTTTCAGAATGAGCAGTGGGACCAGACCTCACCCACAGCTACCACAACAGCAACAGTTCATTTCAATACATAAACCTTCTCCCCCTCCCCGCCCCTGAAGTGCTTCTATCTCACATGAAAGATTGTCAAACTTGGAATTTTCTTTAGAAAGACTCCTTACAGCTATCAGGCTAATGTAATATTATTAAAGCTTTTCATTTTCAGCACTATTTCCCTTGTTTTTCTGTCCATTTGATTAAAGAAAAGAAACATAAAATATGTTCAGCAGTGACTGCAGTGGCAGACCAAAGCAATTTGAAGTCTTATTACTAAAATTAATTGTTGATTGCCCATTGGTAGGACCTCATTAACACTTGGATACTTGGGCTCCACATATTTTACCAAAATCAATGCAACAGGCCATGGAGGCAGAAAACTCATCCCCTTTCCTGTCTTGCAAAAGATTTGCATGCATTTAGCCCTGAAGGGAGCAAGATAGTGCTCTGCAGAGGCCCTGGCATGCTTTAGATAGGGCCATGGGAGACCTTATTGCCCTCTACAACTACCTGAAAGGAGGCTGTAGTGAGGTGGAGGTCAGCCTTTTCTCCCTGGTAATGGACGATAGGACAAGAGGAAATGGTCTGAAGCTGCACCAGGAGAGGTTTAGGTTGGACATTAGGAAAAATTTCTTCACAGAAAGGGTTGTCAGGTGCTGGAATGGGCTGCTCAGGGAAGTGGTCGAGTCCCGATCCCTGGAGGTATTTAAAAGCCGGGTAGATGAGGTGCTTAGGGACATGGTTTAATGGTGGGATGACAGTGTTAGGTTAACGGTTGGACTTGATGATCTTAAAGGTCTTTTCCAACCTAAACAATTCTATGATTCTATGCCTCCCAATGCCACCACAGCATCCCTGCTTGCAATGGCCGACCCTGGCTGCCAGCTGCCCTGCACAGAGAGCATCCAAAGCACAATCCAGTTCTTTGCTCCAGACTAGATAAAAACGCATTTCTTTTCTCCAGGGTGTTTTGTTCTAAGTAAATGCTATCCCCGGAGTATTGTAACAGCAACAACAAATCTCCGAACGTTGAATTTTGTAAAGGGCATTTGCAGGCATGTGAGATATAAGCACTTAAAACAGTTGAAGTCCTGGCACATTTAGTTGGAGCACACAACAGCAAAGCAACTTGCCAGTCCATTATTTTTACAAAAACTTTGAAGACACAAAGAAGACCTCAAAGACTCAGAGGCAAAGAATTTCATTATGGAATGTGCAGAGATGCTTTTGAGATGCACTGATTGCCATAAATACAGCAGGTAAATAAACTAGGCAATTTGCCAGTGGTCTAATGAAAACAGGCAGACAGTTTTATTTGTGAGATCAGTGGATGTGCTGATAAAATCTTGCCTGATATATCACTGAGCTATTACAAAAGGAACTAAAATATGTGATTTAAATTAAATATTTTCCTTCTCTATGAGGAGAGGTTTCCCTAAAAGGAACTATTGCAAGAAGAGCAATCCAATGCTGTGGGCTTTACAATGATCAGTGAAACAACACAATAAAGGTTTTCGCTCAACAACACTGACCCAGTCAATAAGAAAGCAAAAAAAAAGAGTGAATTCTCTTTTGGATTTGCAAGATGCAAGAGAACATTTTGCTCCTTATTGAAGTGTCCACTCTCTGCCTCCCAACATGCCCTGGTTCTCAGGCACTGGCTTAATGCAATGCAGGTGGGGTGATTGAACCACCAAGAAGTCCATCAAGTTCTATTGATTTTTTTTTTAGTAAGTGAGTCTGCATGGCTCCTTAGGCTGCACTTACTGAGTATTTTGGGAGAACTTAGATACATTCAGTCGGTGAATGTGGGCTGAAATCTTTGGAATTCACTTAGTTTAGAAAAAATGATTGAATCACAATAGTGAAAAATAATTCTGTAGAAAAGGGGAAAAGCACTATAAAGTTCTTACAGATGGAATGAAACTCAGAAGTGATCTTCCTTTTGCTAGGCAATCAGTTTGGAAGCCTGTAGTCAAGAAGCCTTTGCCAACTTTAATCTGACTTGCAATCTGAATATTCACATTTCACAGCTGACCTTTTCTGCAGGTTCCAGAACCTGATTTCTGTAGTCACTTTTCAAACACAGGCTGTCCAATGCACAGCATATTAAAGCAGGAAACAAACGTTCGCAAATATTTAGAATTTAATTGAACATTTCCTAAATGCAGCAACATTAATACATTTCTGGAAGACAAACAATTACCATCAAAGAAATAAACTGAAAAAATGGAAAACTTGATTTCAGTAATAGAGGCACCTTTATGTTTTTTCTACTTATGTGTTTTCTACTTATGTCTACTAATGTTTACCTGCTTATTCCCTGATTTTGCATCTTACTTCACGCTGGATTAATTAAGCTATGCTTGGGTGGGGCTTTATGAACTCTCCTGCTCACTCTAATTCATTGCTCAGAAGGTTGCACCATGATCTTATAATGGGCAGCGAAATGTTCCATTTCTAATTATAGGTCTACATCTTTCCCCTGTTACAGAGGCCAGAACTCCAAGAAGAAAGCAGTAACCAGAATCAGACCTGACTGACAAAAATATTACTGCGTGGTGGCAGTGAGACCACACAGACTCTAAAGCAATTAGGAGATCTCCAGTTCTGTGCTTGCTCTAGAATGGCAGCAGCAGAATGAATTTATAAAGGACAGTGGAAGTCTACTGTGTAAGACCCTGTACACACATAGATTAAGGACAGTCCTTGTCTAAGAGAGCTAGCCTTGGAAATAAACAGGAAAAAACAACATTTTTATAAAAACAATTGACATGTATATTCCACCATATATGGCTTTCTATATATAGTTTTCAGCTGAAAGTAATTTGGTGAGGAATGAGAATTTTCTGGGAAAAACTTGAGTTGGATGCAAGGACTACAGAAATGCAGAAGATATTTTGAAGGATGGGGTTTTAAGGGAGGTAGGAAATAAAGGAGAGTGTCCAAGGCAAACAAGATGAAGAGTTCAGGAAGGGGGTGGTCTGGAAAAAGCACAGCAGGACAGACTGTGGGCATGATGGCACCCCTGAGAACACAGTTCTCTGCTGCAGCACCTTCTGCAGACCCATCCTGCTCGCTGATGCTTGCCCTCATTCACCTCCCTCAGACACCATGTCCAGGGAAAATTAGCACTGCCCTGCTTGAACGGTGTCCATGCTCACACCCCTGTGCATGATGGCAAATGAATACAAACAACTTCCTACCCTGCAGACATCTGAAAACAGGATGTCTAGAAAGAGAGGGAATCTGGATTAAGCCTTATTATCTTCACCCTCTGTTGTTTGCTGTGGGCTTGCCTTGAGAAGGGGGGAAGTCCAAGAGCACATTTCCTTAATTTATTTTTTAGTCTTTGTTTTCTTTCACTTCTCCCAAGCCAAAACCAGTGTTGTTGAAAATGCTTCTAGTTCTAGGAGACACATTGCTCTCCACGCACCAACAGACTTGTAACTCCATTTCTGTCCAAATTCAAGCGAGTTGTTTCAGAGACCAGTAGCCATCCGAAGGACGCTGCTCATTCAGCACAAAGAGGGTAAATAGAATCACACACCTCCTACAAGCCATTATGATTTTTATCTTGGCATTCAAGACATTAAGAAAGATATCAAAAGGGATACAACAAAGGAAATTGAAAGTAAGGAGGAGCATGATCTTAGGGTACTGCTTAGGTGAACAGTATCTCTAACTGGATTGCATCTCTCAGGATTCCCTGTGGATAATCATAGAATCACAGAATGGTTTGGGTTGGAAGGGACCCCTAGAGGTCATCTAGTCCAACTCCCCTCAGGGACACCATTAACTAGAACAGGTTGCCCCATCCAACCTGGTCTTGAATGTTTCCAGGGATGGGGCCTCCACTACCTCTCCGGGCAACCCGTTCCAGTGTTTCACCAACCTCATTGTAAAGAATTTCTTCCTTATATCCAGTCTAAATAATGCCGAGCTATTGTTTAATTGGAATAAACCTTTTCATTTACTTTTCAGGAGCACTGTCCTACAAACTGCAGCTGTCTAGCTGGGTGAGCCCTTGAGCATCCCTACTCTGACAATATTTCTATGCTGACATTTTCAATGGCAAGCCCTCAGACTTTGATTTCTCCTTATGTGGTTAAAGGAGCCAGAGGAGAGGAAGAGTACAGGAAGCAATTTCCCAACTACCTGCACAAATTAGACTCAGAAAATGTCAGAACAAGCATTGCTGATTAGTGCTCCAGACTGAAAACAGATAGACCTAAAAAGTTGCTACTGCTCAGTGGGAAGACAGCAGATTTGGGGGGGGGAAGAAAACAAAACTAGAGAAGAATCCTTCATGCAAACAACACTCACATGTTTGTGGGGAAAAAGGATAAAATAATCACAAATCTAAGAGCTAACATACCTCAAACTAGATTGTGTAGGAAAGAATTTACATGTACAGGGAACAATTTGGACTGATGTTAGCAGGTTGCAAGACACCTCAGATGGCAAAAAAGAGGAAAGTCCTGCCATGGAAGAGCTGCAGTGTGTCCATACTTCCATCCTACAAGGTAGCCATGCCTCTATGCCATGTCTGCTCCAGACCCCAAATTCATAACTATCCCTGACCCAAACAAAACAAAAAAAAAAAAAGAAGAAACCTCCCAGAGTGCTTAATAGTGGATAAACATCTAAACAGGTATGAAAAACAAGGTAAATTTCCTCATTTGAAATAACACAAGGTATCTGGTTTGGGGGATAAAACTTGGATTTTGTAACAGGAAATAAGCCACCATTAACACCCTGGAAAAGTTCATATTATTCTGCTGAAAAGAACCATTTTTCAGGCAGACTGTGATGATTTCTCAAAACACCACTCTGTCAGCCCCACAAGTAGAGGTAAACACTCCTGCTATGGGTCATATTGTAGTTTACTATCTTGGCCAGGCACTTATCACCAAATGCAGGCTTACATCCTCTTTTGAGGGTGGACACCAATAAACTCCAGAGAAATAATCAGCTTCATAGTCTTAGGTTCTCCGTATTCATTCAAGTCGCAGTTTCACAAGATGCTGATATGAAATGTGCTAAATTTGCCTGAAGCAAGTTACCCTTACTGTAAAGAGCCACTAGCTGCCGGCTACTCTCAACCGCACATTGCAGTACATAAGAGAGACAGAGGGGCACAGATAGAAGAGTTGACATTTGCCATGAGGTATTACTTGCTTTATGAAGGGTAAAAACACACCCAGTTCCTGGCAGTACCATCTCCACCATACAATGTTTTAAAGATGCCACTGTAGTATTTTGCATGAAAATAAACCGTCTTTTCTGATGGTTTCCCATGAAAAATACAGGTGTCAGCATGCCTTCTGCTACGTGATTTGGAAGACTATAAAGCCATACAAATATAAATGAATTATAATTTTATTTATAATAATTAGTTCAGACTCCTCTAAAATATTTATTTTTAATAAACAGATTTCTGTAAATTATTAACCAGGAACATAGGAAACTATTCATAATATTAAATGCTTTTATTTGCCATGAAGTGTAACCTACCATTTGGTAGCAAATAATAGTCATTCAGAATCACATCTAGAACTGGACTTTTCTCTGTTCTGGGATTACTAGCAGTGCTCTCAACTTTTTTCACAGTCGAGAGAGGGGCGTAGAGTCAAAGTCTTAAAAAGCTATTACATAAGGTAAAGTCTCTAGCATTAGCCTATGTTTCAAAAGGAATATTCCTCTGAACAAAAAAACCCTCACAATAAAAAATTAGAAGACCTGTTTATAATTTTAAAAACTTTTAAATATCAATGATCCTGCAATCATTTCAAAAAAACTTATGTCTGATAAACAATTCTGGTTTTATGAAATAGCACTTTCAACTAAAAAAAAAAAAGATTTTAAATCTTGATGGGCTTCTGTACCAATCCTGACTCTTATACAGTTGCATTTTATAAATCAGAGTCATTATCTCCTGGCTTTAATAGTTCAGATGTACCCTTTATTGTCTTTAAAATAGCTGATTTTCCTATTTTGTTTCTTTTCATGAACTATTGCATAGTGTTCATTTGTTACATGTATGTGTATGCAAATTAGCTGAAGCCTGTCATTACTGATTTGCATAGCAAGTGATCTGGCTACTCAGTTCACTGAAATAAACCCTTTAATTTCTACACATCATGAGCTTGGGAAGATAGACTGTTCCTGTGTATAAGAAACATTACTTCGGTCCTGAAGGAAGGCAGTAAATTACTAGCTGATTACTTGAATGACATATTATGGGCTCAGAGGTTATTGTGTATAGTAATATTTTTCATAGCTCAAAGACACTTTCATGAATACCATAGGGGAAACAGCTTTATTCAAATGGTCTTTGCAATGGGTTACTTTTCTTGAATTTGCTACAGTCACCAGTATGAGAAAGTACTGGTTTTTTTCTACCTAACTTTTTTTTTATGTAATGTGGCATTGGGGAAAAACTGCCCATGGCTGACTTTTTCAGACAGCTTCAAAAGAGACATCTGAAAAGATATACTCTCTGTGGCTGAAACTTAATCTTGTGAGTCATTTTTTTCCAGTAATTGAGGCAAATGTAAATATAATATTAGCTGGTGTAAGTCTGCCATCAGTAACTTGCAATGGAGTCCTATCTGATTATGCCCAGGGTGAATCTGACCTTTGATCTCATGGTTGGAAAATTATGTTTATTGTCATCTGATGTTGGTGACAATGGTAGATGTTTTAAGAAGTGAATACCTACATGAGGAATGACTACGGGCACAATAATGTTGACCTAGGATATTCTCTTTAAATTGCCACTGGAGAGTAGGAAGATGTTCAGTTGTCCCTTCACCTTGTCTTCTTTTTGAGTTTATAGCTTGTTGTCTTTCCTAGCTTCTCTGGGGAAACTGTATTCCCCTCACCTGCCTGTGCTAGAAGTTCACAAGATAAGCAAGATGGGACATCCCATTCCCCTTTTGCTCAAACCTTTCCCATGTTGGTATGCAATCCTTTCCAGCTGGACCCAAGCTCCTCTTTTATGTCTTTTATCGTGCTGTATGGCACAGATCAACATCAAGCTCCAAAGCAGTAGTTGCACATTTAGCAAGATGCAGAAGATTTCCACTTCTCCTCTTCACATCTTGAAGAAGCTTCCTCAATTCACTTGTTTGAACATTCTGTATTTTTCTGTATGTTATCTGCATTCGTTACATATCTGGTTTGATCTGCCTGCTGCTCAGCTGAGATTTTGAACTCCTCACATATGTTACACTACTGACAACAACTGTTATATTAAGGAACAGAAATAATGCATGAATGATATACTGGACCAAACTACCTTGGACCTGTTATTCTGCTGTGCAGGAGTCCATGCTTCTTAAAATCTGATGGTGATCAACAAACATTTGCACCGCTCAGCATAAAGGTACTTTGCCAGCCCATTCCTGCAAATTCTTATGTTTGCATTTTTCTTACCATGAAGCTTGGCTAGCCACATACCAGTAATTATATCTGTTTATCCTCACCCAACTCTATATTAGCAATGACTAAGCAAAGACTGTCTTTTTATGTATTTCTTTAAGATGCATGTTAAATATCTCAATAAACAATGCTGGGTCTGCTCCCAAATCTTAAACAAGTTTTTTCATTTCTTATCTTTAGAAGACTACATCATAGTTTCAATTAATCTTTCTTAAGATAGATACTTAGCTTTTACTTTCCTTAATTTTATGATCTAATTTTTAGTAGCAACTCCTTTAGATCTTTAAATTCCTATCCATTGTAATTTTTTGTATTGTTCAAATACATTGATCCTGCAGTTAACACCAATTAATGGTATTCCTTTGTCCAAGATAGTTACAATCTACTCAAACTAAGTAGGCTTTTTAAATAATTTTCTGATAAATCAATACCTCTAACCTCTACCTCACTCAACTAGCTCTTCAATGAATATCCTTTATGTGGGACACTTGATGTGCCCAGAACTTGTAGAAATTTAGCACAGGCTTGCTGGAATAACAGAGAAAGGACTGTGATACCACCTGTGTGAAGGGCAGGCATAGTTAATTCTTGGATATTGATTGCAATGAGAGGAGCATTCAAGTGAATGTTCTACACACTGTATAAATCAAATTGGAGTAATTTCATTTTTAGACAGTTATATTTTCATCTCTCCCCACAGCAGCAAAAACCTCAGATTTCTTCTTCATTACAAAGCGATATAAGGCTACCTAAGGCAAATATATTGGATATGGGATTGGCCAGGCTAAACTGGCACCACTGCTGACAGCAGCTATGGCTGATTACTGGCCATCATGTAAATAGATAGATAGATAGATAAGTAAATAAATAAACAGAAAGATAAAGAAAGAAAAGCAGTGTAGGGAGCAGGAATATTCCTCACGGGAATTTTCCAGTGCATACAGTAAGCAGGAAGCAGAGAGGCAGCACATGCCCCCCAACTGTTTGCCAAGGCAGATCATTCAGGGCTGCGTCCCGCTGAAGCCACAACTGCAGATCAGATCTGATGGAACTTCTTGACATCTTTCAGAAAAAATATTGCCTTTATTAAAAATGGATATTTGGGATGATCACAATAATTTTGGCCACTTCAGGTTTCTATGGATCTTTAGGCTTTCCTTGCTCAAAGCAAGCAGGCTATAAACTACTTTCTGGAAACTCCTAGCAATGTCCCAGATAAAACAGTCACCCAGCTAACATCAGTGTGACATTACCAGCACCAATATGAAGGCTGCAAGAGAAGACACCATTGCAAACAGGGTTGTTTGTGCCATCAGATAAAGCAATATGCAAAGTCTGAGACTCGGACACAGCAGAAAACAAAGACTACAGCTTCTTCATGCAGACTGATCTTGGGTAGAATCACTCTTCTGTGTAGAAAGCATGAAAAACACAAGTGTCTGCATGCCTTTGAAAGCCTGTCTAAGACTCAGAAAACCTCACCCTCATCAACTTTCCCAGAGGGCTAAATCAATAATTGGACTTGCCGACTTTTTGCTCACTGTGATTTTTTGCTCACTAGCTATGGTCAAAAACATGTAATTAAAATTATTTTGGAAACGCTCATCACTTTGCAATGAATTTTTCACAGTTTTAGTTTTTAAAACATGAATGAACTAGATTCATAAAACATTGAAGGAAGAGTGGTACTGTTTCTACCCATTTTCACTGAGGGATAACATTGCTAGAGCACTCACCAGGAGCAGAAAGACCCAGCTCCCCAGGTGGCAGGAGGCTGAACCTGCAAGTGCAGAAGGCACCGTGGTATTTGGGGAAAGATTCTTGGCAGCTCTTATTGAAGCTATTCCACTCTGAAAAATCCTCATGTTTTCATTAGACTAGAGAGGAGGTGGATGAACAGTCAGAGACAGTCAGTGAGCTGCTCTGCCACGTTCCTTCTTGAAGGGGTGGATACGGACAGCCTGGACAACAACACAGCTATGAAGGCTGAGGTCTATGAAGGCTGCCTGAATGACACAAGGACAGTGTAGTACTTCCCAGAAGTATCCACACTTGAGGAAGATATTTGAAGGACAGATTTACCTTCTGAAAGTTTCAGACCACTGGGGAGGCACAGACAGTTGGTCCAAAAGAACAGACCAAGCCCAGGACAGTGTAAACGCTCCAAACTGCCTTTGACAGACATGTGAGGAGCATCTGCAACAACTGCTTCAATCTACTGATCCACTCCATTAACCACTAATGCAGACAGATATAATCATAGGGCTAGATCTTTTTTATGGTAGATTGCCTTGAACAAAGATGTTAAGTGCAAACTATGCAGACCATGTTATGGTATCATGGTCAGGGTGCTCTGGTGGGAGAAGCAGGTTTGAGCTGGTGAGTCTTACTTTCTTCCAGCAGCGTTTAACACCAGGCAGCTCCAGGCCCACCTTTGCGTAGCCAGTGCTGTAATCTACCCCTTTGCCACACTTCCTTTTCTCAGCCTGAGGGTTTTTTTTTTCATTTCAGCAAGACAAACCTTTAAGTGTTTCCATTTGTTTCAGGTTGGTTATGAGATCCAAAAGAGACTCTTTTGGTTGATTACATGTGGCTGCTGGGTCAAACAAAAATTTGATGATACTACGCTATTCTGTCATGCTTTTTTCAGATAGGACTTAATATCCTAAATCACTTAAGCATTTCTAAGACATCTAATCAGACAACTAAAAGCATCCTTGTAGCTACTGTTAATTTACATAAAGTTTTAATGTTTGTGTAGCTTAAAGCACTCCTAGCTGAATAAATTAATTGAAATTCTAGCCCATTACCATGGCAATGGAAGTGTTACCTTTGATTTTGGAAGGGCAAGGGTTTCACTCAAGACACAGAGGTTTTTCAAATCATTAGGGCATAATTGTCATTTATAATAAGATCAGTTGAATGCTTTTAAATACTTCTGTTGGTATTCGAGTTTAATTAATGCAAACATCTGCATTTGCCAGGACAAATTAGATGAAGATTTTCCAATTTATAAATAATTCACTATTATTATTTAGATAAACTATGAATAAGAGAAGACGATGTGGTCAAAATAACAATTAAAGTAATGTGTTACTGAACTGAAGTTATTGGCTTGATACTCATTCCTTTCTGCAAAACAACTAAGTTGAGTAAAACTGACAGTGTGTTGTACAAATTTTGTTGGGTATAAAATATTTGTTTACCCTTTTCCCTCTTTTTCTTAATTATCCACCAAAAAATATGTTTTAAGCAGGTTTTGGTGCATTGGCTATGTACAAGAAGCTCATGGTAAGTCATACTGTACAATAAATCACTTGAAATTAGATTGAAATCTGAAGAGATTAAAGGAAGAAGTTTTGAAAGAGCAGATGATTGAAAAGAAAAAAGTAGTGATTGTGTGACAGAGTCTCAGCAAAATACATGAGTAAAAAGTGCCAGATGTTAAGGAGGCTATAGCCAGGGATGGAACAGGGTAAGAATAGGAGGAAAAGTCACCAGTTTTCAGGACTGTGCCCTTGTGTCAGTAGGTCTTTTGGAGAAGTCACACCTGGCCCCTTAAGAAAGGCAGTGGAAATTGAATGCAAGGGGAAAATGTACTTCAGAAGAATTCCTACCTGAAAGACCTTACCTGGACAAGCAGATCTCCATATGTACCAACAGTAATATTAAAGTGCTAAATATATTTAGGTGATTGAACACATTGGTCCAAAAAGTGACAGTTTGTTTACCCTGCTATTTCATTTGTAGGCTTTTTTCTAGAGAAGCATTACATTCTCATTTCTTTTTGTCCTTGGATTGCAAAATAACTGGAGAGACATGAATATAGAAGCAGTGAGGCGCCATGTCATGGCTGGTACAAACTGTGGTCTGTCCCCTGTGTTGTGCAGTAGGTGTTTATGGTCTTGGAGATGCCCAGGGAACTCAGGAGGTGGCTCAGCAGCTACTGAATGAGTCTGTAGTCCTGTACCCCATTCAGTGAAAATTAAGCCATTTCATTGGCACTCCTTATTCTTCACAAGTATGAAGGGTAGCATAAAATAATGGAAAGCCTGGTCTGAAGGGGTTTCTCTATCATCCTTGACTGTGTCCATCATTTAATCTGACTTTAGATTTCTCTTTTCTGTTATGTTCATTTAGCAGCTTTTGCAGGTGCTTTGAAGTTCGAAGCAGTTCTGCAGTCGTTTCATCATCGTATTTATGGGAAACAAAACTGCATTTTTTTATGGAAGTAGTATAGTGTCTTCTCCTGGGCCTAGTTATATTTTTTAAAACAGCATCAGTCTTCTGCATAAGAGTAGGCCTTCATGCTAAATAAGTCTGAGCTGATCAGTCTCCAGGCTTGTTTTGAATAAACCCACCAGAAGTATCTGTCACTCCTGCCACCTGATCACTTTAATAGGATTCTCAGTACTTGGGTCTGATCTCCAGACTAGTCTATTTGATTAAAGATAATAAGCACTTGAACATTTTCTGTTCAAAATCCCAATCAGCTGGGATATTTTGCACACTGGCCATGACTGCAGCAGCTCATGTACTTCACTTTTTGGTTCATGGTTACATGGCACAAAAAGAAAGTGCCCAGCTTGTCTGGAGATTTCTGCCTGAACAGTTTATCTTGCAGGAAAATGATCTTTCTGCAAGATAGCTGAAAGCTCTTTGCTGCTCTTGCTCAATAAAAACAATAAAGGAAGGAAATAAAACTGGTGCCAGTAAGCGTGGTCTTACAGAAAACAGGTTTTGTCAAACATGCTTGATTTAATTCTTTGAGGAGACTACAAGTTTGGTCAATAAAGGTAACTGTGTAAATGTGATAGACATTGTAAGCTATTTGCCTCAGTGCCACATACATTCTGCTAACATTGAATTAGAGTGGGGCCAGCAAAGTATATTTCACATATATTAAGAGCCACCTAATAGACAGATCTTTTAAGTAATCATCAATCATTTCATGGACTTCATTACAGCAGGGTTCTCCTGGGAGTGAGTTTAACCCTGAGGCTACCCAGAATTATTTGTTGTGATCTGTATAGAAGTACGCTTACATAAAAACTGTCTGAATGAAGATTAGAAAACTGTACAGAGAAATCTATATTTCCTTGTAAAATGAAGTCAGTTCAAGGTGTATTTTTGTACTATCTAAGGCAAAATGATGTCTAGAAGCAATGTATGAAGGGCAGTACTATAGAGTGGGAACTGTGCTTTAGAAACCAGGGACTTCAGGGTAATAGTGGATAAGCAATTTAATATAAGCTCCCTGAATGATGCTAAAAAGCCTACCAGTAACCCTGATATGACTTAAACACATCCCATACCTCCTCTTTACTTTCTACTGTCTCAATTTTTTCTGAGTTTTGACTTTTGCACTTCGGTTGGATAAACTAAAAAACTAAACTAAACTAAACTAAACAAAAATCTTGGGGACAAGTGATTCTTTCACTTCTAGTATACTGGTGGTAATTTGGGGTTAAGCAGCCCCCCATCCTAAACCATGTGGGATATATGGATCGTTTACTTGAAACAGACCAACGATTTATGGTAGGTCCACATTACACTGAAATTACAGGCAAAATTGCTATAGGAATCCCTTTCCATAAACACCCCAACAGCCTTGAAATGAGCACTAAAACCCAATCTTTTTTAATTGCTCACGCCACAAGCCATAATCACATAATTCCTTCTGATTACCAAAGTACACTAGACTATTAAAATCTATCTATTTCAATCTGAATAGATTAGCCTTTAGGACATATTAACATCAAATTTCACATGATATTAACTAATAAATTAGTCTAGCAAAAGAGTTCAAATTCTGATTACAAGATAGTCATTAGATATGTCCGGTTACTCATATCAGGAAGTGCTGGAGAGAGGAGGAGTGTGATTAACTTGTCAGGGAAACGCAGCCGTGAAAGCAACGCTCCCTCACTATCTTACAGGATTTCAGCTTCTAACTCACACTAAGATGTCAAATACATCCACAAGGCCAAACCAAATGAAAGCCCTGTTCTGTTACGCAAAGTGTATACAGATCTCAGGAGCAAATCGTTGCCCAGAGTTTCTGCAGTGTTGGCTTAAGAACCATTTCATCCATTGCTTTAAACATCAGAGCATCTGTTGTGGTTTAACCCGGCTGGCAACTAAGCACCACGCAGCCGCTCACTCACTCCCCCCTCCCTCAGTGGGATGGGTGAGAGAATGGGGAAGGAAAAAAAAAAGTTAGAGCCGTGGGCTGAGATAAAGAGAGTTTAATAAGAGAAAACAATAATAATAGTAATAATGAGAATGGTAAGAGAATATACAAAACAATTTATGCGCAACGCAATTGCTCACCACCCACCGACCAATGCCCAGCCCGTCCCGAGCAGTGGTCACTCCCTGAGCCGCAATCACTCTGCCCAAGTTGCGATCACTCTCCCCGCAACCGACTGACCAACTGAGCCCCCCCCCCGAGCACACCGTTATATGGTATGGAATAGCTCTTTGGTCAGTTTGGGCTAGCTCTCCTAGCTGTGCTCTCTCCCAGCTTGTTATGCACCTGGCTGAGCAGGAGAAGCTCAAAAAGTCCTTGAGTAGTCTGAGCACTACTTGGCAACAGCTGAAACCATCAGTGTGTTATCAACATTCTTCTGGTACTAAATCCAAAACACAGCACTATGCTAGCTACTATGAAGAAAATTAACTCTATCCCAGCCAAAACCAGGACAGCATCAGTGCATTTAATGGTCACATCTAAGCAGATTGGAAGTAGTATGCCCCAAAAGTGGGCCTCTCCCTGTCATAGGTCGTGCATGACTGTGTATGCATACATTTTTATATATGTATATATAGGCCTAATGTATGACTGTAAAAATAATAAAAGATGACTTCATATACGTTGAAAAGGACTGCTTCTGTGCAATGCATTTTACTGCAAATGTAAGAACCCAAGAGTATGTCATGCCATTACATCTGTCCCTCCAAAAACTTTCATTACTGACATAACTGTGAGCATTAGCAAACTTGGAAAATCACTCACTGAT
>NW_009258377.1:2437284-2442972 GCF_000687185.1 Egretta garzetta
TCACAGATTCAAAGCATGCCTGTAGGCAAGCCTGAGTCACTTCAAAGAGGTAAAACAAGTTTAAAATCATGTTTTATCTGCATTCACCCTTCATCATTGATGCAAATAGGGTTTGCTTCTTCTGCATACTAGATAGACTTAGAGGTGGCAAGACAAAAGCAGGCATCTCTAGTAACATATTCATATTAATTGATTTACAGTGCTGCAGAACCCTTGAGTGGAAATCTTTAAAATACCTTTCCTCCAATAGTCCTCTCAGGTCAAAAGAGTCTATTTTTCACTTGACAAATCAACATACATTTAAAAAAAAATTGCTCATGTTGGTACCCCTTGAATGCAAGGTTTCTTGGACACCAAGCAAAAAGGCGACTAAACCATAAGAAAGTGCTCCTTTGTTATCCTCACGCTGTTTCCATTTGTTCTTTGTGTCATCAGGAGTGGGTTTGGGGTAATTTTTTTAGATTGGCCTGTTCCCGTTCATCAGCTAATCAAAGTCCCTGAGAGGCCTCCCTCATTTCTTCTTGTCCAAGGAAACTAAGAAAACGTTATCTAATTCACTGCTGAGAATTTCATCAAAGATTTAGCTTTGCTCATCCTGATTAGGAGCAATCAACATTTAACATTGATGGATGGCTGAAGTTCAACTTGAGCGTTTCTGGGTTTTGCATATTGTATGATGTTAGGTTTCAAGACAGCAGCAGACATAGCAGAGATTGTTCTTGCTCTTCATGCCTTCATAGGATTACCTCCATCTCAGAAAGAAGAAAAAGAGATGGACTGATTGGTGTCAATATACTGAAGATATGATATGACGTGATTTGGTCATTTCTTCTCCTTGCCCCCAAAATAAGACAAAGACTATGCTTTTGTTGCAAAATATTTATATTTTAACTATTAACATCTTTTCCTGAGCTCAGGTTCTATAGCATTGCCTTGTACCCTTCAGAAAAGACTTGATCTCATCCTGAAATTACCTAAGTGTCACTGTGCCTCATCTCAGTCTCTGCATTATTCTCATTTCTACAGTTGAATACATACAGTTGTTTGTTGATACATAAAACTAAATTTAATTTTCAGCACATAAGGAACCACAATCCACCAGACAGAAGGGAGAGTTAACCTGTGGATGTGTTATTTCTTTCCTTACAGTGCACTGCCAGAGCAACTGTTAGTGGGTTTGGTTTATTGGGTGAATATGAGATGGATCCACTTACCAGACCCAGCAGTCACTGATATTTCTCATGGAAACAGGCACGATGAAGGCACTGTAGCCCTTAATTCTGCCAGTAGAAGCTTGGAAAACTTCAAAATCTATAGCAAGTCAAGGTATAAAGTTATCAATGATCCCAAATCAGGATATTCTTTAGTAAAACCACTGTGTAAGATATAGCAGAGGCTTTGTTTAAAGTCTGGATTCCAACTACTGGGCTATGCAAGTGTCCTCAGGGGTCACCAGCTGGGCAAAACAGAGCTGGGAACTGCCAAATAGACAGCTTATAGATGTCTATATTCCTCTGTACTTCTTCCTGAATTTAATCTTGTACTGTTAGCTTGTAGACAACAGCATGTAAATTTTTCCTTCATTTTTAATTTCTGCCTGTCTTGAATTAAAGGTTACTCCATGGTGACTGGCAAAATATCAAAGCATTCCATTTTTATGGGCATGATTATCTTTAAACCAGAACAAAAATAGCAATGTATGTCCAACATGATCATCTAAAACATAGACAGTGTTCAGTTGCTGAACTGGCGAATGGAAATAAGGTGTCAGCATGGTTGAAGTGTCTTTCAGCAACTGGTTTTAGGTGGGAAAATATTCTGGAATCCTTGCAAGTAAAAAAGCCTTACGTGTATAAGAAGAAGGGCAGAAACTGCTTTATATTCAATGTCTCTTTAAAAAAAGATGTGGAAAAAACTCCATAAAGCATTAAAAAGGCAGGCAATAAAGGTTAGAGTATTCTAATCCTTTGTCTTAATTCTTTCAATTTGAAAAGAGCTTTTTATCATTTGACATAATCCTCTGACTAACAATAAACCTTCTAGGTGCTCTTCCTGACAAATCAATAGAGACATCATGTTTGAGTAAAATATAAAAGAATTTTCTCACCATTCTAATGTCTTTTTTTTTCACTCTGAAATGTCTTTAATATTCAGTGCAGAAGACAGCTACCAGAAAATAGACAGTAATGATGATGATTTTATTGATTTTGACTTGCAAAGAAATCTCAAATGGGACTAGCAAGTAATTTCTTCTTCTTCAGCAAAATCTTTGTACCGAATCAACTGTCAAAAAAAAAAGCATCTGTGGTGTCACATTTCATACTTTTTTGTATTAATTGTGTCCTATCTATTGTAAACTTTAGAACCACATACATATCTTCTTTAATTGTCGATTCATGGATAGGTGGACCTTTTAAATAATTTAAATAAATTCAGTCTCTGCTATTGTTACCAGAATAGAAAAATATATAGATTTTGTTTTCCTCTAAATTACACTTCTAATCTAAGACTTGAAATTTATTCTGCATTTTTTCATATAGCTCAGTCTTTCCATACAGGGATTTTGTTCATAGTGCTGCAGAGATGAGAATGATTTGTACTGAACTAGTTTTATTGCTCACAGACAAATGTGCATGCAGACGTTTGGAGGAGATAATTTTTTAATGCAAAATACTGCACAACATAAATATGTCTCTCATATATTCACAGGAGACATTATCCAGTAGGACTTACAGTAACATTAGTATTTCATCAGGCTTCTTCCAGACTGGTATATTGTATTACTCATTCTTTGGAACAACATTAAACTGAAGACTCACCACCAGAATAAAGGTGATCCCAGTGGATGGACTGTTGTTATTTCTGTAGTACTTAGCAAAGAGAAAGTAGAGCATCTTTCTAAAACTCCCCAAAGCCAAACTCCAACAGCATGGCAAACTATATTTTCCATTTATTTCTCACAATTCTTATCTTCACTTCAGTGACTATTCTGAACAGAAGACCAAAAATATACAGGACTTTTAAAAGTACTCTCCTTTTTCTGAAAGTGCTCTCTCAGACTTCATGTCATACGTATTCATAATGCTTCCATCATGTTCTAAACCAAATGGCACTAAAAATGACTTTTAAAAAATTTCTAATTCAATACTGATAATGGTAAGCAACTACTTTCCCTTTAATTTAGCAGCCCACAAAAGTGTTAAAAGAATGAAGGCAGATAAAACAATTCCCAGAAAATTTGTGGAGAAAAAAAAAAAAGAAAACCTAGAACTGAAAATAGATGTCTTTGAACTCACGTCTCAGAATAGCTGGAGAAGCTCAACCTACCAATACTTTCAATAGTTTTGGTCTCAACTGAGTAGGAACGTGGGCTCCTTTATTAACCCTCAGAGGCCTCCTTAAAAAGTGAAATAAAGCTTACATGATTTTTAAAGATTCCACAGACTAGCCCATAGCGATAAAAATTGACTTAAATGTTAAGCCTATCTTGAAAAGTTACTGGGACTTTTTTTTAATACTCTGTCTCAAGAAATGTGTATTGTATATGAACATTATTTTGTGCCTAGCTGGATGACGAAAACACATTTCTACTTCCTGCTATTTCTATAAATACACTCAGCCAGCACACTTAAGGGATTTTGCCTTATCAATAAACCACAAACATAATTTATACAACAGTCTCCAAATTAATTTTGTAACACGACTGAAAGCTGTGATTACAGCTATACCTTAATGTGCCAGTGCATAGTCTTCAGTATATTTCTGAGTATGAACAATTAATTTTACTTGCTGTATTTTTAAACATACCTGCTTTAGAAATATTTTTTTTTTTGCTTATGCAAAGAATTAATTCTTCCTTATGAGCAATAATATAGTAGCTTCTATACAGGACTAAGAAAGAACAGTAAGTCAAAGATAATATACTTTTCTGTTATTTGGAGGGGGAAAAAAAATATGTATACATGTACACATTGCTCAATCAGAGCCTTTATTCATTTAAGGCTTCCTGGAACATTTAATGGACCATTTAGATATTTTTCTTCACTCCTGTTTCTGCTTTTCAGGAGCCATTTGTAGCCCAGCAGCCAGACAGCCATTTTTTCTTTTAAGGTGATGTAGATGAAAACTTTACAGTTTGTCTCCTCTGTAGGCAAGGCAGTCTCTAAAAGAGCAAACCAGTATTTGAGGTCAACAAATAGTTTGATATTTTAACTTTTTCCTCCTAGTATTTCCTTCCAAAGCTACACACTCTCCTATTAGGAAACTCCTGTTTCCTAACAATTCTCCCATTCATTTACTCAGTTTCTCTAAAAATGAGTTTTCTAAGGAGTTATCATCCCACAGCTTACTGTCCTAAAGGACCAGTCTGCCAATCAAATGCACGTTTGCACAGAGACTCTTCCTCAGACATGCTTGAATCCTTGCATGAGGCCCTAACAGAAAAATAACTGAAGCAGATTCAGTCTGGAAGTAACTGGAAAAACACTTCGTAAGACACTGACACCACCACACTTACTGTCAGTTTTCTTGAGTAAAACTGCACTTGTACGTAAAAATTTTACCGTCCTCTGAAGGAATTGAAGAACACCTCTGTTCACAGGTCTTCTTTCTTATCTTCAGATAAACCTCTGTGTGTGCCACCGTGCCGCACTCCTCTCCTCTCCACTGAACAGCAAAGCCCAGGGGGGCAGTTAATCTGCCTCATGCCTCGGAGGCCAAGGCAATTAATCTCATTTATATGTCCTGAACGCATGACCCAAGGATTGACTTTCCTGCCAAAATGACTCCAGATTAATGGTAGCTCCTAAATTACTTACATTTGGAAAGGAAAGTATTAATAGCTCTAATCAGCAGGTATTATTATTCAAGAAAAGGACTTTAAAAAAAACCAAACCCCTTCTGATTCCACAACCCACACAGGTGAAAAAAATATTTCTGTTCTTTTCTTCTCTAAAGCAATATAGAAAACAAATATCACGTGGCCAGGTGCTTAACTAATGGGGAATAAAATTTTGCCATGGGAATCTATATACTACGTTAATAGACATCAAAACTCTTCAGAAATGAAGAATGAAATAAAAAAAAAAAAGATTTAAGAAGGTAAATAATTTTTCAGATATGTATCTTGAATGGCAAAAATCATAATTTCTATGTATCGTTTTACTTCTTTGCAAAATTAAATATTGTCTTTATTAGCTCAGGGATTATTCTATCAGATGTGTTAATTATGCTTATACCTAAATACAGTACGCAAGGGATCCCATGTGCCTGTGTGGAGAATTGTAAACATGCAGACACCCTCACTCAGCTTTTCTGTCGTCTTCTTATGACATACAACTTTAAAACCACTAGGTATTTTTAACTAGTTTTCATTTTACCAGATTGACAGTCTGAAATAGAAGTGTGTTTTCCATTTGGTTTCTCAATTACTGTACTATTATATGCCTTCAGCAACACTAACCTTTAAATTGTATCTTTCCTAAAGAAGATCCCACAATAAGGAAAAGGCTGAAAATCCTAATAAATCACATGGCACAACAGCTACAAGTGACTACAGTGTGAAAAGGTAAATTATCAGTAACAAAGGCTTTTTTAGCAATCAGTTTTCTTTTTTTATATTTCTTTTGTTCTTTCAGTAATGAAGGAATGTAAATCATGAATCCTGTCTCAGGCTGTCTAAGATACTCT
>NW_009258377.1:2443040-2490686 GCF_000687185.1 Egretta garzetta
TAAAACAAGGTCCACCTGGGCATAATAAACCCTTCCTGTTAGAAGCTGAAAGAACAATTTGGGAGGATCTTGGAAGGATTTATCTTTCTTTTTGAAGGATTTCATCAGTTCTTCCCTCTCTCTTCAGGGAACAGTTTCCTCCTTGCACTTTCTCCATATTTTCCTTTACATCTCCTCACTAGCAGGCCTCGCAGGGGAGGACCTCACAGGTGGGTCTCCACTTTCAGGGGAAAAAACTCCAAACTCACTCCTTGAAGAAAGCCAGATGCACCCTAAAACTCATGTTGGCAAAACCCAGATGGTGCTCTGTTTGGTGTCCATTCCCATGATTTTGATGTCTTCTGCTTTTTAAGTTCTGGGGTGCTTTCTGAACACAAACTCACCACAAGGGCATCAGGCAAGGTGTGCTCTTTACAAAATAAATCTTAA
Organism: Egretta garzetta; assembly: GCF_000687185.1. Taxonomy (NCBI): domain Eukaryota; kingdom Metazoa; phylum Chordata; class Aves; order Pelecaniformes; family Ardeidae; genus Egretta; species Egretta garzetta. Next base: position 2,443,470 of record NW_009258377.1, read on the forward strand.
TGGAGCTGCAATTCTGAGTAATTAACAATCCTCCCTGGCTCCTCCTTTCTCTGGGATGTTGTATTGTCGTGAGGGAGTAGGGCATATCCTCTTTGAATTGCTGGAACTCCTGGGACAGTTTCTCCATAGCCGAGACGCAGGCCCATAGGGAGAAAGAGAGACTTTCTTCATATTGCTGGAGTTGGCCAGCCAATTCATCCACCACTGATTCCTCTCCGTCTTTCCAGGTCATTACTGCCAATGAGTTGGCATATGACAATGGTGCACTCTGTACAAATTTCTGCCACATGGGTCGTGTGCACCTGACTTCATTTGGATCTTTGGGTAACTGCTTGTTTTCCAGGTCATCATAAATCACCTCCAGCATGGCTAATTCCCTCAGGTACTGGATACCTTTCTCCACGGTGGTCCATTTGCCTGGGCATATATGACACCTTCCTTGAAGGGATATCTTTCCTTCATGCTTGACAGGAGTCGCCTCCAGAGGCTGAGGGCTTGTGCCCTTTTTCCAATCACTTTGTAAATGCCCCCTTCCCTAGAAAGGGATCCCAGCTGCTTGACTTCCCTACCCTCTAGTTCCAGGCTACCGGCCCTGTTACCCGAGCATCGGAGCAGCCAGGTGACAATGTGCTTGCCTGGATGATGGCTGAAATCTTTTCGCATATCTCGCAGCTCACTCAGGGATAGGGATCAGGTGGTTTATGATTTCTGCCTCTTCCTCCTCCTCTTCTCATGTTGGCGCCGCTTCAGAGTAGCCTGCCTCATCCAATCCTTCCTCCTTCCCCTTCTTAGTACGAGTTTCTTCCCTTAGTAAATGAACTGACTCACATCCAATATTTTTTCTTGAGTATAGGGTTGACTGATACCGGCATGGGTTGGTTCTCTGCTTCAGCTGCAGTGCCTTTCACCGGGGTTGGAGTAGCCACAGTGGCTGTCATTTTGTCATCAGATCCAGAGACCTTCTCTTCCCCTTGAGGGTGCTGAATAGTGTTGAACAGGGCTCAGTAGGCATGGGCCAGGCCCCAGTATGTTGCAGTGATTTGTGTCTCTCTGGTGTTGCCAGGGTGGCAGCATACTTTTTCCAAATATTTGTCGTGGTTTAATCCGGCTGCCAACTAAGCACCACGCAGCCGCTCGCTCACTCCCCCCCTCCCTCAGTGGGATGGGGGAGAGAATGGGGAAGGAAAAAACAGGTTAGAGCTGTGGGCTGAGATAGAGACAGTTTAATAAGAGAAAATAATAGTAATAGTAATAATGAGAATCGTATGAGAATATACAGAATATACAAAACGAATAATGCACAAAGCAATTGCTCACCACCCACCAACCGATGCCCAGCCCATCCTGAGCCGCGATCACTCCCCGAGCTGCGATCACTCTCCCCGCAACCGACCGACCGACCAACCCCCCCCCCCGAGCATGCCGTTATATGGTATGGAACAACTCTTTGGTCATTTTGGCTTAGCTGTCCTGGCTGTGCTCCCTCCCAGCTTGTTGTGCACCTGGCCAAGCAGGAGAAGCTCAAAAAGTCCTTGAGTAGTCTGAGCACTACTTGGCAACAACTAAAACCATCAGTGTGTTATCAACATTCTTCTGGTACTAAATCCAAACCACAGCACTATGCTAGCTACTGTGAAGAAAACTAACTCTATCCCAGCCAAAACCAGGACAATATTCTACTAGTTTTTCAGGATTCTGCACTTATTGCAGGGGTGAAGTTCCAAAACACTGGAGGTGCCCACTGTCCTACATACTTGCCCATGCTATCCCACATACCCTGTCACTCATAACTATCCAGTTTGGGGGCAGATCTCTGTGTGTTATTCTTAAATAGTTGTTCAACCTTAAACAAGACCACTTTTATAATGTATAGGAATGTGCTGGTTTGAACATCCCAAGATATTCAAATTTCTCAAGAGCTATTGTAACTACCCTGGAGGAGAAGAGGAAGGTGAAGGAGCAGGGGAAAGTGTCCCCCCTTGTCTCCCCAATAAATTGGCTCTCCAGGGACAAAAGGTAAAGACTATGATTATTAATAGTTTGCAAGAGATGGTTCCTGAAGTACGGCAATGACAGCAGTGTTGAGTACAAATACCAGAGTAGTCCAATAATTTTAGCATACCATGAGCCAGTGTTACCCAAAATCATAACCTTAATCCAGCCCCCAGAGACGATAACCAGCACCACAGGGAGTGCATACAGAAGGTAAGGTGGTACATAACCCAGCTCTGAGAACAAGAAGAACAGCTCTGAGATCAACATTGTGACCAGCAACTATTAACCTAATATAATGAAAGCTTATAACAAATTTGTTTTAATGGGCTCTGGTCAGATCTGTCATTATCTCAAGGCTTCAAGTCCCATGTTGGGCGCCAAAAAGGACTGTCATGGTTTAACCCCAGGGGCAGCTAAACGCCACACAGCTACTCACTCACTCCCCCTGGGGGGATGGAGGAGAGAATCGGAAAAAAGGTAAAACTCATGGGTTGAAACAAAGACAATTTAATAGGGCAGGAAAGGACGGGAAAATAATAATAATGATAAAAGAATATACAAAACAAGTGATGCACAATGCAAGAGCTCCCCACCTGCTGATCAATGCCCAGCCAGTCCCCAAGCAGAGACTGCGCCCCCCCAGCCAACTCCTCTCATTTTTTTTTGTTCAGCATGAGGTCATATGGTATTGAATGTCCCTTTGGTCAGTTGGGGTCAGCTGCCCTGGCTGTGCCCCCTCCCAACTTCTTGTGCACCTCCAGCCTCCTTGCTGGCAGAGCAGGGCAAGCTGAAAAGTTCTTGACTGGCGTAAGCACTGCTCAGCAGCAACTAAACCATCAGTGCATTATCAGCATTCTTCTAGTACTAAATCCAAACCACAGCACTATGTCAGCCACTAGGAAGAAAAATAACTCTATCCCAGCTGAAACCAGGACACGTACCAACAAGCGATATACATGTTCCCCCCAGCTTGCAGCTGGAAGGATTCTCAGTCTAGTTCATCACTCAGTCTGGCAGGAATTTTCTTGAAGACTAAACACTGGGCAGCACAGGGGCTTTCCCAGCTGTGCTTGTCTGGTACTGGCTTTCCTTAAATTTAAACTATCACTGCTGCTTTTCCCTCCAGCTCATGAGTGTTAAATTCATCCACTTAAAATGGAACAAATGAAGAAATTAGCTTTGTCTTTAAAAAAATCTCTTTCGTATCAATATCAGGCTAAGTCAAGTGTATCAGAATGGAAATTAAGTTCATTTACTTAAATCTTATTGTTTACACATGTTTGAATGGATATCTCAAATATGACTTTTGGGGGGATCACCATCTTTATAGATAACAAAATGCTAAAAGAACTCTAAATGCTGTTCTTGATGTTGCATGCCATTTCACAGGAGTCATATGATGTAGGAAAGGCTCAGTTTAGCTAAGGAAAATTAGATTCCCCAGTGTCCAATGGGATGAGAATCGCTGTGAATGAAGAAAGACATTAATTGTTTTATCAGCAAGTTCAGCAAAATTATTATTAGTTCTATAAGACTGCTTTTGCATTTCACAGGAAGGACATGTTTAGACAGTTCATCTTCAGAACTGCCCTTCTATGAAGGACAATTTTTTTATGAGAAGGCTGTGATATATTAGAGTTGTAATTTCTCGCAATACATGGGAGACAGATGATCCCTAAGTAGCACAGAATAATTGCTGGCTAAAAGATAAATTTGGGGACCTGGTAAATTGGAGGGGAATTATTCTATACCCTGTGTATAAAGCACTGACTGATTTCTAGCTGTACATCATGGTTTATACCATTGTCTTGCAGAAGACTAACAAAACGGTTGATATTAACAGATGCATGGCAGTACTTATTAATTTCCTGGCAACTTTATTTAAACATTTTTAAAGTTGATTACCTCACTGTGTATTTTCCATGACTGTAAACCCCTTGTTTACTTGGAGTTACTTAGCTTTGAAATTGTTCTAACAAAAAAAAAAAATAAAATATTATTTGTCAAGTGTTCCAAACCTCTGTGCTTGCAGTATTTATATTATACACATCAGAGCTCATAGAGTGGCTACTGGCAGCACTGGGCCAGTTATCCCTTGAGCTAATCCTGGTTCTATGACCCAGGAAGGGCCTGCTTAAATCTTGTTTGTGCCCTCAAACCTTTACTTAAACAGGACATGAAATTTTGCTTCAATTTTGCAGCTCAGCAGTGCTTGCAATGAGAGGTTCATGGAAGAGGCAGAAAGTGCATTTCCATGATCAGCCTTGTTCTCTGGATCACTTAGCCAATACATGGTGTTTCACCAGGTCTTTCAGAGGCCGTGTTTTCCCCCCAAATATCCGAGCAGTGGATTACTCCAGAAGACTGGTGCACTCTGTGCTTCTCTCTCCAGAAGGCTGGGGGCAGGCGGTCAGGGGTGGCTGTTGCTTGCCGTTTTGCTCACAGCCAACTTGGTCAAGCTTGGGGGTTTGCTCGGTTGCTTGCTCTTTCAAAAGAAACATTCTCTGAGTCGTGACTCAGCCAGCATGAGAATTTTATTTGCAGGCAGATTTCCTCCAGGTTTCATCTCTGCTGTTTGCTGAGCAAAGGAAGGGACAGAACGATGAAAAAGGTGACCAGAGGAGGGAAAGATACTGAGCCTGTCACTTCAGGGCAGAAGCTCAACTCCTGATGCGAAGCTGGGATTTACACAGGGACCAACCTACTTTAGACATCCAGTTGTAGCTATTGCCCCAGCAGTACAACAGGGTGGGAGAGGAGTTTTCCTGGGTACCAGATATCCTGATGTGATGCGAGCTGTCACAATTCTTCCTATTCGAGGAAAAATCCTCCCGACCAGTCTCAGTGTTTCAGTTTTAGAATGTCAGTTACAGTCCCTTCCTTCTGTCCCAGTTCCCTCTTTCTTATTTTACCATTTCAGCCGGTGACTGCAATATATAGTGCATTATCTGGTGTCACAAAACAGGCTTTTGTTTTTCTTCTTTCGCAAAAAATTCAAGTGCAGCAGCAGCAAACTGCTGATGTGTTGGGGTTTTTTTACCCAGACATTCCAGTAACCAGTTCCACCTATTCAATCAGTGTATTTGGACAGGTGGAGAAGAATGCTTTGCTGTTCACTCATAGCAATTTACAGCAACCTGTTTGGGGTAAGCTAGGGAGGTTTGATGATCAGTGATTGAAAGACACAAAGGACTGTAAAGAAAGCCCAAACATCTGGAAAAAACAAGCAAACCCACTTTTAGCTCTTTTTAGTCTTCTCTCTCTTTTATTTCTTTTCTACTCTGCTCCAAATAAAGCAGAAATTCCAGTGGCGCTTTTTTTTTTAAGATACTATTTGCCTTACACCCAACAAAATGCAAAAGCTCTGCTCCTTCTTCCTGCCCTGTGGCCCCAAGACAACTGCAATGCATTTCACAAAAAAAAAGTGTCGATCTGTAAGACGTAACTGCAGCTGCCTTTAAATGTATCATTTTATTTTATCTTACTTGCCATAGTGACGACTTGCATCTCCGATTTCTGAACTTCAGGTTTGAAAAGAAAATGCATTTCTTTGCTTCTTCAGCTCCCGAATGTGGTCCTTTAATATCCAAGCTGCAGTACATTGCTCAGCCAAAGAGCTGAGAAAGGCTCAAAATGAATGAGATTTGTAATAAACTCAGCTATAGGGGTAGGTCGCAAGCTTGTAAAGTATATACATTTTTGTGGGTTTAGATAAAAGCCAATTCCTGAATATCAGGAGCTGAAGAGAAACTTCCCTCATAACACAATGCCAAAAGCCAGCCAGAGCACAGCAATTCCGTTTCATGACAACTTGGGAGATTTTGGAATTCATGTTCATCCTTCAGTGGAATGAAAACGAAAATTCTCCTATATTTTCACAAAGAAGAGCTGTGCTTATCCAAAAAGATCCTTTTTTAATTCAGATTCTTCCCTCTCTCTCTCATCTTCTCTCCAGAAATGACCAGAAAGGCTGCCCTGAACCTTAGAAACCAGAAGACTTTGCCCAAATCTTTAAGCCCCTCAGTGACGGTGTGTTCACACACAAGTATACACACAGAATGAGAGCCAAACAGCAAAATGAAGGAGCAGCAGCCTTTCCCGGCCAGAGCAGCACTGTCTGGTTGCTGGGAAGTACCTTGTCCCCTGCAGCGAGGCATCAGATGCTGGCCACTTTCTGGAAACGGGTCCAGGACTGTGCACCTGGTGGGAACAATTTCTCAGTCTCTAAACACCAGAGCAGCTAAAGAACCATAAGAAAATTCCTAATACTGGGGTGGTTTTCTTCTCTCTGATACACTCCATGTGCCCATGGAGGGATGCAGCCCCATGGGAGCATGCAGGGGATGGGGAAGGAGTGCCGAGGAGCCGCACACGCTCCTCCAGGTGATACAGAGCTCTTGGACCCGGAGCAATAACCACCTCCGTGCCTCCCATTGCTTCAGCCAAACCCCCCGTGCTGAGCAGCACACAGCACCAGCTCCAGGACATCCAGATAGATCCTGTCACACGGAACAGGCCACTGCAACACTTCATTGGCAATTTAAAAAGAGTATCTCACTTGCTTTCTCTCTTTTGGGCTTTGTTTCCTCGTTATTTGTTTGCCTTTGTCTCGGCTAGGATTGCTATTTTTTTTTTCCCCCCTGATACTTAACGTGACCGCTGCTTTGGCTCCACGACTGACAGCAGCAGCATTAAAAGGGAGACAAGAGACCAGCTCTGGAAAGGATTAAACAGCATGAAGCCCACAGCAGCTGCTTCTCCATGAGGCCTTCTCCGCCCAAGCGCTCCCCACGGCTGCCGCCACCAGTGGCAGGGAACAGACGGATCTGACAACAGGGAGAAACTTTAGGGACGGGGGAGTGGGGAGAGGGGACGTTTGCACAGCCACAGCCTTTCTGAAAGCAGAGAGAGCACGTACACCGCACAGATCCAGAAGGGCAGGGGACCCAGCAAAGCCACTGTGGAGACCTGCTTTAGATTTTGCAACCATTTGAGTCATGAAACTGGCCCGCGCAGCCCCTGCACAAAACATTTTTTTACTTCCACCACCAATCAGACTCCTGAAATAAAAATGATTTCAAAAAGTTTAACACCGACCCCTTTAAAAACTAGATTTCTATTCAGCCTCTCTGAAAATCAGGACTATGGGGTCTTTCTCCTCATTGCGTAATGGCTTCACTGTGCATGTTTTTATGTTGCTATTTTGAGGTAGCTTCAAAGAGCAGTATTTCACACAAAATGGGGGAGACCACAGTGCTAAATTCAGGGAACAGCTGGATTTTGTTAAACTGGCTTTTATACAGCTATTGTTGTGCCATTTTTCCACCCTGCTCTTCCCAGAAACGCTGAATGAAATTGTATGAGGAACTTAATGTAACGGTCAGGCTAATTCGGAATAGCTCAGTAGATAAAATAAAAATTATTACATTGTTTGCTTGGGACAGACTGTATGTTCAGGGAGAGAGGGAGCCAATTAGAACAATAATATAAATAAGAAGATGCAACTTTGCGAGCAATAAGCTTTAATTCATTGTCTTACATTATGCTGCAAAAATCTGCAGACCCTGGAAGGGCAGGATCCCTCAGCCAGACAATCCTAGAAACATCCAGATATAAGGTGACATCTCCATCCGTCTTTCTGAAATGACGCAGGGAGGCTTCCTTACAAAGGAAGACCTACAACTAGAAGAGGGCCTAGAAGATCTCAACCCAGATACAGTCCAAAACCAGGTCAGTCAGCAGGGAGCGGAAAGGATTGCAGCCTCCCAGGAGGTGGGGACAGCTCTGCAAATGTGGTGGACAGCCCACATCAGGCCTGGGGGTGTCTTTGGTGGGAGACTGGGACAGCACAGCCTTTGGAGTTTAGCATGTAGCTGGTAGCAACCTCCTTCAAGCAGGGATTTTCTTGCCAAGAGGGAACAAATTGGCAGCTGAAAACAATGAACATTTCTTAAAGAAAATATACTCACTAGGAACAACTAACAATTGTTCTGTATGTGATAAATGTTATGATAGCACATGTAATCTAGAGCTTGGCACATTTCTCTGGATGAATGGTAAACTCACGGAAAAATCAATGTTTCAGGGAGAACAAAAGCATTTCTAAAACTTGAGTCAAATTTCATTAAAACTTTCAGCCAAAGAAATTAAGTCATAGCATTGTGCTTTGAGCTGTTTTGAGCATTTAGTGTAAAAAACTCTAAGTAATATCTATTTTATCTTATTTTACCTTTTCATTTTGGACAATTCTTTTCATTAAAAATATGCTAAGGCTTTAAAATGAGAAACCCTTCTATTTTTGGATTTTGGTGATTTATTCAACCTGCATACAGGGATCTCCCCAGTGAATTGATGAAATACTAGAATGAATTTTACTTTACCTGTTATTAAAATTCAGAGATCAAGCACAGCCTTAATCCATGCAGTACATCTGTATGTAGCCTCTAGAAGATATTCGGATGCTTTCATGAAAATACGACCTTCAATATCAAAACTGTTGGTACTTTAAGCACATTAAGACTAGGTATACAACAGCTAAAAAGATGTAGCTGGGATTGTTAGGTTATGTGATAAAAGTTCCTCAATACCCACAAATGAGCAGAGAGAGGCATGACAGGGGGAGCCCAAATAATACCCTGTCAGGCTACTCCCATGCACACCACAAGAACCATCAACCCCATCAAAGGCTCATCTCCACAAACACAGAGGAACACAGGGCAAGTGAAAACACGGATTAAAGACTCAGAGGAAGGGACACCCTGCCCAGACCCCTCCCAGGAGACCCTCAGTCCTAGCATCCAGGAATGAAGCCCATCATGATGAGCCAATGCCTGAGTATCTTTCGGACTGGTGGGGTTTGCTCCCTAAGGGTGTCAGACACAGTATGGGGCACAGAGGAAGAGGTTGGGGTTGTACAGGACTTACTATGAGATGTTTAGGGGAAGAATAAAAAGTGGGGAAAGTGTTAGATCTAGGTGATTTGGGGAGGAAGAAGTGTGGGAAAATAGAGGGATCAGGGGATCAAAAGGGCCAGTTGCTCACCAGAGTGAGCAAAATCAAGTGCCAGCCTGTAGGGTGAGCCAGAGCTCAGAGGCCTGTGCATCCATGGTGCCACCAAGCTGGAGAGACTCAGATCCAGGGGCAGCTGCTGGGCAGACTTGACCCCAGCTGCTGGAGGCATCCTCGTTGCATATTCTCACTTGCAGAGTTCCATCCCAACTAGCTGGAGAGGAGTGCAGCATGAGGTCGTTGGTGCCATCTGTGTTCATGTGAGTCCTCTGTGTGTCTGCCAGTGTTGATCTGTATGGCCAGCCATCTACATATGCATTTATGCGCTGCCTATGTATACATGTGCCTACTGCGCAACTGCCTCGCTGCTAGTTGGACCTGGGGGCATGAAGCTGTGGCAGCCTCATCTCCATCGGGTTGTCAGATTTGTCCCATCTCCCCTAACAGGGATGATTTGGCAAAAAGTTGTAATAACAGAATATTACAAAACCTGAAATCTGTGCTGATATTTTCAAATTCATATTAAATAAATTATTTATATTTGGCAATCATAGATGTTCCATCCCAAAGAGACTGCTTCTAGATTCTTGGAAATAATAACCATCAAACATTATCTAGTGTTGTGAGGCTATTCCCCAAAATATTATTTTTCTGTGGTATGTCTAGAAATAGGCATTGAAAAACTTTAGAAAACTGATGAGTCTGAAAGTCATTTAATTGCATTTTGCCTCCTCCCCTTAGATTTTATTCCACCCTGCATTGAAATATTTTCTGTCCAAATTGGACCACTTACCAAACCAGTTTTGTAAAGGTGAAGTAGCATTTGGCACCATGGTAAAGGTCTATGATTGAGCCACACGTGCATTAAAAGAACTGGAGGCATCCAGCCCTCTAGCTTTACGACATGACTTTTCCATCTAGGAAAGCAAATTGCTCTGCTACATGTTCAGAAATAGGAACTGAGTTCATCTTGTCTTTGTGGAATTTGCTTGGTACTCTTTACCAGTTTAATCCCCAGTGGTCTATACCTTATAAGCAATATAGCTTCATGATTGCTGGGGAAAAAAACAGAGCTTCAGGTAATGGGGAACAAAATTATGTTTCCTCTCTTGCCTGCTCCAGGAACACTTAGAGGAAGCACGAACCTGTGAAGTGTTGGAGCTCTGCACAGGTGATTGATGAACAGGAGTTTTCTGACTGTTGTGTTGACATTCACCAGCTTTCATCAGCACAGTTTAAAAAGGAAAGGGGAGGCAAAAGAGATTTTCATCCTCTGATAGTGAAGTCGCCTGGTTTGCACCTGCAGCACTGTTTTCAAATGCTTAGGGCAGAAGCAAAACAATGCTTTTTTACTGGAGAACAGTCAGTTCCAGGATTTGCATGACAATCTTTTCTTCATATTAGGTCTTTCCCATATTCTATTAGATTCATCCGTTTTCCTACAGGAGATATCCACAGACTTTCCCTCCCTTCCATCCAATGTTCCAGAAAGGCGGATTAACAGTGAACGATTAGCCACAGCATAAGGATCTGTGATTCATCTCTTCTGAAGAAAAAGGAAATAATTTTCAACCGTCTGCATATTTTCATTCTAATTTTTAATCCATCAAGTTCATGGGCATACCTAGACACTCATTTTCTGGATACAAACACCCCTCCCGAGTATGATTTGCCCATTTATTCAGATCAAAATAAAACGTGAGTACAGTAAACCAGAGTTACTGACATGGGCTGGTCTACCTGAAAACTGTGCATACTTATTACATCCATGGTAAAGAAGAATATGAATAGGAAGACACCATTTTGCTCACAACATGAAAAGGGAAAGTGCTGAAAGTCTTGGCAGAACCTGATGTGAGCAGTGAGGGTCCCTTCGTGGTTGCCCAAGGCCCAAACCTCTCAGGTGTGATTTGTGTTAACGACGGTACAGGTCAGGAACAGTTTCAAGGTCAGAGTCTGCAGCCGACCTCCACAACGGCTGATCCCAAAAGCCAGCTGTGAGGCTACAAATTTTTCCATTGAAAGGTCAGAATTATCCATTATTATAGTGTGATGATACCTGAGGTTTTGTGTGCCTCATTTATGCTATGCCTACAGAGTTACAATATCTCGTGAGTAAATAGGTCTGGGCAGATGATGGATTCGTTGTCCCATGAGAGCTTTTGAGGTTTTGATGTTTTCTCTCAGCCCATTTTAAAAGGAAAAACAATTTCAAAGATTTTCATCCACAGTCAGCAAAAAAAGGAAAAATTTTGTCTCAGCTCACTAAATATTTTGGTTTACCTTTGTACTTTTTTTACTTTTCCAGAGGTAAACCATAACTAACATTTTGAAATAAAGGTGTCTTTATAAAAAAAAAGAAAAAAACCCTCATGGCTCTAAGACATTGAAATGGTTCATTTAGCAACTACCATTTTTAGTTTTTATTCTTCAAATTGGAGACTAATTAATATCAACTTTAAAAAAAAAAAACAACCTGCTTAATTGTGCATACCTGTTGCATATGCAGCAGTCCATGCAACCAAGTGGTCAAAGAGGCACTTGAATCAGATGTTTCATAAATGAGAACTGTTTGCTAATATACAACAGACTTTCATGTGACCTTAACTTGTGACTTCCATCTTCTCTAACACAGAGGAGAAACAGTCAGTATGAAGCTCTTCTTGCCACTTGTATTTCCTAACTGCATATTGGCTTCATAATTACATACATCAGTGATTAATTTGAAACCGTAAACTCTTTAATCATAGAATACCAGGTTGGAAAGGACCTCAAGGATCATCTGGTCCAACCTTTCTAGGCAAGAGCACAGTCTAGACAAGATGGCCCAGCACCCTGTCCAGCTGCGTCTTGAAAGTGTCCAGTGTATCTTTAGGATAAATGCAGCAGGATAAGAGGTGCCAACAGCCTCACAAACACTTCTAGATTGACTTATTGAAAACCCAGCAAGTAATATTCCCTTTAAGATTGAGCAACGGCCTCTATTTCTAAAGATGACTTACTTCTATGCCCTGACTTCACCTCTCATCTTTCAGAGACCATAATAATTCTCTTTGATGTGCAGCTTTCAGAGTCCTCAGCCACTTTTGCCTGTCCTTCCCAGGCTTCAACTAACCATTTATTGAATCAATGAAGAAAAACAGTGCAGAATCACCTTTCTCCCTCCCTATAAGAGGTTAATATTATATATATAGCCTAATATGCTACATTAATTCTTCTCCCCTTCCATCCACTCACAGTGGCTTATATGAGACACTGTTAAAAAGATGCATATTCGCTTTCCCTGAGGAAGCTGTACGAGAACCAGTAATTTAGCAGATCTGAAATGCAAACGCCTTAACTTATGTACATTCCATCCCAAATATCCATGAGATTAGAAACATGACCTTTCACAAAAATGGATTAATATTATGTCTTTTTTTCCCTGTATCATTATTTCGGAACAGACTAATCTGCTCTCAACTTTGGATATAACCTGTGTCTGAGGACTGCAGCATGAATGAATGAAGCACAGCAATATATTGCAATAAGCCATTCTTGTGAGAAAGATTTTTGCTTTGAATAGAGATGATAGCAGGGTGTTTATCCTTTATGGAAACAATCTTATCTTGAAATGAACACAAACAAAAGGTCCCACAGCTTTCATTTCTTATGACAAAGACAAGCTGAGAAAGAGAAATTATACTCAATCCACTTTGCTTCATGATAGTTTAAAAGAGTATAGAGTCCTGTTTTCCTCCTGTATTCCTTAATATCAGTAAGTGATGGTGAAACGTAGTGGGATTAGAGTCTATACATAGGAAACTCCCTAAAATTGTGCTCTTAGAGCAACCAGTGCAACAGGTTTTCCTACTCAGCTGGGAATTGCTCAGATCCCACACCTGCTGTGGCTCTGTGCCCTGGTAGTTCTGAGCTCAACCCCTGATGTTGTAATGCCACAGACAGGGATTCCCCTGTACGAGCATCAAAGGTGCCCATCCCAGTTGCTTCCAGTATCACCAAGTCAGTCTCAGTGGAGCTTTTTATCAGCATCAGCATAGGATATCTTGTTTCAGCATGAGACAAAGGGCTTACTGAAGTCAAAATCTGTCTCTCCAGCATCATCTATTTCATCATCTACTTTAAAACATTGCCCAGCACCATCACACATGCCACTGCTCAGTAGCTTGAAACGGTCTTCAGAGAGCCCTTCCCTGACACGCATTGATCCATCTGCTATATGTCCATTAATTTAGTTCTGTATTACATTTTCACCCCAGCTAAGCAAAAGGATAACTTAATTTTCTGTCTCTCAGTATTCGATTTCTCTGTGCCTTTCTTCCCTGTCCTTTTGTAGGTGTTTGAGTTTTTACAGGTGGCTTGGTGACTTGCAGGAGCCATCTGGCAGCCCTGTGGTGTGCCATGGCTCACACCATACCATGCTGGTCTGTTTAAGACTCACCTGTCAAAAGAGGCAGACCTCTGTCAGGTTCTTCAGCTTCAAGTGAGTGTTGGAAAAACGCATGCCATGGGAGTAAAATGAACTAAGAAAATAAAACAGTTGAATTACAAAGTACTTAAAAGACCCAGCACAGCTGAAGCTTTCAAAAGACTTGAAGGAAGCGTAAGTGTTTGTTGACAATGTTTAGGCCACCATGACCACACTTCTCTGAATGGACAAAGAAACCTGTTTGTAACGGTGAGCACTGCAATGAAAATGGTGCTCACTTTTGCTGACTGAACCAAGAACCTGAGGCCCCATCCTGTAAAAAAAAGGGGTGGATGTAGGATACAAAGCTTAATACAGAACTTGGGAAACTGAAGGAGATAATTTAGAGACCCTTCTTCTGAGATATACTGACAGCAAAAGAGAAGTACATTACCTGTAGATGTCTCCAGGATGGTGGTTTGCACAGTTGCCAGATGGTGGTGTACTCAGAAATGGAAACCAGTGGTTTGTATTGCAGTTGCACTAAAGAAAACTGAGTATCTGCTGTTCAGAAAGGCAAGGACGGTTTGATACAGGGAATGATCTGACATTGCCGTATTTTGAAGTAAAAAACCTGAGCTTAGACTTTCTTTCATTTGAATGTGGAGTGTGCTTGAGTTTAGCCTAAGCTATAGGTAGCCCCGGCAATAAGGAATATCGAAGAAATATTTCACCAAACCTCAATCAGTTATTTCAGTGCTGTGACTGGTTGTCAGCTTTCCAACTTGATGCCAGAAAAAAAGCCAGTCATTTTCCACTGAATACTACAGATTAAATCTGCCACGCAGGGGGCATAGCATGGCGTGAAATCTAACAGTGTCCCAGAGTGTGTCAGCTCTCCTTAAGTCACACTTCTGTAACAGGGAGGGATGATGCCCATTTTCTTCTCTTCCTGCTACAATACCAAACCCAATAGGGGACTTTCAACATTTTAAAGGAACAAAAGGAAATCGAAGGCCAGTTGGAGAGCTATATGCAAGGTTTAGCCTTTGCAAATGTGTCGCAGGGATGCAGTCTAAGCACGTCGCTCTCAGAAGCAAGAAACCATTTGTTTTAACGGAATCTGCGCTGCTTTAGAGGGATTAAGGTAACTTCTACTGTAACCACTATGCACTCTGTGATGATTTTAATAACTTGTTTTCATAACCAAATTCTCAGATATATTTAAACTTAGTATTATTCACAAATGAAATGTCCAGTTTACATTTTCAGTCACAACACGAGCTTCTGCAAAGGGAGGAATCCTAGCCATGCAAACATTTAGAAGGGATACAATGTTCTATCAGGGTGTGAAAAGAGGACAGGCCACAATAGAACAAAAGATTACTTTTTTTATTTCTTCATGAAGGCTCTATTCCTTCTTTGAATGTAGAACTGGAAGCCCCAAACTCAGCCTTTATCAGTTAATTACCGAGTTTTAAACGTAATTCTCTTTTAGTCTTCCTTTGCCAAATCAAGGTTACACACAATGCCTAAGAAATCTGGCAAATTACCTGCAAAGCTGATTAAAGATCAAACAATATTTATATGTTATAAATGGAGGAAGAGTAATGTATTCAATGAAATAAAACCTTTTAGCAACAGTGCTTTGATCTGTTTGTATCTAAGCCCACTCAGAGAAATTTTTCTTGAAAATTAAGTTAATTTTATATCAAAGAATGAAATGTTCTTGAAACCTATAAAAAATCTTGATAGAAGTATAACTTAGGTTAAAAAAAAGATTGTCCTAAATAGGCACAAGTAAAAGATTAATGAAAAGGACTCTGCTGTCATTTTATAGAACTTTTTTTTATTTATTGTAATATGAAAGACAAAAAGAAAAGAATAGAAGACAACATCATTCATTCTTTTTTAAATGGCTTTCATTTAAAAAATATACTTGGAACAACATGATTTTTTCAAGCTGTGCAATTGTTACATGATTTTTCTTTTTTTTTTTCTTTTGTAAACTGCATCCTTTTGTTGTCATCTCAGATGAGATCAGAAATTCCTCAGCTCAGTCTGTGAGCTGTTATAGCACTCAGTAATGGGACAGTAGGTTGCCAGCCTTGGTCTCAGTCTGAGGTCTATAGGCAATGTCATAGGAATACAAACAGTATTTAATATCATAGATATTATGCAATAGGCTTAAAATTCTTTTCTAAAATAATGTTGGTTGGTTCTTCTCAGGAGTGTTTTTGAGATGCAAACACTTTCTTAGTGAAGTCATAATGGTTATGGCTACAGAGCTCTCCAGGATAGTCTGGGGACTGTTTTCTGGCCCAGAAATCGAGTATTACAGCACAGCTCAAGTCCTTACAGCTACATTTTCATCCAGCACCTCCAGATTATTTGAAATGGCTACCGATGCAAGCTGGTCCTCAACCTTGCCTAGCCATTGCTTTGAGAGAACATTGGGGCGCATGGGCATAAAACTCCAGGAAGCATGCTAGCAATTTAACAGTACAAAGCAGAGCCACAGGCTCCAATTAGTTTTTTAATACAGACATAGCCTATACTGAACACCTATCCCATCATCTGATGTTCTGCTGACTTCTGAAAATAAAGCCAATAAAGAAGAAGAAGTCTACTTTTGCCTTTCATGTCATATACGATTTATTGACCCGAAGAGAAGTGCCTCAGGACATCAAGGTGGTAAGATGAAATGCCCTCAGTGGGACTTAGCAAGCTGAAATTTCTCGTGGTGGTGTCAATAATTCTTCCTACCCTACTGTGAGAGCTTTGTAGGATTTAGCAGAGATGTCGTGGTGTGGGAGGGGCTGTTCCCACACGCTTGCATGCTGACGCCACTCAACACCTATCGAAGCTGGAGAACTAATAACCCTTTCTGGCTTACTATAGCCAAACATTTCTAAGTTCCCCTTCTAGTTTGTCAACAGCCCCTGAACCTCAGTCAGCAGCACTCGGGCTGTTTCAACTACCTGAACACAAACAGTGAATTGCAGCCAGCTAATACTTTTGTGGCAGTCATTAAATGTCATTTGCAAGCACAGTGCTGTCTGTCCCTGATGTTGCAGGTCATGTCTTAAAATCACATTGTATATTCATATTATATAAATAATGCAAGGAAACAAATCCATTTGACCACTCTGTTTCAGTAAATAATGCATAAAAACTTGAACTTTCACAGCTACAAAGTGCTTGCTATATAAAAGGAGTTTCACCATTTGGCCTCAGAACAGTTTATAAAGGATGGAAATACCATCACTGCCATCACTGGCCATGAACTTGAGGAGCAGGATAATAAAGGGATGTCTCCACTTCTTTCCAGGGAGATGAACTGAAAGCCGTTGGCTTCACACTCTATACATAAGACTGTATCAGCTATTGCAGATGATAATAGAAGTGCTATAAAGCTTTTGTCTTATTTATGTAAATGACAACTTTTATCTGCAGATATTGGAAGTGCTTGGGAGACCATCTGCATGAAGAATTAAGACTAGACTCCTTAGGCAATGCCTGACTAGCCCAGTTTCTGTCAGTATTAGACACCTGTGCTGCTGCATGTGCGGGAGAGATCCACACCAGTTTGCAACCAGTCAGCATCAGTTGTTAAAGTAAAATCCTCACGAATTAAGAAGTCAATGTAATCTCAAGAGGTACAACATGCCACATCCCTTCTCTGTGCCAGGATGTTGCATAGGTGCAACTACAGCTACTGCCAGTTTCCCTAAGCTGGATCAAGGTTAATCCTAAATGTAGGCAAAGTGACGGTGTTTCTTGCTTCACAGTAGAGATTGCCAAAGCAAAACCACAGGCTTAAGATGTAACAGGGGTGCTTGAACCAATAGTCTTTCTTTTAATAGAGGTTCATATAAACAGAAGGGAAAGACAAAGGCATCAACCTGGATCCATTCTGAAAATGCAGATATTTCAGAATATCTGTGGCAGTCAAGTCGATTTCTAAAGCATTAAACACACACTTTCTGACAGAGTTTTTCTCCTGATGCTGTTTGCTCTGCATCACAATCCATGGCATTTCCTGGCCAGACCATAAACAAGAGTTGTGAGTACCATTCTGATGCCATAAGTCTCAGGGGCATGAGAGCAGCTATGTCTGAAGGGGAGCTGTATTTAATAAAAGGACAAAATGCCACAGGTAATTTTAAAAATTTAGAGGAGCTTTTGATGCAGGAGAAGCAAGTGCTGCTCAGTTAAGAGCCCACACCACTTGCATAGTATGGGAAACCTCTGCTGCCATCTCTGCCTGCTGCTTCTATAAGATATCAGAAAGAAAGGGATGGATTAATGGACTTGCTAGTGATGTTCCTGCCTCCATCAGCAATTTAACTTCTGTATGCTGCCTTTCACTACTTGTTGGAAAGTAATTGGTGCTACACTATGACAGAAATAAGCCATCAAGGTTCATCAGGACACAATTTGAAGGTTATCAAAACTTCATTCATTCTGGGCCCCTTTTTATTCCCTTCAGGCTTGGTACCCTGTAAATCTTTCCAAAGAGGATACCAGTGCATAAATGCCAGTATTTCTGTTCTTCTCCATCAGCTTGAATGAAGACCACACATACAAACAGCCAATCTTAAGGAATCAGTCATTATTCCAGCATTGGAAGCCACCTCAGGATAGGGATTTCACCTTCTTAGACTGACTCAACGTGTGCTCTAATTAGATATTTTGTGTGTGCTTAGATTAGGTTTATATTCAGTTGCAGGTTCACTCCAAGATGAAGAAACACTTAGCTTTATACACATACACTAAGAGTCATCTTCATTTGAACATGTAGAGCATGGGAAGAGTTTAGCTTTGATACTGAAGATATGGCATTAATACTTAATAAACTGAATAAGCAGTTGAAAGGAAAAAAAAAAATGCACTGAAGACATCTATTCTATATAAAACTGACAACTGCCATTCCAGCGCCTTTACTCCAATGCCATTCTCTTATTGTGTCGCATTTTAGCCACATGTCCAAGTCCTGCTGAGGACCTCTCTTTCATTCAGGGTTCTAAAATGGCAAAAGAGAAAAACAGCAGACAATTTAACAATTTGAGTGTTTCCATCACCCTAGGGAACATGAAAATGACAATGTGAGCTGTAGAAGCCACTTTGACACTCCAGGATGCTGGCAGGGATGTGGAAACCAGCAGCATCTCACTCCATCATTCTGTCCTGCAGTCAGAGGAGGGGCAGGAAGATAGATGCTCTCCATCCCTGGCCATCCTGAGCCATTCCTGGGACTGCACAGCCGTGGTTTGCCTTCCTGAGTGGTAGGACAAGTTGCAAAGGAGCTGAAACCAAAAAGTATCGCTGAAGGATGAATCGCTACTTGGAATAGATCTTTATTATGACACCTGGGATGGTATTTCAGTTCTTTGAACCATGCAGAGATAATCTTTAATGAAGAGAGATGCTGACTTCATTGAACCATAATTCATGCAGCAGTTAGTGGAGAAAGGTCCGATGTTCATGAAAGCAAATAGCTACTTGGAAGCACTGATTTAAGCGCTCCAGTTTCAATCTCTAGGAGAAAATGATATCAAGGGTTCTCCCAGCAGTTTCATCTCTCCAAACTGGCTTGATGACAAAATTACAATAGTTGGATACAGTTGATTTAGCCGGAAGCAAAGAGTCAAATAGGCAAATCAATACATTTTGGTAACTGGATGAAAAACACCTGTTCAGATCACAACAGATATGCTAGCTGTAAACGAAGTTAAACTACACACAAGCTTAAACTGATGGAAAATTTGTAAAATTATCTTTTAGGCCATTTTTTCCATTTTTTCCTCTGCAACTAATCAACGTATTCTCTGCAAGAAAATACATGACTGGGCTTGTAATTATGGTATCAATCTTCTTATTCCCACCTATTTATCTTTACAATGATGGCAAAATTCTACAGGCTTTAGCAAATTGTCCATTGGAAATACACCATATTGGAAGTACTTACAGAGAAACAGGACTAGTTAATCTTTTTTTTTGTTTTTATTTAAAAGGAATCCAAATAATCTTACCATCTACCAGGGCACGGAGTATTATCAACAAAGGAGGAGCTGGTTATTGCTCAAGGAATAAGCTTCTGACCTTGAATAGACAGACACTAACATTTCTCCTTCAGGAAGAACCACTTAACTGGTAAAGAATTCTGTCTTGGGGCAACTCCTGTGGTGAAATAGGAGAAGTCACACATTCCACATCCTCCCCTCACAAAATAGGTGATGCTGGTAGGGGTGACGGTGAGTGCTTCCATCCTGAGGCCAGCGAGGAGGGCTTTAAACAAGAGCCATGAGGAAAGGACAAAGGGACAATGGGTATGTGTAAGAACAGCTTAAACTCAACAAGAAACCTGAGAGTGGGAGACAGGGTTTCTCAGAAGAGGCCTGAAATATGGAGAAGAAGGAAATGTCCACAGAAAACACGGGGAATAAGCCAGGGGGGTTGTAAGGTTTTAGCCAGAAGAAAGATTTAACTGATGTAACAGGATATGGCAGGATAACACATATGGCAAATAAATCAGTATAAATGGATAAAATTAATGGAAATGTCCTGTTCTGGAAGAACAGGCAGAGCAATAGAGAGGAAATGCTGAATAAATTGAAAAAAGAGTGCCCAGGCTGCCTTGGTAGGTGTCATTTACAAACCAGGGCAGAATCCTCCAGAGCACTAAATGTGGTCCCCCTGAGGGATTTGAGCTGATCAAATGCCAGATGGAAAAGGAACACAGTAGGACACAGTCTGCCAGGGTCATGACATGCACCATGCACTCTTTCTGCATGGAACCCAAATAAAAATCCAAGCGGGTCTGAATCCAGGTGATTCGCAGAAAATTCAACAATAAAAAGGCTTGTGACCACCTGTTAATCTCATGACTGGATATTGAATATTTTAACTGATTTCACTTTTTTCACAGAAATGTCAGATAATTCTTTAGACTTTCATCCCAGCATCTGATATTTTCCACAAAAAGCTATCATTTTGTAAAATGAGTATGTGTGAATGTGGAAAGGAAATGAGAACAGAAAGTGGAGTTTTGCTTAACAGAACGTAAAACTAATAATTATTGTTAATATTCATTTGTGATGTGTATCACACTGAGCTGCCAAAGAAAATTCTTGCTGCCCTGCAATGGTGAAATGCTTTCCACCAAGATCTGAGTAATTTTGCTTGTCAGGAAAACAACCAGTGTGCTTTATTCCATAGACCGGCTCCACCACCATCTCTTGTTCTTCTTCAAGGGGCAGAATACACTCTCTGTTTAACTTACTCATAAATACCTGCTTAGCATTTTTTTTAAATACCACCCATTGTCACTGTGTCCAATTAACGATCTTTGGCTAAGTGAGGAACCTTATGCACATTTCAGACAGACTGACAGATGACAGATTTACTTCCCACATTCATTTATTGTTATGAAGCACAACTCCCCCACTGAAGACTGACAGCTGCCTGCATTTACAAAGCCAAAGACCTGCTCAGACTGATTTGTACCAATATACTAGGCAAGATCGGGAAAATTGATTCTTACACCCACACTGTAGGTGATAAAACTGGTTAGGTGATCAAGTTTTTCACACTGCCATAAGCAATTGTCTGATTTAACATCCAGAGTTCCTAGATCAATTCACTGATATTTCTGTAGACTGTTTTGCACTTTTTCCCTGCAAAAGCTTAACAAAATACCACTCGCTACATATTGCATGGCTTCTTATTCCTTCCTACCATTTTGACACAGAATTAAAGGTTTGTAGTTCAGTGACTATTTCAGCAGAGGTCAGTTCATCTAAAAGGCTTTCAGATAAACTGTGTACTTTCCCTGGTATATAAAGCCTTTCCACGTGATTAAGCTAACTGAGCCAATTTAGCTGGTGTGACATGTAGAAAAGCAATTTCAGTCAACGTTGCCAGAGGACTCCACAAGGGAAAGGGCTGCCAGATTAAGACCTTTATCAAGGTTTTTCAATTACTACCTTAGTTCTAATGATGTGTCTTCTTCCACCATATTGGATGGGACCATTAGAGGCTTCAAAGCAGATGAGAGGAGCTTGCCTGGGGGAAAATGAGGGCGAAGTCATTCATCCTCAGCTGATAGTCAAAGAAACTTTTTGAAATGAAATTAAGGTGATGTTTAAAACATTGGATGTATCTGCTTGTCCGTTATATAGCTCGTGTCCTTATTTTGCCTGGCTGCTAATCACACTGAGTTAAATCTCACCCTGTAAGTAGCCCCTGGAAGAAAGTGGAAATATCCATCAAGGCGTTACTCACTGCCAGGAAAAAGATCAGCTTCTGAAGAACATTTGCATGTTCTTGTAAAAGCAGTGAAAGCAGTTGACTTGTGAAAGCAGTTTCTTTTTGTTGTTAACAAGGACATTGGCAGGAGATTTTCCAGGCAGAATGGACAGTCAGTCATCCCAAGGGGAGCACGCTCCAGCCTCATCTGCGCTTTGATCTGTGCTGCAGGAGAAGTAAGGGGAGGGAGGTAGAGCTGCTTAAATTGCTTCTCCTGACAGTGGAGGCAGGAATGTACCTTGAGACCTGCAAATGGGGATCCAGTCCCCTAATATAAGTGTTTCCCTTATTCCACAGACTGTGTAGATAACTTCAGTGACCCTAAACACAACCCAGTCTACTTATATTTTAACAACGGAAGATGCTAACTTTACCTAGTCTTTTTGAAGAAGTGTTGTACACTGACTAAGGAAGAGCTGAAGAATACCGGTAATTTGAAAGACAGTCTATAATGGACAGACTGTGACTACGTTACACAAAATATAAAAGAGATTGAGCAAAATGGGGAAAGACTGAGACATAGAAGAATATTTGTGTGGATTTTGAGCTGCTTACTAAACAGGTATGGGGACAGTTGCTATCTGGATGCAAATCAAACAGCTTTGGTCCAAGAAATGAAACTGTGAAGTGGCATACAATCTGCCTGTCTGTGCTCATATACACAGCAGGAACATTTTTGAGGGAAAATCCCAATTACCAGTGGAATTTGCAATTTCTTGAGAAAACAGAAGAACTGTTGAGGAACCAGGCCCACTCAGATCAGCTAATCTGTGCCCAGAATCTATTAGGCAACATCATTTCTTGTTTTGACAGAACTTGATTTCAATTAAATCGTTAAATGAATGCAAAGCCCTATGTTCCATTATCACTGAACAAATCCACAGCAAATATTTTTAATTAAATTATAAGGAGATTAAAATACCTTAGAGATGGTATAATTATGCCTCAGTGTTTGGCATGAGCACATGAGGATTTAAGAAAATGGTGAAAAAAACAGGCAGAAACATTTTTGCTCTGTGATGAAAAAGAATATACGCTTGAAGGCGGATGATGAAGATCTGAAAAATATTGAAGGACTCTGTGAAAATTAAAATTAACAGACATTCTGTATTAGAGCTGAAAATATAAAAATAGAATGAAGTGCTTGCTTTCTAGCAACAGTTTCCATTGTTACCATTTAAATTATATCATTACATCAAGGTTCTCCTCATTACGAAGAGAACTTTCAAAAACACCTAAGCACAAGTTTCTGACTTCCCAGCTAGTTATACAAATCTATACTGATAATATACAGTCCTGTTATATGTAACACCTTTAACAGATGGGTCTAACCCAGCTCCAGTCAGTGCAGAAGGTGACCACAATGGGAGTTGGTCTGGATGCTTCAGACGGGGCTTTGGTATCCTAGAAGAGTAGCTACATGAACTGTAGCAAGCTACAGCATTCCCCCTCATCCAGAAATGTGAAACTTTAAATTTTCTGTCGGGTCAAGAATGAAGACCAAGGACAGACCCCAGGGAGTATCTGTCTTTAGCCAGGTTTTAGTTAAGAGCTTTTCCTTTGGAAAAGGTTTGTCACTGTTATGTCTAAGCTTGTTGCTTAAACACTTTGGAAGATAGCTTCCAAACATCAGTGACACATTTTTTTCTTTAGTGAACTTCTATTCAATTTAGGGCTGAATGCTGTTCCCAGAAATTAGTTTAGTGTAGGAGGGACATATTTGGTGGTCACAGCTTGCAAAGCATTTCTTGACATTATCTTAGCCTACAGGCCCAGGGAGCGCAGGTCTGATTCCCTGCCCTGGGGGCGTGCATGCTCAAAATCACCCGGAGGAGGTGCAGGCCCCTTTCCTGGGATCCCTTGTAGAAGACCCTGTGGATCAGTGCCACCTCAGAGCTCTGTGTAAGGCACTGGCTGCCAAGGCCAAGGTCAGTGAGGAGGCAAAAGTGTCATCCATTGAACAACACTGAGCTTTTCTGTTCTTGTCAGGAACAAAGTGCATGTTGGGTGATACCATTTATCTTATCTCCACAAGAAAACTAAAACCCATGAAACTGTCCCTTTTTGCCAATCCTTAGGGAAAGGCTGTGTCCCTACTGGCTGGTGGGTTCTTTCAGTGCCGGGGCCAGCTGCTCAGCACCCTCAGAGATGGGGCCACCCAACCTTTGGTCACATGCCATAGGGACAATGAAGACCATCATGACACACTTCAGCACTGCAGCCTTCATGGGAAGGGCACCCTGCACCATCACTGAGCTACTGGGAGCTGTACATGCTGTCGAGCACAGGCTCAGATAGGTGCCACCAGAGTGCCAGGCCCAGCTGATAACCCAGAGGACCTTCCTTCGTTCATCCCCACTGTCCGGTCTGGCGAATGGTTACAAAAAAACCAGCAAGTTTCCTTAATACAGGGTATTGCAGTAGAGTCATGGGCTGGGCAAACAGGAGGGTGTGCGGGCAAGATTTACCCTGGAGGTCTCTCCTGGGGAGGCAGGTGGAGCCTGGCAGCCCGCACTGCCATCTTTGAGGTTTCTTGCTTTTCTAATATAATATCACCAGCCAGGGATGAATGCTGAGACTTACTCTGAAGACCATGAGTAGCAAAGCCAGTGCAACGTGTACTGGGAGAGGGAGAAAGAACACAGCTCAGGAGTGCCACAGATGATAACTGTGTTCAGAGTCATCCACATATATGATTACAGGAAAAACATAGGAGAAATACATGCCAGATTTTAAGATTACAATTGTTTCATTAAACAATGAGAAATAACCTCAAGAGGATATTATCACTGGCAAACTGTTAAGACATTCGTATATTGCATAACTAAATTCTGCATGCAGCCCACTGACATGACTGCTTTGGTCTCATGAATATCAAACCTCAAATGTTCATTTCACTGATATTCCTTCAGAAGGTAGAGAAAAACATAATACTCATCAAATGTTCCCTTATCATTGCCAAGGCACAGACACAGCATCAACTCTGTTCTTGCTAAGCTGAAGTTTAACATAAAATTATCATCTGCAATGATACTCAGTGATTAATTGTGTTAGTACATCTCTAGCCAAAACCCCTGTGGTCAAACTTATTATGAAATGAGTACCAATAGCTATTAGTACTGCTTTGAAATTATAATCAGCGACTGACGGCTCAAAAGATAATATAAACTCTCCCTGTAGAAGAACTTCAGAATACATTTTTGTAGAGAGGAAAATTATAATTTTCAACTGACATTGAAATATTGTAACTACTAATAAAATGTGCCATATTCATTCTCTTCACTCTGGGAACTTATTTCTGTGCTCCCTTTCCATTTAAAACAGGACAGAAATAAATGACCTTACAGTTTGAATCTGTTCATGAAGAGCAACATTGGACAACCAGTGCTCTTTCTGGAAAATCAGAACATATATGTGATCCAAGTATAGCAAAGGGGGTGAAGGGTCTGGAGCACAAGTCTGATGAGGAGTGGCTGAGGGAACTGGGGCTGTTTAGCCTGGAGAAAAGGAGGCTGAGGGGAGACCTTATTGCCCTCTACAGCTACCTTGAAAGGAGGCTGTAGCGAGGTGGGTGTCAGTCTCTTCGGCAAAGTAACAAGCCATAGGATGAGAAGAAATGGCCTCAAGTTGTGCCAGGGCAGGTTTAGTTTGGACATTAGGAAAAATTTTTTCTCCAAAAGGGTTGTCAAGCACTGGAACGGGCTGCCCAGGTAAGTGGTGGAGTCCCCATTCCTGGAGGTATTTAAAAGATGTGTAGACGAGGTTCTTAGGGACATGGTTTAGTGGTGGGGTGACAGTGTTAGGTTAATGGTTGGACTTGATGATCTTAAAGGTCTTTTCCAACCTAAACGATTCTATGATTCTACGCCTCCCAATGCCACCACAGCATCCCTGCTTGCAATGGCCGACCCTGGCTGCCAGCTGCCCTGCACAGAGAGCTAACAAAGGCAGGGTTAGGTTAATGGTTGGACTTGATGATCTGAAAGGTCTTTTCCAACCTAAAAAATTCTATGATTCTATATAGACTTGTTAATGTGAAGGTTTATTGAAAATATCTACTGGGACTGCAAATGAAGGGATATCAGGAGAGGTGCTCTGGGAAACAACCTCAAGTGGTCTGTGTGGCCAGTGCTGGTTTTAGACAACAAAAACCACAAAATATATAACAGTGAGGAGAGATTATTTTCTTGTGTCCATGATAACTCTTAGTAACAGAAGCTAAAGCATGTCTATGTTAATAGAATAATTCACCACAGGGACAGTTGTGCCCTTTATTAGCATTCATGTCATGTTTGTGTCCCCACTAAAAAAAAAAAAAGAATAAATATCAGAAATGTTACTGCGTCTTTTCTTAAGTTGTTTGGTAATTTTAAAATGATTGACCAGTATAGCACAACTAGAAGAGCCTACACTTTGTTCCTGATGAGCCCAGTAAAAAGCCTTCTGGAAGCAATGTAAGTTTTCTATCATCTTTGGTTGATTTGATTTCAGACTCCCTCAGGGCTATATAATGTGCAAGTTACCTAACATAGTCAAAAAGGAGAAAATTAAAGTGCATTACCAGAAAGCTTGAATCAAATCATCACCATTTCTTTGACTACCACTGAAAAGCAACAGTTTTGTTTGTAGTAGAAAATATAAGTTTCAGTTGCACAGTATTGTTAGCCATCTGAGAATTTTTTATTTAATTTTACAAGCACGGGAATATTATGAACTTCACAATACTTTATAGTTTCATCAAGAATAATACTAAATAAATTTCTGGTGTTGGAAGTGTAATGATACAAAGGGGGTTTTTTTACATTACAAATAAAGAAATTAAACATCAAAGAATTATTTTCATCTTGAATTAAAAAAAAAGTCAAAATCTTGAAAAAAGCTTATAAAAATGATCTTCCCAAAATTCATGAGATCTGACAAAATGATCTGTTTTAAATAATATTAAAATATTTTATTTTTACTGCGTCCTTTAAAGGTTTATCTTACCATTAATTGATTTGTAAAGTCAAAAATATAGTTTCAACACAACACAAAACTTCTCATTTTGGAAGCATCTAAGGAGGACAGTCAGGTTATTTTGAAAAATTTCACAAGTGTGAAATACATAAAAACTGATATTTCCCTATGAAGCATTATGAATTAACTAACTGATGTTTTACAATAAATGGAATGTTGCTTCAGAGAAGTCCTGAGGGCAGATGGAAATTTATTGACATAGGGCAGGGAGAGAAAGTCAAGGGGCAAGAAAATTTGCTTTTCCAGGAAGTTTTATTCTGAATCTGTATTAAAGTTCCTTTAGGACTATTCAGCTGTGACTTTATCATACTTTTGATCCATGTCCATCACAGAGTTGGTTTTATACTGCCACATAATTATATAAGAAGTGGACCCTTTATTTTACTTACTTCTGAGTCCCAGGTCTGCCTTCATAGGTAAGGCAATGACTGGTCCTCGGACTTCTCCAGTGCTGATGTTAAAGAAGATTTGTGCAAGTTTTGAGATCTTAATGACAAATGTCCAGGTGGAATTTAAGTATCTTCAGAGCTTGCTTACTCTGAGCTGGAGATGATCCCATCCTCCCACAATGAGGGACGCAGAAATCAGACTGGCACATTTGCAATTCAGGTGATGGCACTGGGCGACCCAAGTGGCTGGGAGGGCAAGAGGCAGCAAGCTCAAGAGCCTAAAATCACCTCATCTCTCACCGCTACAGTGAGTCTTACCCCGTTGCAGGTGTATGCAGAAACCTCAGAACAAGTTCCCCTGTCCTGTGCACCCCCCGTGGAGTCCCCACTGACCCCAGGCAGGAGAGAGATGGCTTGTCTGCCCCCCTGCCCTGTGCCACACTCTTTACCATCCCCAGTGAGGAAGACTTACGTGTCACAAGAGCGAGGCAAGAGTGGCCCCTGGTAGAGCTCTGCCCACAAACTGGGTGCCAGATCCAACCCAAAATACCGATTAAGGTGGCTGGCGAGGTTTGCTCTCCTGCTGACAGCTGGCCGAGGGCACCCTCTGGGCTGACCTCAAACACGAGGGCAGACCTGCTTAGGGATCCCTGCGGTCACATCTCTCATCACCCAGTTCAGAAAAAGACACAAACTCAAGGTCGTGCCTGTGCGTGGGAATAGCCCACACAAGCAAACATAAAATCCACATTTTCTTGTTATGAAACCTAAGAAGGAAAGTATGAACAATTTCCAAGTGCATCAGAACAGGACCAATGGGATTAGCACAGGTCTAACAAGAAAATTGTAAAGCAAGTTCCTTCAGCTTTTCACTCCCTGTTAATTTAATATTTTCCCTATTTATTTCAAGACCTGCAGAACTATTATCCAGCTGAATGGCATTGAGATCACAGCCATTCGACTGACAGTTTATCTTCTACAGTCAAACACAGCTTTTGTTTTCACCCTGCCCAAGATGAAGCATGATAATCCACATTAAAGATGGATTTGTGACATTAGCAGTCAGATTTGATAACTGTTTACAATTCCAGCTGGGCAATTAAATAGTGTTAATTTTTGGAACCCCACTTCACTCAGTAATATACCAGGCACTTTCCTGATTAATAAGAAATTAGACTATCCATAAACTCTCTGCTGGATGCTAAAAGCTTTGTTGTGACAAAAGTCTTTCACCGTGTGAAGATTAAGGCATGCATCTAGCTTCCCGGTTTCCTAATCTTCCATGCACTGTTACGCTCCGTTGTTGTCATTAGGTCCACAGAAAATGCCTATCTTCTCGTAGACATCTGCTCAGAGTCTAACTTGAAAAAAGGCTATGTGAAAAGTGGTGGTACTCAAACTCCGCTTCTGAAATATGAAAGATTTAAAAGCCAGTTTAACCACAATAAAGGGGAGAACTTATTTTGCTGAATAAAAGCCTCTACACCAACGTCTAGGCTGCAGCAGTGGCTGCTGCACCCTCTCTCTCACATTAACTGGTCTTGGTTTTAACTGGTTTTGGTCTTCACGACTTACCTGATTTTACTCCTTACATGACTTACTCCTACATGCAGTCAGTGCTGAACCTCTACAGGAAGAAGTCATTAGGAAGTGGTGATATCCTACCACTGTGCATGCCCAGCCATGGCTGAACTGAGTTTTGCCCTGAGTTTAGCAGATGGGATAAAATGTAGAGCTCATTTTTCATAAAACAATTACTCAAGCCCACATGCTAAGAAGGTACAACTTGCTCTAGTTCTTATTTTGAAAAACAGTCTTTGTTATTCAACTCTGAGTATCTTCCTTAGGGCAATGAAATCTAAACAGGTATTTCCCTTTTCTGACATCTCAAGAAGAGTGAGAGAAAAGCTATATGGAAAAATTGTAGGTATTTCAAAACTGTTAGGAAATCAACATTCAGAAACAAACCATAAAAGTTCCCCAAGATAAAAAAGCTTTTCTGTTGTTGAACATCCTTTTCAAAAAATGTTGACTGTATCACTTCTTAAGCTCCCAAAAGAAGTGAATTAAAAAATTGCCCCAAGAAAGAGGACAGCATAATATTAAATTCTCACAGTTACTAGTTTTCAGGTTCCTTATGGCTTAATTAAGATTGCCCTAAATTAGTCAGCAAAAATTTTGTTACAAGGGCATGGATCCATGTCACAAGCAAGGATTCAAGCACCCCAGATATAACGAGCTTAAGACAAAACCCAGATTTTGAAACAAGAATTCTGTGAAATCTTTTTCACATCCCAGATATTTTGTTAATGAAAAAAAGGTAAAGTATGTCCTTTTGATTAGAATTGTTAGTGCTTTACATTAAACTTGAAATTTCTAAAAATCCTGGAAAAAGTTTAAAATAAAAAAACCACCAGCATGCACAAGATCACAGGACCCACAAGGTGGGTCAAGTTTTGCGAACCGGGTAATCTATCAGTAATAATCCATCTGTTCTATCCTGAGATCCCATTAAGTAAGCCAGTATTTTTTATACCTATGCCAGTTTACATCTCCTCTGGATGGTCCTGTCACTGTTCCTGTTGAAACCACTTAGGCAAGGGATGTAATCATATTAACAAGACTTAAGTAAATCCCTGGAGAAGGAAAGTGAGAGATAAAATTTGTTGATACCTTATTAATGTAATAGGTATCACTAGACAGACAAGAATTGCATGTCACTACACTAAATCCTAGGGTGTTCACTGCTTTCATATGTGAAAAAATCCGCTGTTGACTGAATTTTTCCTAGTTATCTGCATTACAGACATCCAAGTTCTTCATATACCACTGTTGCTACCAAATTAAAAAGGAAAGTACTATTTATATTAGATTATATATATATTAAATTACAATAAAGACTGACGCAAGTACATTCACAGTAACTTTAATATAGCTTTTGTGAGTAAATTGGTAGTGAAGAAACAATGACATGTGCTTTAGTGCAAAATTGCAAGTTTGGTTCTTATCCAGGATCCTCCTTTTTCAAGGCAAAAAACCCCTGTGGAGTACAGCCCAAGGTCTCATACAGAGCATGGATTTGAAGTTCCCTGTGGTCACTCAGCTGGGCAGAGGTGGAAGGTTGGTGTTTAAAAATGTTTGCCTATTTGTTTCGTGACTGCAAAGAAAAAAAAAAAATTTTTTTCCATAATAGTAAGGTCAAAGAATTTGCTTTCTCCCCAGCTAGCAACAAAAACAATAATGGAAGCTCTTCAAACTAATGTTCAAAAGAGGAAAAGAGAGCCAACAGATTATTAACTTCTCAGCGGGGAAGATATTATTACAGACAAAAGACTTCAAAATCCCTTTTCTTATGCGATTCATTAACAGACTTTCAGACCTCTTTGTCCTCAGCAGAAGAGTGTATATATTTCTTCAGCGGTGTGTCTTTTGGGGAGTGGGGGCTAACAGTGCAAAGCCTGTTGTCCAATTACTTGTCTCAAATATGGCACTTTTGTAAATGTCAGTGCTAGGTGGGTATTAGAGTCATCCATCTGTGCATGGTCTCTGAGCTTTGCTAAACAATAAAAGAAAATTATATCACTACACTCTGGAAAAAAGGGATTTTTTAAAATCTTTGATATTTCCTCACTACCCAGCACATCAAGCAAATATCTACTGCAGATTCTACATATTACTGCGACTTCTAATACTAAGTTAATGGCAAATTTGGAAATGGGGGGAAAAATCCATCTCCATTCTACCGCAAAAGAAACTCACTTGGAAATTATGCTGTAGTTCCCATTGTGGAGCATTATTTTGGGGGTTTGGATGTATTATATTTTAAGGTAAAAATATACTCTCAACATCAAACTGTAAGCATTTCATAACACTATCTGAATTTGTTTATCATGCACTAATAAGCCTATCATTTTCACTTAATAAAGATATCCTGTTATCATCATTAATAACTATAATAGTCTTGAGTATTCTAAAAAAATCTTTACTAGCAAGAGCATTCATGGAATTAATTTTCTGAGACAACAAATACCTCCCCAACACTTGCAGCAAGCTCAGGCTCACAGCTATGAAGGTCCTTACTGGAACTCTATTACAAGTTACACGGATCCAAAAGAAAAAAGATATGTGTAAAATGTGCTATAAATACAATCCAGATATAAATTTCAAATATGAATATATGTAACGCACAGGAATGAAGACAGTATCATTAATATATTTGAAGAAATCACGATGTGACCAAAATCACACAGAAGTACTGATTACATTCACACAAACTATTATAGATATTTGCTATATTTGCAGTGTGCTTAAAGATAGCAGATTGATTACCTCAAACACGAGCATTGTAAAAGCGTATCCTCTGAACCTGACTCATTCTTTAAACCATTAACGGCATAATTGCTTGCCTGACACTATATAAACTGACTAAGAAGACATTTAAAATGTGTGGATGTTTTACAACCCCCCCCCCCCAAAAAAAAAAGGTAATTAAAGTAGCAAAGAAGTGAATTTTGAGTGTACGGTACAAATAAATCATTCTTCTTTCTACCCAGTAGAGTACACAATGATAGCACATTCTGTAGTGCTCAGATGTGTCCTCTGTTTTTGCTTCCCACAAATACATTATTCATCCTAGAAACCATGTCCAGTATATATTTTCTGGTACTCAAAAAAAAAAAAAAAATTAAACGTATAAACTGAAATCATAGACAAATGTCTTTATCAGTTCAAAATTTATAATTCCACATTAAGAATATAGCCAGACCCTATTTTAAAGGTCTTGATTTAAGTTTAATAGTATTGCAGAACAAGAACTTTGCCAGTCACTCAAAATTTTTAAGAATGGTACCACATACAGTATTTTATTAAGACTAACTATGTGGCAGACTGATACTTGAGTGACCACCACAAGCCCATTTGGGGTTTGTGATTCCTCACAAGGTTGAACTTCTTTTCTTTCTATACCATCTCTGGAAGTATTTTTTTAAACTTTCAGGTTTGTAATACAGAAAAAAATCTGCAATACTTTGGAGAAACTTCCTTTCACTGAGAATTTTGAAATTTCTGAGCCACAGAGGAGCCATATTCAGTACCCCCTACCATCACATATGCTTGAATGTAGTGAGGCTTGTTCTCAGTTATGGTTATTCTTACTCTTTGCCTTTACCAAGGTGCAAAGCATACCCTGCCTGAAGCCAAACCCATCAGCCAGCCCTGTCGCAAAGCTTAGTTTTGACCCTGGGCTTGTTCCCTGCTTTTTCCATCCTGTGTGAGATACGCTTCCCGTTTGAAATTAAAGTCACGGAAAGACCAACAGTTGTGGCATTTATTGTCTGAGCCTGCAATTTCAACCCTTGTGTTTCAAAACAGCCATACATTGCCATCATTTTGTTCCCAAACATGGGATGACTGTATTAAGTATCTGGCATCAGCTGCTGGCTGCATCGGGCACTTTACAGATGGAGGAGTCACAGGCACATAAGGTGGTTTCACAAGATACGTCTTCTGCCTCTCTGCCCATCTCTTTTCCCTTACCACATGACACCTGCTATGACTATATAGAAATCCAGAAGCAAAATGGATAATCACTTGACAAAACGAAAAAAGAATTTAAATGGTCTCAATTTTTAGAATCTGGTTTTCGTTTCTCTTGAAAAAAGAATTTAAATGGTCTCAATTTTTAGAAACCGCAGTGGAAGTTGAATTGAGTCTTTATATTGCATTTTCCTAAAACTGCTAATCAAACATTAAGCAAGTGTTTGGGAAATCACAAAAGCAGAAAAAGGTACTTTCTAAAAAAATTATAAAATAAAAAAAATAAAATAAAATTCACCTTAGCAACAGCCTCCCGCAGCCCCCGCAATGCCACACGCTGCACGCTCCCTCTCAGCAAACAGCCTGCAGGGTTTGCTACCGAAGTGGGCATTTATGGGAAGAAACAAGGTTAGAATTTCTGAGGCTCCAAGCTTTCCCTTCTCTGTTGCTCATCTCTGGCTCTTCTTCGTCGCAGAGAGAGAAGAGACTCTTGGGTGACACGTGGCATGCCGAGCCACAGAATGAGCCGGGAGAGGGAAGCCTCCCCTCCTGCTCTGCACCACAGCCTGCATGGACTTCAGGGATGTCTTTCTATGCAATTACAAGAGTACTGTAAAAACAAACTCTACAAAATAAGCCATCAGAAATGTCTCCTAATTAGTCTCAAACTATAGGCAGCGCCAAGTGGGAGGAGAGTCCCTCAGACACGGGAGCTAAGAGGGCTCCCACTGGCATCTGTCTGAGAAGTACCTGTGCTCGCGTGATGTGATAAGATTCTGGCCTGTGGCTGCACCTCTCTCGCCTGCCATCAGCCCAGGCAATATCACACTTGGCATCACTAAACAGATGCAAAAAAGTGTTAGAAAATGGAGGATTTCATTGCAGGGGAGGCAATAATACAGCCTCGGCACTATGAAATGATTGAATCACAATATCATAGAATCCTAGGTCGGAAGGGACCTCAAGGATCATCTGGTCCAACCTTTCGAGGTAAGAGCACAGTCTAGACAAAATGGCCCAGAACCCTGTCCAGCTGAGTCTTAAAAGTGTCCAATGTGGCAGAGTCAGCCACTTCCCTGGGGAGATTATTCCAATGGTTGACTGTTCTCATTGGGAAAAATTTCCCTCTCATGTCCAGTCGGAATCTCCCCAAGAGCTACTTGTGTTCATTCCCCCTTGTCCTCTCCATGTGACTCCTTGTAAACAGGGAGTCTCCATCTTCCTTATAGCTACCCCTTAGGTACTGGTACATGGTGATGAGATCATGTTTGATCTTGTTATAGTTTAGAAGCTTTAACAACTCATCATACTTAAGCCTGAACTCCTAGTCCCATTAATGTATTCACACACAGAATACATTAAATTCATTTCCAATATAGTCTTGAGTTTTCCCATGCCTGTTCTAACAGGACATTGCACAGGGCTATGGCAAACTAAGACACATTCTGTAAGAAGACTTTCTGAATCACCTCCAGGCTGAGAGAGAGAAGCAAACCGGGCCTCTTGGAAGAAAAAGTGCTAGGGACAAAAATCACGCAGCAGCAGCACGCATCCAGTTGAGCTCTGGAAGGAATGAAAGATAGTTTGGGCTAGAAATAAAGCAGTGGAAAAAAACAGTCTGAATGTTATAGGAAAATTATATCTAAATCAATACCTAAAGCACGTTTTGGTTTTTTTGATCTCACGGCCTTCTTTTCTTACAGTGACAGAACAGTAGTAAAAATTCCCATGGCTCTTCTACTCAATGTGCTGACGTGATGTTGATGAAGCTGTTCTGGTTTCAGCCGGGACAGAGTTAATTTTCTTCCTCGTAGCTGGTATGGTGCTATGTTTTGGATTCAGTACGAGAAGAATGTTGATAACACACTGATGGTTTAGTTGTTGCTAAGCAGTGCTTACACCAGTCAAGGACTTTTCAGCTTCCCTTGCTCTGCCAGGGGCACACAAAGCTGGGAGGGGGCACAGCCAGGACAGCTGACCCCAGCTGGCCAAAGGGATATTCCAGACCATATGATGTCATGCTCAGTATATAAACTGGAAGAAGAAGAAGGAAGAGCGAGGATGTTCGGAGTGATGGCATCTGACTTCCCGAGTCACCGTTACACGTGGTGGAGCCCTGCTTTCCTGGGGATGGCTGAACACCTGCCGGCCCATGGGAAGCAGGGAATGAATTCCTTGTTTTGCTTTGCTTGTGCACACGGCTTTTGCTTTCCCTATTAAACTGCGTTTATCTCAACCCACGAGGTTTCTCACTTTTACTCTTCTGATTCTCTCCCCCATCCCATTGTGGGGGGAGCGAGCGAGTTGCTGTGTGGGGCTGAGCTGCCAGCTGGGGTTAAACCATGACAGAAGCCAAAAAGTCCTAGATGTGCAACTGTGGGGGATGTCGTCCTTGATCCATGATAGCAGCTGCAAGAGGCTGTCCAGGCTGGACCTGGCTGGGTTAAATCTGGAGGGAAGGAGAGGTGTGAATGGCGGACTGCTAGGCTTTGGCAGAGCAGAGCCACTTTCCACCAGGTCCCTCCTCAATTATTTCAACATTTGGTCATGTCAGCAGTTTCTCTATACATGCTCCACAGAAACCATTGCAAGCAGAGGTGAGGCACGTGTGCCAGCACAGCCTTTCTCCCATCAGAGTGCTTCCCTGCTGCAGAAGACTGAAGCAGACACACTGCAACACATTTAGATTAGGATGCAGCAGATTAATTTTGCAAAGTTCAGAGGACCTGACTCTGCAGTACTCTTATATTGTGAAATTGTATATGAAAGTGCAATGGATTACAGACATTACGCAAGCGAAGGTACATGAATATCATGTACATTAATACTATCCATAAATGAAAGAGTAACCAAACACCTGTAAAATAGTAGTTATCACTGGAAATAGAGACTGTGTCTTCAGTTGTTTAGAGAAGCTTTAGCGGAGAGAAAAATCTACCAAGTAATAATTATCATCATAATAAAGAATAATTTCTAACAATTCTCAAGGCAAACCAAAGAGTGCATGCGCCTTCCCTAACAAAGGCACTTAGAAGCTAGACGCAATGAAAAGGAAAACTTGTGGGCCCATTTCATATTTGCACTCAGGCTAAGTGTAAAGGAGCAAGCAAATTTACATGTACAAGGTATAAAAAGTGGGTGAAATTAAAAGCAAGGGATTTTAAGAGAGGCACAGAAAGTATGCCAAAGGAAGATGAAGAATCATTGGGGCATCATGTTTTATTCTCCTGTTTTAATCATAATCATGCAGTAAAGGACAGCTTGAATAATACAGAGTAAAATCAACCTTAATGCAATGGTAAATGTAAGGGAATTTTTATGGTTTATCAAAAAGAGCTTCAAGGTGAAAAAGAGCAAGTTACCAGCCTCCTGTCGGCTTTGAAACACCCCCTCTCACTTCTAATGTCAATACCCGTTATTAAAATCACTGATCCCCAAATCCAGGGATTGAAACTGTTGTGATATCCTTGTATTTGTTCAGTCTGCCAACTTTCTCTGCCTTAATCCATTTTTATGGGCTGACAAAGGATTGAAATAGGTAAAAAAGCTGTTTTCAGGGGGGTTTACACAGTGTCAAAGCTGGCATGGGCAGGGAAGGCTGCTACACGGCGCCATACGGTCACAGCATGCCTGGGCACTTGAGGCTGTGGCTGGTGCTTCCTCCCGCTGAAGAGGTGAGAGCTGGAAAGGCCACAGAAGATTTTAAACCCAAAGGCTGTCAAGTAGAGATTGGACACGTGGATCCAGCGGCCCCTCTGCTGCCAACGTGAAGGTTTCCAAAACCGTGTCAGACAGAGTCTCTGGGAGTCAGGACATCGTAAAAACACTGCTCCACAAGCAGCACGCTCACGTAACCAACGATCTTGGCTTCCTCTGGCTGCTCGTGCTTTGTCCACTAAGCTCCATCGCAAAAACTCCTCCCCCTGCCCACACACGCTCCGGTGCTTCACCTCCCCAGCAGTGCTCGTGCTGGCCAGCCAGGGGTGACTGCCAGCTGGCTGATAACAAGCAGAGCTTTCACAGATGCCCCTATTTTATTTTAATTTTTTCTGTTTTTTTTTTTTGATCTCACTCTCTGTTCTTTAAGCATTCACCAGCCTGCACAGAACCAGTGAAGGATTACACAGTGTACACGTGGTTTGCAAACTTACACAAAAAAAATAAATGGTCACTTCTGCTTCCTTTACTTTGGAAGACAAGCTAAGACTGGTAGAAGTGAAATTCTTTTTGTTTTCCTCTCATCGAGGATATTCTGACATTCACTTTTCAAGCTCTTCATTTTGTCACTAAGACAGCTAGAACAACACACTTCATTTTGTTATAGGTAAGCTGGAAGACTCACCTTTACATGTCTGCCACAACCTCTGGCAAACAACACTCAGCGACTGGTGTTACAGTTGCACAGGCTGACAACTGCTGGCTTGCAGCCCCGTAGCTCACCTGCTAAAAATTACTTTCATAGAGGA
This sequence comes from Egretta garzetta, assembly GCF_000687185.1. NCBI lineage: Eukaryota > Metazoa > Chordata > Aves > Pelecaniformes > Ardeidae > Egretta > Egretta garzetta. The sequence goes on from NW_009258377.1 coordinate 2,480,597, forward strand.
ACATTATTATAGTGATGCCGGGGACTGTGAAGAGTATAAAACATAAGTGCATGGTACTTGGAATGAATTAGGGACAAACTGAATATGCATTTACGTAAGTAATTGTAAGAGCAAGTATTTTATGCAAATAAATGCAAACTATGCAGCAGGGGCAGAATATGACAGAAATGGAGAAAGATGGAGTGGAAAGATCTCAAACTAAAAAACTGAGAACCATGCAACACAGCACAGAGCTGCATGGCTCAGCCTGGAAATGCAGCCGGCGCTCTGCAACAGCAGCTGCCCTTGCAAGTGATGAGCTACCTGCAGGTGAAAGAAGAAGAGCAAACACTGTTATGAACTGTCGTGGTTTAACCCCAGCCGGCAACGAAGCACGACACAGCCGCTCGCTCACTCCCCCTCGGTGGGATGGAGGAGAGAATCAGGAGGGTAAAAGTGAGAAAACTTGTTGGTTGAGATAAAGACAGTTTAATAGGAAAAGCAAAGCAAAGCAAAGCAAGGAATTCAACCGCCACTTCCCATGGGCAGGCAGGTGCTCAGCCATCCCCAGGACAGCAGGGCTCCATCACGCATAATGGTGACTTGGGAAGACAAACGCCATCACTCAGAATGTCCCCCCTTCCTTCTCCCCCCAGCTTTATGCGCTGAGCATGACGCCATATGCTATGGGATACCCCTTTGGTCAGTTGGGGTCAGCTGCCCCAGCTGTGCCCCCTCCCAGCTTCCTGTGCCCCCCCAGCCCACTCGCTGGTGAGGTGGGGTGAGGAGCAGAAGAGACCTTGACTCTGTGTAAGCACTGCTCAGCAATAACAACAACACCCCTGTTTCCAGAACAAATAGTCGCATACTAGCTACTGTGAAGAAAATTAACTCTGTCCCAGCCACAACCAACACATGAGCCTTTGGTACTTCCACTTACTTACGTCGTCGTTTATCTAGCTGGTAACACCAGGGATGTGGGAAAGAGAGTGGGCTCACAAAACAAAAACTTGAGTATGGTCAGCTGGAAGATAGTCAGTGGTACCTGAAAACATGACCCTGTGCTTGTCTTTTCCTCTTGGTGGGTCACATCTGTCTTCATGTTGCTACTCAGTGGATAATCTGGGGAAATGCACACAGGGGTGATTCAAATAATTTTTACTTGCATCTTCTGAAAAAAATTTTATAGCCCCCCAGCCTTTGATCTCCAAGTGACCAGTAATACAAGTTCTGGGAGTTAATCACCATGAAAAAAACCAGTTAGTTGGCACTCTCAAAAGCAAAAAGGGCTCAGCAGAGTTGGGGGAATGTGTACAACCTGAAACCACCTATAAGTCATTATAAGAGAGACAAACTATGCTTCAAATCTGTCTTTCTGGCTGCAGCCTATTTAGCCTGTAGACCTAATGGAGATAATCTATGGAACAAAAATGTTGTGATAAAGGGGTAGAAACAGATGGGCTGTCATACAGGCAGTGGGGCTGGATTCACACAGTACTTCACACCAACCCTTTTAATTCTGTAAATACTGGAATTATCAGTCATCTTGGTAGAAGTTAGCCAGCACTTGTGTTCCCCTGTGTGTCTGTCTTTTTTTTTTAACATTTCTTTAAGAACTGAGTCAAACAAGGACAGAAACACAGCTGCTGCCATCTTGTCTTGTTGCTGTGTGTGGTAAACAGGCAGCTCGCTCTTTGTGCAAATCACTTCTCAGTTCTTCTTTCATTTCACATAGTTGGATTATGTTTTGTTGAAGTGATTTCTATCAGTTTATGCAGGTCTTGAAAGGCTGGGATGCAAAAGCTACATGATGCCATTAATGTCAGCAGAGCCTCTCATCTCTGTACGCCTTCAAATAATACTATAACCAAAGGTGCCACTTCATTCAAGATATGCTTCATAAGAGGGATTAAAACACTGTTAGAAACAAAGATCACAGAACAGAGCAGGTCTAGGGGATTTCTTCATCACTGAATCCATCCTACAAGTAGTTAAGATTTGTCTGCTTTCTCCACTCTGTTAAAAAAGGTTCCACTTCGAAATTAACCACTCTCACAGTGCAAAAGTCTGGGCGCCCACCAGGGTACCTAAAATGATGAGGAAAAGAAAAGAGGCTGCACTGATCTCATTGGAGAGAGGAGGGAGCAGGGGCTCAGCGCAGGACCACTCGATGTACCAGCTAGGGCTTGTGTGGGAGGTTAAGCCTCTGTTACCTCTCCAGTCAGTCTTCAGCCTGGAAGACAGCGTGTCATGGATGGAACGAGAGGGAGGCAAAAAACATAGTTTACTGATGTAAAACAGTAAGTTAACAAGGTTCAATGGTAAATGTGACCATAGTTTATAAGATTCAATGGCTAGGTACACTTGGTTATTTACTGCACAGAGGACAGGGTCAGACAAAGCTGACAGGGAGACCCTCCCGTTGAGTCAGGAGGTTCAGACAAGATCCCCTTGCTTTCTAAACTCCTTCCTCAGAGAGGAGTCTGGGCACAGCTGGATCCAGCTCTAGTCCTAGACTTGGTCAAGGGTTTATGTCTAAAGCATTATACATGTGCAATCAATCCTTTATATCACTTAGCCAAGGTTTCAGAGTTAGCATTCTGTTAGCCACTTACTGAGAATCTGTTGTGGTAAGGAATCTCTCAGCCTCGAGGAGCAACCTTGAGAGGCGCCCCTGCCCACGGGGAGATCCTGGCGTGCAGCCCGCTGCCGGGCAGGAGAGCTCCCAGGGCTCTTGGGCTGCTCGCTGTTGGTGGGCGTCAGATGGGTGGCTCACAGTCATATTTGCGTACCAACTGCAGATTTTAGTTCCTTCACTCTGCTTAGGTGGGCACATTGCACAACAGCCCTTGGCTATGGTGTTGTCTCCCCCACATCCACTGGATGCATCTTTCATGACCAGACACATCTAGCATGACCACCACAGGTGGTTATTGCTTGAAAGAGATCAAGGAGGTGGGAGGGGAGAAGTCAGAGGGGCGGGAGCACACTGCCACACAGCGCAGCAGCATCTTACTTCAGTTTTTAAAGCAAAATATGAAAAATCATGACTTCATCTCAAGTGTGCTTAGAGAGATTTAGCAATGCTACAAAGAGCAAATCTTGCACTTATGTGGCATCAGCACTACAGTCTGCAGCAACCATCTTCCAAAGGTGCGTCTGCAAAAGAAGCTACAATGCATGTGTGGACAAGAGCTGAATTGTGCAGTGACATCCAACTTGGGAGGGAACCTGCGGGCTGGACTAGACCAGGACCCCAAATACAACCTGGCCACAACAGACACTTATTTTAATCAGGCATACAAAGGGTATATCACACAACGAGGACAGTCAGACCAGGAAATGCCCACATTCATGGGTGAGGTTAGCACCAGCTAGCATTAGTCTGACTGTTGAGCATGTGAACAAAGCAGTTCACCCGCGAGGGAGCACAGGCTAGGCACATGCCCACAGCAATGAACTAAAGTGGGATGTGATGTGCTGAGGACAAGCAGAGGAGAGCTAGCCATCACAGTGACAAAATGCTGGATCGGTAGATCTCCCCAACCTTCCCCTTCTGCAGTGTATGGTCACCGGTGCAGCACTGCTAGCTGCCCTACCTCCTTAGTAATGTGACCTGAGCAATGGATTCAGCAGAAGGAGGCAGATCCAGAGAGGCATAGCAGCTGCTCCCAGTAAGGCAGGTGGGCTTGGGAAGGTACATCCAACAGTGGAAAGTACCTCCAAGGTCTGTTTCCCTCTCTTATGAGAATGATCAAAGGAATGAACAAACTGAAATACAGATTTTTGTTATGTTTCACAACGCGTTAAAACAGCTTGCATAAGGAAAGTTACTTCTTTCATTCTTCAGCAGAAAAAGTGTGAACTATTGCATTTGGGCAACGGGAGAAAAAGGGATTTGTATTGAGCTTTGCCAGCCCTTGAAGTGCTGAGATATTGCAAAATCTGAATGCATCTTGGGAAAAGATGGTAACATATCTCTTGACCAATGAATAATTAATATATTTTACTGAAGATTTAATACAGATCAAAACAAAAATTCATGATGTAGAAATGGAACAATTTAATGTAAGTATGAACTACAAACTGCATGTGACCTTTCCAGAGAGTTATGAGAAAGAGAAATTGATGAACCCAATGCGAAAATGGCAATAGTCACATGGAATTTCAAGAAAATACCAGGTCACAGCGGGCCTGCATGTTGAGTTTTACAGGCCATTCACTCTGAAGATTTTCCCACATTGCACTAAAATGTACAATCAAGTGTTAGATAATGCCATATAACCACAAAGCCTCAGGGAACCGCTGATTATGACTGCCAGTGTCCACATCCCCAAACACCGTCAAGCTTTCAATTACACAAATGTGTATTAAACATGCAATTGTCTTCCCACTGCAGTCTAAGGAGAATTTACCCATAGTCTGTGGGGAGCTGGCTGACCTTCTTTTTCTACAGCTGCCAAACTGCATTAATGGATTAAAAAAAATACTCAAGAGACATTCCTAATAATATTTGTCAGTAAACAACAGCCGTCATGCCACAGAGATGTTATGCAACTGAGAGTGCAAGCCATGATATAACTTCCATATTAACAGGAGGCAAATACACTTAAGTGCCCCAGAAGCACAGAATAAAGTGGGAAACTTTGTTAGCTAACCTAGGTTCTCCACACTTTCTCTCCGTCCATCCTTTTGTTCCCACCCTAGACTAGCTGCCAGATTTCCTCTCTGCCCACACTAGCAAAGCCAAACCTCCTCCATAGCAGGTCAAACATCTGAACCTTTCCATAGATGCCAACATGGCAGTCAGTCCGTGCCCTGTCCCAGACCGTGCCCAGTACTTATCCTAGCTGTGAATTCTAAGCAGCAACTGTTGCCCAGTCAACTGTGTGCATGCTTTTAGCTCTAGAGATCTTTTGTTCAAACTCCTGCATAATCTCCCTGTGCAAAATCAATCACCATAAGCACACAGACCAGCAAGGGAGAACAGATCAGGGAATGAATATGAACCTTTAAGGAAAAAGTCCTTGATCACAAGAGTGAGTACAACTGGAGTAGGTGGCCCAGAAAGGTTGTGGCATCTCCATCCTGGAGAGTTTCAAAACTTGACTGAAAAAGGTCCTTGGGGAAAAATACATTTTGCTGTGATTCTTTCTTCTCACGTGCATTCTTGTGTCTTGAATGGAGACTACCTGTGTAGGAGCAAATGTGCCACAGTAAGGTTTAACAGGACTCTCACTATGGCCAGCCATCAAAGAACAACTTCACTCTCTCAGGCATATAGAAGAGGCTAGCATGAGCAGCATGAGAAGATACCTGGATTCCTAAGAGGCTCCTGATTCCAGTCCCCAATAAAATATAGCCTGCCATGGTTCGGGGAAAAAGAAAACACTGAAGCTGCTGAGACTAACAACTTCTGCAATTTGATAAAAATCTCTCTAAGAGAGAGAAGTGCTTTGAAATTAAATATTTCTAACTTCTCTCATAACACAGAGCCAGTAATGCCCAACTTGTTTTCTGCACTGTTCAGGGGAGATCCAAAATTGCAAGGCAGAAGATATTAATGGTCTGTTAGGCTTAAGTGAGAGACATCTATTTCATATTTATGATTTTCTTTTTTTTTGCATTCAATCATAGGACAGTGTTAAGTCTACTGCCATGACAACATAATGTCAGGTGTTACGCTTCCTCCTTGCAAGCACTGCCATCTTTAAACTGAACACATATTTTAAGTAGTTCTTCTAGTGTTTCTTCTCCTTAGGTTCATGTCTGTGTTCTCCTGGAAGCTTCCTTTCCTCCCTCTTTTAAAAATCACCCCATAAACTATGACACACGTGTTGAATAAGAATATGCAACGCTGAATTCACGCAAATAGACAGAGGAAGATGAATGTGTGATTTATGCAGGTCTTTAATATTGCACCTTTGCTATTTCTCCCTGAATTCTCCCCTGAAAGTGCCCTCATAAAGATGTGTTCATTTTTCACTGTGGATGTCACACACCGCTGCAGCAGCCACCACGCTCACGCGCAGCTTTCTTTCTGACCCATCATGACAAGCAACTTTTGGAGTTCATTCCAATACCTCAGCCCTGATCCTGACGAACTTTTACTCAGTATTCATGTGAAAGGGGCACACGTTCTGTTTCATTATAATTTAGTAACTGTCAGGAGTCACGTTTTTTTCCCATTTTTCTTGCAGAAAGTAAGCCCTGTAACAGCTTTCAGGATTAATAAAGCTTTGAAGGGGTGACACTGGGAAAGTTTCTAAAGAGGAGCGATTTGATAAAGAGCAGAATTACTGCAACTCAAATTTCAGGTTTCTCTGTCTCTCCTCTGTGGATTCTGGTATCCGATAAAGGGTGAGCCTCTTAGTCTTTCTATCTCCTAAGTCTTGTAGGAACTTACCAGCTGAGAGGTTTCCACCCTTCTGTTAAAGAGGGTTGAAATTGAGCAAGTTCAAAACTTGTTATAGGGAGTCTGATACAAGCACATGCACAGACAGTAGGACCGCACAGGTCTTACTTCCTTCAGAAATATAGGTATAAAAAAGCAGGATATGAAAGTAAACCATACCTTTGGAGCAAAGGTGGGACAATTATAAGGAAAAATTCAACACCTTGGTCCTGGGAAAAGAAAGAGTCACATAAAAAAAAAAAAAAACCAAACAAACCACAAGCAACCACACTTCTGCTGCCTATGAACTTTGAGTGTGCCAAGACAGCCTGGTAAAAGAGAGATAAATTCATCCATTGAAAGCTGACATGCCTTAAACTGTACTTTGTCTTAGAGCCTGATAAGAAAACTGGGGAGAAGGGAAGGGGAATTTACAATACCCTTTGGGGGTTCCATTACGCAGAATGACTTTGTTGCATCCCATTTATTTTTGCAAAATTTTGTAACCATGAAAGATCTTGAAGGCTACTAAGAAATGCGGGCATCAAAGTATTTAATGTATTTCATGGGTGCTGTTGCTGTATGTTTCACAGTAATAAAGGTAAAGATAGCAGAAAGTTTCTCTTACTGTGACAGGCATTCATGAAATGCAGAAAAAAAAGCCAGCACACTATCATCAATGACAGAAACACAAATGAGCCATATCCCACTATGGTGCAAAGGGTGAGAGATTGACAGAGATCACAAAAGTTCTTGTTGATTTTGTCAATTTAGTGGTAGCTGGTAAAGCAAATACAGAAAATAGTTTGGGGTGGGATAATAAATACCTATGTATATAAAAATGTGTATCTAGCATGTCACATCAAAATGTAACATTACATCTCTATTTTAGTCTCCATGGTAAATTAAATATTCACTTTCTGAAGCAAAATCATGTCTTTCTACAGAAAAAAAATATGTGTTTGTGAGTGGCAGACAAAAAAAAAGATGCTTATCCCATGAAATACAGTTTTACGGAATGTGAATCAGGGCAATAATTCATCTTTCTTGCTATTGTTTTTACATATTAGTCACTGCCACAAGGTTTTCAGCCCTGCAAATTACATCCTCCCAAATCACTACACTGAATCACAGATCTTTCTGATTAGCTGCTTTTATTTAGCCACCCCATAATCGTTTGATGCTCTCCATGCAAGTAAAAAGCAGAGCTGTGATCCATCTGTTAAGTTATAGACCATAAGTTCCCATCTGTCATCCATGGACCAGCGGTAGTCCCCGGAGCACTCTCTGCCCGTCTGCAGAGAGTTGGCTGCTCTCTTGGTGCTGCCTTCTCCTCATCTCCAGCTGTTAAATCACATTAAAAGATAGGGGGAAAAAAAACCCACAGAAAAAATGCGAATAACATTAATTTTCCATGTAAACAATTGCTCTGGCTGCAAGACGGATGTTATACAATTGTGAATGTACAGGGAGGAACCTCGGAGCCACGTGCCTTTCTCGGTGGCAGCTTTGCGAACACCAGGTCCCTGCCAGCGGCTGCAGCAAGGACTCTGATGGGGGCCGGCTGTGGGGTGCTCCTCTGGAAACCTAGGGCCCTTGACAGAAATATCTCCCATTTGAAGGAAGAAAGAGCTGATTTCCCTGGATTAAGTTGGATCAGTTGCCCCCTCCACCAGCTGTTCATCTGGTCTTGCACTCAAAGCACCAGCTCAGACCACGGCTGAGCAGTCTTGTGACAGACAGCTCTCCCATCTCCACAGTTTACAGCCTGGGGTAGGAAATACAATTTTTATTTACTTCAGTCTGCTAAGCTGCCATAGTTCAGCAGTTGGTACAGATCCCACTCCTGGAGATGAGGAACTAGTGGGGCATTTCAGTCATCTCAGTTTATTCTGACACCATGCACAAGGGGTCCCCACACTGCCTGGTCCCCACCCCTCGTTATGTCCGGCAGCCTATGGTGGTACAGCAGCAGCAGCAGTGGTTTCTGCCCCCTCCATCCTCCCACCCCACCTGCCCAAGGCTACCAACCCCATCAACACCACAGCTTTCCAGCCACCTCGGCTCACAGCCCAGCATGCAAGGGAAAGTGTCATCAGTTCTGGTTTGTTTGAAATAACAGGCCTTTGCATCCCCAACCCCTGCCAGATGACCTGCTGGGGTAAATTCTTCAGCTATCACATCAAAATCTGACTGAGATCACGAAACCTATCATACAGTCCCATACTCTCTCCCAGACACCTCAACCCATCAAGCCATCCTTCAGTCAGCACCTTCCAGACGTTGCACACAATATTGTCATTACAGACCACACTGAAAACTGAGGATGCAAGAACAGCATAACGAATCGATATTTAACTTCATATAAGAGTACCTGAAGAGAGAGTAGGTGGAGTTAGTGGCTCTGTTATCAGGTTTTACTCATATGTAACTCAATAACATTTCCCATTTTAATGTGTGCCAAATACCTCAAAGTGTTCCTGTACACCATGCCAAGGAAACACAGGCAAGAGCCACATGGAAAAGGCAAGATTTAGGTGTTTGTGGCGTTGTTACATGATGTTTATTCTCATCTGCACAGCAGAAGCTGACACATATGGGTTACCACCTCACAGCCCTTTGCCCACCATCTATTTAGTGAAGCAAATTTCTTTCTGTGACCAACACCACATGGTTGACATCCGTCACGAGTTCAAACAGCCCAGTACCAATTTACAGCCAGGTCTGGTGGGAGCATCCTTGCACACACAGCTGGGACAGAGCTTCAGTTCACACATGTGGATTAACACTGGGATGGCTTTGCAGCTCTGCTGCCAGTCCTGGGAGCACCGATATGTCTAAAAACAGGCTGACGTGGGAATGCTCTTACACAAAGTAAAATATCATCCCTTACTTAACTATCCCCAAAAGCGCTATTTCAAACCTTAACTCCTCATTCTTGGAGCACACAGGCATGTATGTACTAACTGCCTCGTAAAACCAGACCTATTGACTATATTTAACAACTCCATGAGTGAAGATGAACATGTTTGTAGGTGTCCACAGCAGTAGGTTCTTTGGGGGCAGTTGTGCCAGGCCCAGGGTTCTTTGGACTCTTTAAATTTGTCATGTGTTTAAATCACTTCGTAGTGCTTAGCTCTGGGCTTATGGGAACCCAGAATACTCCACACACTAAATATGTTAAGCAATTGACAGTTGGGCCCCTCAGTGTCTCTCAGTTATTCATTTGGAACAAAAGGCTGTGCTTTTCCTGGACTTTATGCTTTGCTAGCCTGGAATTAGCATTTTTCCAGCCCCTAAAGCCCAAATCTGAGCTTATCCAAACTTTGGGAAGGATGGATCTGGCTCCAAGCCCTGTATTTCAAGGCCATTTTTAATCTAGTGCTAGCATAGGGGGGTTTTTTCATGCTAATTCCCCACTTTCTCGTCAACTAATGAAACAAAAAGGAGGAAAAACTATCTGGGGATATTATCTTCCCTTTCTTTTGGAAATACATAGATGAGGAACCAATCATGTGAATGATAAACAACTGCTTTAAATAGATAAGAAGCAAATAGGCAAAGAGACAATAAGGTTATTAAGGGATAATACTGGGAAACTGAGTGACAGATGATTATCTGAAATTCATTTAATTTCAAATTTAGCATTTCTTTTATGTTCACTCCTATAATTTTTCTCTTCCCTTTTGTTCTCTTTCACTTTCTGCAGCAAAAGAA
>NW_009258377.1:2490707-2492337 GCF_000687185.1 Egretta garzetta
GATTCAAAATACAGACTTTTTCATCATCTAAAGCAAAAATTAAATGATGTACCAAGAACTTAGTACTTTGCCGCAGGTCTCCAGGGTCACATGCAGGGGTTTTCATGCAGATTGTTACCTCCATCCTCTGCTCTTGCTCTTTGGACAGAAGCCGGCACTGGCTGATAGAGGAATGGTTTGGTGCAGCTGGCAAGTCCTGCCCTGCCTGCCTACTGCTGAGACCTGAGCTGGCTCTCTCCCCTGCTGCCCTGGAGCATGGGCAGAGATGACATCTAGCTTTCTGCCCCAGTCACGGAGGCATCACTTCAGAAACTTTGGTTTAAAAACAGAAACGTAAAGATAAAAAGTCTCACTTTGATATTTTTTTAATTAATAAACTTCCTCGTGAGGCATATCAGTTCACTTTGCCGTTCATTTCCCTCAGAACAAACAGGAAATTTGATTAACTGAGATAGGCCTGATGGGCGATGTCCTCTTTTACTCATGTACATGGGAAGGGCTAAATGCTCTTCTGAACAGTCTTGCTAGCTTGTGTGGCAGCCAGGGAGATGGAGGGAGAGGACTGGCTGTGTACCAAAATCATCTTGTGGAAGGAGCAGCAATGCCCTGCTCCTGTGGAAGTTGCCTATTTTTGAATTGCTGACCTGCAGCTCAGTAGCTCTGTCATACACCGCTCCCAACAGAGCTAACATCAAACCTTCACCAAAATGAATTCAGTTCTCTCTCCTCTTCATTTGGAGCCCCAAAACGCGTCTGGTTGCTTCCATCCAAAAGTAACGAAGTTTCACCCTTTGCTTTAAATCTTACCCCTCTGAGCAAAAAGAAATCCTCATCCTCTCATCTTCTCTAACCTCACCTTATTCTATAATGTTTGACTATTCAGGGATGAGTAGGTTACATCCTCTTTGAATAAAGCATCAGCAATTTTCCTATGCATGGTTTCATTCACTTGGCAGCTTTACAGCTGCTAAGGCTATTGTGGATAGCATCTATTTAAATAATGCCTGAAAATATTGTAATTTTAAACTAAGAAAGTAGCAAAGTTCTGGGTTTCTACTGGTTTGTATGTGAACATGCCATTCTTGAAGCAAAAAGGGTCACTAAATTGTTTTACATATATATTTTTTAAACCCCCGCTAGAAGGAAAGTATAAAAAATTCTCCTTTTATACTAAATTAAGGCTGACAGCTCCTGCAGTAGTACCTCTGATTTTATGTGCATAGGGCATACAAAGTGATATAATAAGCAGAATTATAGTGCTGATGTTTTTCATCAAAAGAATAATTCAGTATGGAATTGTATCAGCATTGTAACTACTATTTCTTCATTGGTTTTAGGAAAAACATCAAAGAAATGTTGTGAACTGATTTTTCATTATATTTAGTTGAGGTCCCCAAGAAACATTTTGACTTTTCAGATCAGACATTACCTAGTTAGAAATGTTGGGTAGAAATTGGTAAATTAAATAGTCATTGCCCAGTGCCATGGAAAACAACTCTGCCTTTGTGGAAAATCCAGACTATTAATTAATATCCCTTATAGGGATTCAACCAATCAGGTTCTAAAGAACTTAAGCAGGGTTTTATTGAAATCAACCTAAAAACTCAGTATCTTCTTAAATTGGACTCAG
>NW_009258377.1:2492356-2493013 GCF_000687185.1 Egretta garzetta
GGGGGGGGGCTGATGGTTTTTATGCATTTGGTGGAGGTGTTTTTTCTAAACGTTGTTTGATTTTTTGAACTGTGTAACTTCTCAAATTCAGCTAAATTCTACATGGCTGTAGACAAATAGTCCCTGTTATAATACTGAAGAACATGGATAAAAGCAGGAGAGAGAGCCTTTGAGGAACACTGTTGCAAATCAGGGGAAATAACATGTAGCTTGCCATATGTTTAACTCTGTGAATTTATGTACCGAAAGGATTTCAACAAAATCCTAGCTCTGCAGATAAGGACATAATACAGACCCTTCCTAGTCATAAGTCACTCCATCCCAACATCTCTTGGGATTAACACTTATAAGAAAATTCCCTGGCATTTATTTCACTGGAAAAGCTTCACAGAGTTAGTTCATGGAAAATACAAAGCAGGCTGAACATAACCTTATTTGCCTACTAGAAAGTGTAGCAGTTGTGTTCTTTGGGGGACCTTTTTCATTGACACAAAATTCTTTGGAAATCAAAGCAAGAGAAAAAGAGTTCCCATGTCCTTAAAGCGGAACTGTAGAATAGAACTGAATCTGGATTTGAGCTTGTATCTTTCTACAGTGAGGAAAATAAACGGACTACCGCCGTCTCTTTCAGAACCCATCAAGTGGGATGGGGCACCA
>NW_009258377.1:2493072-2500352 GCF_000687185.1 Egretta garzetta
ACCAAAAAAGAAAAAAGAAAAAGCTGATGTGAACAGCCTGCTGTTCATTATCCTCTTGAGAAATATTTTCAGAGCATCACACAGCCAGAGATATTGAAGAATCAGTAATGCTTTGACATGCCTCTACAGTATACTGCTTAGGAACCAAGCACCATTCTTGCTGCCAGTGAAGCTTAGAATTCCATTTCCAATTATTCATTTTGCCTACCAGAGAACAATAAGGTAAAAGCTTATTAGTATAAAGCTTGTGCAGAACTAGTACCTAGTGTAAAACTACATCGCATAACTACGTAATGTACACTACACTACTATTTGTGCTAAGGTGCTACATCTTTTGTCAAATACGGCTACAGTAATGCAAAGGAAAGCAATCCATCTACTCTCTATAGTTAATTAATATAGAAAAAAAGGATAATCTGCACATTTTGGTATGCATTTTACTTTTACCTAAAATGTCTTTGCAAAACAAGCATATGCTTGACCTGATATGAAAAACAAGCTTGCTTTAATTTGTATTTGAGAGCTATGTTCCAAAGAACAGAGCCAACGGATGCAGCAGGAGCACTGCTCATAGGTGTCTTGACATGGCTGGGAGCAGTGGGGACTAGCACAGAGCAGAGGGAAGGTTAGGGAGGCTCAATGGTGTTTTCTTGAACACATAAAATGTGTTCAGTAGTCTTTAAAAATATCCCAGCCCAAAACAAGGAAAAGTTCTCTTCAGCTCCTAAGCAAATACACAGCAAGTATTTCAGAAGGTAGATAAACAGCTGCATGCTTATATATTGTTAGATACACACACAACCTTTTCCCCTGAACTCCTAAAACAGTTACTGCATTCCCTACCACTATTCACTCCCATTCTTTCTAAAGGCAAATGGAAAAGCCAAAACTAATGAAAATGCCCTTGTAAATGTAATAAGAGGAAAACTTCACTCTATAAATCCATGGTTCATCCACATCATGAACACAACACATGGTTCTGATCTCCTCATCTTGAAGAAATACACAGAGCAGAACTGGAAAACTTTCAGAGAAGGGCAGGAGGAGGAATCAAGTCAGAGACTCATTTCTGTGTGAAGAACTGTTTCATAAGCCAATGTGTTTCAGTTTGGGAAAGAGAAGACTCATGGAGAATACAACAGAGAGCCGCAAAATCATTAGTGATGTGGGAAGGGTTCACTGCCTCTTCTCATACCAGGACTACAAATGAAGCTACTAGGAGTCAGTTTAAAATGGATTAGGGGGAAGTTGGTGGTCTCACTGGAGTAGTGGATCTGCAGAGCTCCTCAAGAGATGATCCCGTGAATGCTAAAAATTGACAAGGTTTGCAGGGGGAGCTGCTCATGTGAGAAGAGTCCTCTGCTATGGGACACAGAGGAACCAGTCCACCTCAGGAGGTGCCTGTGCTGAAAGAACTAAAGGCTAAGAAAGTATAAGAGGGAAGTATTACAAGTACTTGGCCAGATCTTGCACTTCGCTAGACAGTGATGTAACTGCGTACTTACGGACACAGTGGGATACTGGATGTTGAACTAAATGGATTACTGGTCTAAGCCGCCCATTTTATTAGGATGAGAGAAGGAAGAGGGAATTTTTCAACAGGAAAAAAAATCACAAAGTTATCTTGGGTTATGATCATGAATTCTTGTGCTTCTCTTTACCAAAGAGAAAATGCATCAGTCTCCATTCAGACTTCTTTTTTTGCCATCAAGATGTCACCAATATTTGAGTTAAAGACACTTCTAGTTCAGAAAAACAATATTTCACAGCTACATCTTATCTTCAGGTTTCAAGGGCTCAGCAGTCATGAAATTCTGACTACAGGACTGCAGAGGTAGGAAGGCAATCAAGTTATTTTTTTACAAAAAAAAATAATTATTTTTCCTATACAAAAATTGTCACAAAATAGGAGTTATTTCAACAGGAAGCTCTAAAAACCTCAGGTGTTTTCTGGCTACCGTCCTTCAAAAACATGTCATGATCCTGCACATTAGCAAGCCCAACCCAGAGCCTTTCTCAAAACCATTCTCCAACACTGATTCCTTTCTGTCCAAGGGGTGGCTAAGGAGCACACAGGACTCTGCACGTCCCAGGCTGTAAGACAGATATAACACTCAGATCAATGAAGTTCCTATCCCGCAGGGGCGTTGTTCAATACAAGGAAGTATTTATAAGCTTTCTGCATTTTCCACCTTTCAATAAATGCTATAAAGGTTATATTGTCTAACATTTAAGTAGTGAAACCTTACTTAAGCCCTTTCAATCTGACAATTGTATAAAAGGATTGTGTGGAGTATGAAATACTTGGGAAAAAAGTCATAAATCCTCTTGTTAACAACATAGCCATCAGCTACCTGGACATGATGCCAGTGGGTTGGCACAAAACAGAGCTGTCGGTGGGCTGGGGAGAAAGGAACAAGAGAAATAGTCAGGCTCAGTTCTAATTACTTCATTATTAAAATAACTGCAAAGGGAGACTAGCATGAGTCATTTTCTTTGGGGCCAAATTTTTCTTACTTTCAGTCACGTTGAGCAATACCATGCTGCATGCGTGGTTCTGCAGAAGTCAATGCGATTCTCATCAAATATTATTCAGTGTTAGTCAGAATACCTGCAGGTGGCTTGTACAGTTTGGAAGTGAATTTTGAAACTAGCTTGGGATGAGGAAATACATCATGGCATGGATAGGAGCCTTTTCTCCTTCCAGTCCTGGGACTGGAGAGGGTTGATACCCTATTGCTGTCCCCTCCCCTGCTTTCTAAATTTGCCGATTATCTCCCGAGGTTGTGTACGATTTAGATCATCTGTCACACAGAGTGAACCCTCCTCCTGCCCTGACACAGAGAATTTGACACACCTGATTTTAAGAAATTAGAAGGCGGCAAAGGGGGGAGCTAATCACTTTTTAAGGGAAACTTAACATCTGTACATTGTTAAGCATTTGGCACCCCAAAGCATGTTAGAGGGAAAAAAAAATAAAATACACTGATGAGTTGGTTCAGCATAAAGGTTTGTTGGAGTTCCTGTTTATGCTAGAGACAGGGAGATTATTTCTCCATGTATGAGCTGAAGTAATTACAGATTCAATAGAAAATCACATTGCATTTACCAATAGGAAAAGGTAGTTAACTTGTCAATGTGGTGAAAGAGTTATGTCAAAAAGGTCTGATTTCCTTCTTTAAGGTAACAACATTGAATAGAGGTCACTGCTGGACTGATGTGTGCACTTCTGGGATTGATGTTCTCTAAAGACATTAGGAAAATGGACTACAAGAACTATTTGAGAGTTGGAGAAAATCCTTTACTGTGAGAGACCAGACAAGACAGCTCTTAATAGTCATTTGAAAAAGTACATTTAGGAAACATCTGATTACAGTGCATAAATACTGCCTGGAAAGAAAACATCAGATAGGAAAGGCTGTGCAATTCTGCAGAAGAAGGATTATAAGGATAAAGAGCTGGATCCTAAGCAAAACTAATTTAAATTAAAAAGTAGGCATCACTGCTTAATTATGGGAAAAGAGGTTAATTACTGGAAAAAGCTATGAAAAGAACATGAGCATTCTCCATCTCTGGGTATCCTTAGAACAACATGCTTCTTCCAAAGCCAAGATGTTGGCCTCATAACAGAGTAACTCGATGAAGTTGAATCACCTATGATAATAAGAGGGTAAGACTAGCCTTAATAGTCAACTCTGGTCTTAAAACCGGCAGAAAATGACATGATTAAAAATTTAGAAAGCTAAAAAATATGGTAAAGAATTACTCTGCAGACTGGATGGAACCCACTCGCACCTAATCCAAGTGGTGTTATTGGAGTACCATGGTACTTAGGAGCAAAATCATAGCCTTAAGAGCAATCTGCTGTAGTAATAGAACTCAGAAAAAAGCAAGTGAAAATGCTTTGCTTATCTTGGTGCTTGAATAAAATGTAAGCAAGTTCCCAGATATTTTTCAGTGCTCATCTTCAGAATAACAAATCAAAAATTAAATAACTTGCATCTTAAAGTCCTTTTGATGGATTGCTGCATCTGAGCTGATGGATCTTGATGGAATGATGCACACAGGAATGAAAAAGGACTTTAAATGGTATCTGAGTCTTTCTAAAACCCCAGGAATTGAAGAACATTTAAATAGTTAGTTTTGCCCACGTGTGACAAGATGCACAATGGAAAGTCATTTCACAAACCCCAGATTTAACACTTGAGGGTTTTTAATGAGAAATAAAGAGTGGTGGGAAATGGCAAATGAAATGCTGGAAATGTAGGCTGGTATTTATGTCACTTGGTAATTAATGACACATATTCTCCATTGTATTCTGCTTTCCTCATTTAAACCCACTATCTTAAATTCTGAAATATGGAAACTAACACTTTCCATTTAAATTAGTAGTTCTAAGGAGCTTTGCTGCTCAAGTGTCAACCATACAGCAGCCCAATTTAATCAAACTTAACCAGTTTTCATCTTTACACATGTATCAGCAAAACAAAAAGTCCTACAATTTAAATGTAGGATTTTGTTTTTAACGTTAAACAGTGTAGTTCTTTTTCACGGCACTATTGTGGTGCATTAAGGCAAAATGGAAAGAGAGCTAAATCGGCAGCTGAACTTTAACAAGACTCCTTGCCTCATGTAAAATTTAATGAAGTTGTGTCCAACTTCATTTTAACAACATGTTATATATGCACTATTTTCATGGAATTTACTAAAGGGAAGTGGCTCAAGAAGATACTTATTAGGCCTTAGCATTGATTTATATGATGATTATCTGAAAAGAGTATTTTCTATGCTGGTGGTAGCTTGAAATGTCATAAATGTGACTTTTATTATTGGGGGGGTTTTTTGGTTTGGTTTGGGTTGGATTTTTTTACTGGCTATATTATTATTTGTGACCTTATTTATTAAAGGCTCTATCCCTTTAAAAGCCAGGTAGTATGAGCTCATTCTGGGGTACATGGGATTCAAATAAAA
This sequence comes from Egretta garzetta, assembly GCF_000687185.1. Taxonomy (NCBI): domain Eukaryota; kingdom Metazoa; phylum Chordata; class Aves; order Pelecaniformes; family Ardeidae; genus Egretta; species Egretta garzetta. Next base: position 2,498,044 of record NW_009258377.1, read on the forward strand.
ACATAACAACTTGTTACTTGTTTTATTTCCTCTCTCATTATAAATGTAATGATACATATCTTCATGTATATTGCATAATGATGGTAAAAGGCATTAGCTGAATGTGAGGACATATGCACTATTTCTTCAGGGAGTAGTATACAACAGACAGCAAGAGATTAAATTCACACACAGCCATGCCCGTGTACTGCATTTTGGCAGGAGGAACTGTAATGTCTACAACATTACAACACAGAATTAAACTGGAATTTCAGGTATATTTGGCATAAACTACTAAGATCTGTGAAAACTGAACATAGGTTGGATGAAGCCTAAAATCTTCATGAATGAGAGAAGGCAGTTATGCTCCTGAGCCATGGAATGCCTCAAAAGAATAATCATGACCACGCAAAGTGCACTGATCTGTTGGTATCTCTGTAAATCCTTTGTGCCTGCAAGCTGCTGTGTGCAGGTCACCATCACTTGGCCGCTGTTTCTTTCTGAGCTTCCTACTAAGTTTTTTGGTGTGTCCTCTGCCAGTTCAGCTGTCCAGCTTAGCCAGAAGGTTCCTTGGTGTTGGCTCATCATTGGCTTGTATCACTCAGCAGCCTGAGTAAGTTGTGGCTTTTGTACCTTTGTCAGTGGCCATTTAACCCAGCACATCTACGTGCCATCAGGGATGAAGAACTGCTTTCTTCCCTGTGTCTATAGATGAAACAGGCAGGGTTATGTTTCAGACTTCCAGGACAACGTTTTATTTAAAGACCTACACATGATGAATGAACGTAGGTTCTTATCCCTTGATATCCACCCTTCAAATAAGAATAATAAACAATTCTCTGCCACTGAGATTTTTATTACTAGGCAAGACTTACCAAGATAACGTGCTGCCTAGCTTGCTATTGACTCAGTTTGAAATCTAGGTTGCTTTCCAAAGATTGGTTCCACATAGACCCATTTACTATAGAGAAAATCGCTTTTCAGTTTAAGGAGTACATACAATGCTATGATGTGCAGTCTGAAATGAAGGAAAGCTACCCTTTGTGAAGGAATCCTGTCTTATCAAATCTGTCTTGCAACAAATCAAGATGGAGGGAGTAATGGATGATAAATAATTTACTGCTAAGATAACCTTAGTCTAAGTGAGCATCTGCAAACTGCAGCTCCAAATTATTTATCTGAGTTTACAGAGTTTGTCTTGGATTTGACAAATGTAGACACATCTTAGGCAAAGTTCTGGTTGCTTTAACTGAAATCTATAATCACACGCATTTATTCTTTACTTCATCTGTTTGCATCCTGCTGCCTCTCTGCTGCTTCTGCTAAAATGAAAAAGCTGAATTTCTACCATTAAAAATTTGTGTGATGAAAAGCTGATATTTTCTGTCTCCTGTCCTTGAATAGTAAAAGACACCATTGTCTAATCAATGGAAATAAAATTTCATATCCACAATAAGCTACCAACGGCTTCTTAGGCATAGCTCTCTTGTTTTCATAAACAATTCCTGTGACAGGCAGTTAACATTTTCTGATCGTTATCTGCTGTTATCTACATTTTTAAAACTTGTTTACAGAATTGATTTGGAAACTTCAAGAAAAAGAACTAAGTTTTTTTCCCCATCAACAAGAAGCATGAGGAGTCATCTGTGATAGAAGTAGTAAAGCTGACGCATGACAGGGTAAAACTCAAGCAACAGAAGGCTATAGCTGAGGTAAATACTTATTTAGATATGAAGAATTGTTTCACTGGTTTATATATGTATATTTACATGATAAATATGCAACTTCAATTTAGCTGAATTAAAATTACAGGCAGAGTCTATAGCACGTGAATTTTGTGTACGAGACAATAGTAGCCCTTCAAATTTATAGAGACCAACACTTCAAAATATGGTCACATAAACTGTGTTTTGACACCAAAAGAGGCGGTCATCTATTCTACAGTGCTGCCTGAGACACAGCATGGTAAATGTTACACGAGAAATGTCATTCAAGAGCACAAGGAAATGGGATTCACAGGGTTCTGATCTTCTCACTGCTCATGCGTAACGTTGGCTTAAAGCAATGGATAATCCTTATGAGATCAGGTGATGGTACAAACCGGAGATAATGAAGAAATGTCAAATTTTTACAAAGGTCACCCTTGAAAGGTTTAGTAATCTGAAGTAGGTCTTCGGGTGAGGATCACCTCCCCCATATTTTTTAGAGGAGATTAGAGAAAATTGACAAAGTAAAACCAGAAAAGTTCAAAGCATGTAGGAACACACAGAAGTAAATGGCATATGGAAAAAAAATATAAATAGGTTGATTAAGAAGGAGACAATTCAGGT
>NW_009258377.1:2500365-2511953 GCF_000687185.1 Egretta garzetta
GGAAATTACATAGAGGAACACATTCATCCCTAAACCACATAGAGAGTACTGCCCTTGCCAGAATGAGACTGACCAGCTTGTTCAGTGCAAGTGCTTCGAGAAGCTGGGAAGTGTATGGATACAGAAAACCTGACCGAAACTACCAAATTTTAAAAGAAATCAAATTTATGTTGATTATTTTAAGATAAATTTGGCTTTGCCAATAGTAACAGAATTAACAAGGTTTGCAAGGCTTATCTTCAGTATATAGATATTTATAGGCTTAAAGGTACATCCTCATTGAAATATACCGTGCATCAAACCATCAAAATAGGAGGTGGAGTGACCTTTCCTAACCATCCTTACTGCACCGATATACTGTTCCCCACTGCATAATTAAATCAACTGGCCAAAACTAAATCAAGCAATAGGGGTGCCACCACTTAGCTCACATGCAGCTTAATTTGGGGGAACAGTTTAAGCACTTCATTATGTTAAAAGGTTTTCCTGAAAAGTACATCAGATGTTAGCTCAGTTTAATGTCACCGCTCACAGTCATGCATCTATCTTCTTCTTTTCTGACTGTTTTTCCTTATGATAAAGCAGTTATAAATCATTGTCTGTAATGGAATTAAATCAAATGATGCATAGCAACTAAAAAGATCAGTGCCATAAAAACTGGCAGACTGGAAAAATATTAACATGAGTACATGACATGCAGACAAGGAAAAGTAGTTTTGAACTTCATCTAGAATACAAAATACGGTCTCACTGTAGCTACAAGAATTTGGGCCAGCCAAGATATTGGTACTAAATGTCTAAAGGGTGACAGTTTGTACTCCTCATCCACAAAATGACTCTTCATGGGACTGAGACACGGGATCTTCATTCTTAGGTTAAGATTAAGTAAAATTAGGCAAGGAGGTTGCTCTATACGGGTGGGGAAAGGTGGAGCGCTGAAAATCTCTCATGATTTCATGGGTTATTTTATTAAAGAGAGAGTTAAATGTTGATATTTCAGGGCCACCCAAGAAGCCCAGATTACCCAGCACAGTATATTACCTGTAACCCTTTCCTCCCTCTCAGAAAAGGTGGAACAAAAAAGAAGAGTAACCTGGCGAGAAAATATTAGCATGGGTACTAATGCCACGAGTTTCTTTTCTGTAACATATTTTAAGTCGATGTTAAAGAAGCAATGATCCATTAAAGTAGCAATTATTTAATTCTTAGATCACTGCATTTCAGATACTATTCCCCTGCAACTTTCGTATGCTCTAATTTATAACTTGGCTAACTGCACAGTAGATACTAATCACAATTCAAAGAAAGTGAAGAGTTTCTTCTCACGAGATCAAGGAGGGAGTACATGATTAAAACTGGACCTCTGTTTTAAATAGGCCTCCTGGAACTGAATATCATATAGCCACATATAAATTAGCCATAAATCTCTACAGAAGTGAAGAGTTTTACAGAATTACATTAATTCTGAGTTTGAAAAATGCATTTGAAAATACCAGATACAGTTTCACTGTATTTTTCTTTCTCAGAGAAAGGCCTACAGGGAAGTTCTCATCCTGTAAAAATATATGCACTACTTATTTCTGTGTGCGCATCGGTGGACGTTACTGAATTCTGCACATTCATAATGGTAAGCTTGTGCAGAAGCTCCAAGTCATAATTTAATTAAACTTTTAACCGAAGACATCACTAAGAGGGAAAGTCACCACCTTTCTTTGAATTTCATATTGCTCCGTACTACTTATATTTAGTTTAGCATTTTTATTGCAATATTTGATAAAACTCATTAATCCATATCTGATAAATTAAAAATTTACTCATGCTTTAAAAAATTAAAAGTTACATCTCTCTCTATTATTCTCAACCTATTTTGCTGAATATTTGCAATGTCTCACATTACAAATTCCCTTTTTTGTATGAATATGCAATAATACAATTACTGTGTTGTACTGCAAAATATTCTCATAAATAATACCTAACCCACAGTTGTCAAATAAATTAACACTGCCTTTTGTTTTCATTTTTCTCCTTATTAGCTTAAAAACTATGATAACCCATAAAGGGTCTCCCGGGCACTAGTTTTCAGTTAGCATTCTTTTGTCTAACTTTTGATGGAAGACTCTGGAGGTGTAAAAAAGAAAATATACACTCCTGTGAACATTAGCAGATAAGGCAGACAGGTTATGGGAGAAAGGAAGATATCATTTGGACTCAAAACACTTAAATCCAGAAGCAACCAGTGGGGTTCATCACAGTTAAGCAGCCAAACCGAGCCCAAAGCACCAGCCCTGGATTTCAAACATTGGGTTATGTCCACACAGAGCATATTTTTATTAGAATGGATTTCTCAGACTCAAGTGGACATCCAGACCATGCAAAAAAGGAGAGAAACCACTTCTCCCCTCCTTTCAACTGCCCGTACCAAAGGATAACACAAACATGGATATCAGACTAAAGCTGATGATGGGTGGAAGTTTTTCACCATAAAATAAAACTGGCAAAATTGAAAAATGTGATGTACCTTATACCTTCTTCTCCCTCTGTTTTCTGTTCCTTCAGCACAATTCTTCACAAGAGATAATCAGAGTAGATGATCATTTGGCCATGGCCCACCACATGCAAAGACAGGGAGCTCCAGCTTGGAGGCCATCAAATGTCCAGAAGACAATGAGTCTGCACACAAGATAAAACAAAATTCACTGGAACTGTATCTGTCTAGCAGACCTCAACAAGCACTTCATTTTAAAAACTTGGAAATTACATTAATGACGTATTTTTTTGTGACATTTTTCCTCATGGTCTCTAACTTAGAGCTTTACCTATATAGTTACAGTTTACTGATTCATGTAGTTTACTGATTTATAGTTAGTTTACTTCACACATCGTTTCAGTAGGTTTACATGCATTCAAGTTGTGTCGGGGCATCCTATCTGCAACTCTGTTCCTGAGTTCATACACGCTCTTAACAGAAGGAGAACCAAAAGCTCAGCTGCTGAGCACAGTCAGAGCTTCCATCGTTGTCCTAACAAAACCAGAAATGTATCATTGAGAAAAAAACTCAACATCTCAGACACATTTAGAAGGCAACCAGCCTGTATATTCTGTCAGTGATGAAACCTGACATGGGTCCTTTGAGGACCCTCCCACCACCTGCAAGTATTCCTGTATGTTTCTGCACTGCCTAAACAGGGGTAAAAACATCGGGCTAAGGCTCAAAATGACAGTCAGCTCTTACGTATGGGAATCACTTCATACACCCCATCTTCAGAGGGAAGCAGAGCAGCTGTGTGACAATATGCAGCTCTGTCCCCAAGTGCTGAAGCCAAGAGCTGAACAACCAAGACTGGTGACAACAGAAGCACCCTGACCTCCTTGAAAGCCTCCCGCTTCCTTCTCTCTGTTTGCAGTGGTATTTTGATCAGTTGACCCGGGAACACAGACGCCATTTTTTTTTGCCACATAGTTCAGTTTGCTATCCTGGCCTGTATCAAAAATAGTGTGACCAGCAGGAGTAGGGAAGTGATCCTGCCCCTGTATTCGGCGCTGGTGAGGCCACACCTCGAATACTGTGTTCAGTTTTGGGCCCCTCACTACAAGAAAGATGTTGCCTTGCTGGAACATGTCCAGAGGAGAGGAACCAAGCTGGTGAGGGGTCTGGAACACAAGTCATACGAGGAGCGGCTGAGGGAACTGGGGTTATTTAGTCTGGAGAAGAGGAGGCTGAGGGGAGACCTGATCGCCCTCTACAACTACCTGAAAGGAGGCTGTAGGGAGGTGGGGGTCGGCCTCTTCTCCCTGGTAACAGATGATAGGACGAGGGGGAATGGTTTGAAGCTGCGCCAGGGCAGGTTTAGGCTAGACATTAGGAAAAACTTCTTCACCGAAAGGGTTGTCAGGCACTGGAATGGGCTGCCCAGGGAGGTGGTAGAGTCCTCATCCCTGGAGGTATTTAAAAGAAGGATAGACGAGGTGCTTAGGGACATGGTTTAGTGGTGGGATGGCAGGGTTAGGTTAAAGGTTGGACTCGATGATCTCAAAGGTCTTTTCCAACCAAAGTGATTCTATGATTCTATGATTCTATTCTATGATCATTTTGAAGGTATTCATTAATATTTACTTTTGCAGTCTTCCGAATAACAAGCTTACCACTTTTCAAAACTAAACCGGCATTAAAAGAAACAGCAAGAAAACACCAACACAGAAAGCTCCCCCAACTTCTGGCATCACTTCGTTGGCACACACATTATATCCAGTTTTAGCACAAAGTATACACCAGACCAATCCTAAATATTCTGGAAATTGCAGCCTAGTTTAATCATAAAAAACAAGATGATTAGACAAATGAGTCATTTTATGTATTGCCCCAGGAAAACAGCAGAGCACTTCAGTCAGCCTCATAGCACAGAAACTTTGCTGCTGCATTTTTGGAGAGTAGTCCTCATTTCAGTAAATGAGTTATCTCTAGTCATCATGTCCCATGATACAACTCCACCTCATCCCGAAGACCGGCGTGAGGTGACAAGGCAGTCACTAGGATGCTCTCAGAAGCACATGGAGAGTCCGCCTCAGCCACCGACCAGCACTGCTGTCTGTAGAGAAAGGGAGAATACATACCAGGCAGCACAAGTCAGAGGCAGATAACCAGCTTGAGGAATGGTTTATGATATAAACTAGCCTAATCTCACAAAAACTTCACCACTGCAACTTTCCCCATTTACCTCATCCTAAACTCAGTCTTTCTTCTCTGTGAATTATTTGCTTACAGTACTCATTTTCCATACCCAAAGTGCTGATGTACTTGAATAAATTGAAGTACAGCCTATTTCTGCTTAAAATATATTAGTATTTTCATATTGTGAGTTTTGCATTATTTTATATTCTGTCTTTTTTTCTGAAATCTTAGCACGCACCAGTCTGTTTACCTTAGATGTGTCTGAACCTAGCTGATTAAATCCTAGGGTACCTGGGTAGATAAGGGACACTCCAAAGGTAGTCCAAATCACTAAGTTAAAAGTCTAAAATATCTGATATTTTAGCCCTGTCCTAGAGGTATAAGTACTATACCTGATACTTTGAATTAACTCAACCAAAGGCTATGAAATAGCATTTATTTATTTCTCTAGCAAAATGCTGCCAAGCCAGGTATTATCAGATGATAACGGGTAGCATTTACATTACATTAGAGGGAAGTGGTGGATTCAGGTGATCGTCTGAGGTCACACAGAAAGCTTTTGGAAAAACTAGAAATGACGTGACAGCCATGACAGCGCTGGTTAGCTGTGTGACAAAGTCATTCTGACCACTTTTGTATGAAAAACAAAAACTGTATTATACCTCCACTCTAGCAGTGGTTGCCACCCTGATTTTGTAAGCTTTCAGACTGACAAAGGCAAAGCTAGGTATCACAATATAATAACCAAAATGCAAGATACATCTTCGGAAGGTGGGAAGGGAGTCAACCACAAGACAATCTCCTCCGATACATGTATACCATCCCAAAATAATCAGAATATTTTACTACATCTGTTGTTTTCCTTTACTATGCCCTGTTACTGCACCTACATTTTCACTCAACTCTTCTGCTTCCAAAATCATTCAGGATCTTCTCAGCCCCTGCATAAACTCAATCATCAGGTTAAACCTGGGCCCCAGTCAAATTCACATCTTCAACTTTCATGAAATATTTTCACCAGGAAAGTACAGGGAAAGCAGTAAGGGCTCAGCTGGCTGAAGCCATTTTTTAGTTTCTGGAGTGTTCAATTATGCAGCAGGAAAAATGAAATTACTTTCAAGCATAAAGCAAGCAGCTTTCAAGAAAAGGAATGTAGACTGGTAAACTGAGAAGGGAAAGGTCAGAGTTCAGTTTCCAGGTTTTTTAATAGAAATACAAAGTGCAAAGAGGTACAAACAGTGGCCAGTGGAACAGGTCAAATATGTGTAAACTGAAGGAATGTGCTGATAATGTTTCTTATTTCATTTTCAAACACTCTAAGGATGTTTTCCTATGTTAGCATCTTCTTCCCTGCCCCAGCTAGGTAGCCTGACTAATTAAACCTCCAGCTTTCCTTCCTATGGAAAACACTTTCTGGAACACAACTGAAGTCCCGGTGCATGTAAAGCAACTGAAAATCACTTACATTGAAAGAAAAATGGTGGACCTTTCACATGGTGCTTATGAGGACCCTGTGCTTTATGCACCTTTCCCACTCCACTTTTCGCACGAACATCATCTGTTTAGTATTTGCAATTCCACAGGGATTCCAATTGTGGCTGTAGCTAATTTAGAGTGAACTCTACCATAAATGAGCATGAAGCTGCTTTTGCAGCTGAGGAATTTAGCCCACCATTAGACCAAGGTATGCTGTAAGAGCACAAGAGGCTCCACGCCGCTCGCACACGGGCCGTGCGCGACAGCCACAGCAGGCTGTAAGGCAGACAGATGCCCAGCATGGGCAAGGGAGTTTCCAGCAGAGGTATCATGAAATTAAGTATGACCCTCATCGCTATCCGGATCACCTCTGGGGGGATCCTCCCAGTGCAAGAGCAGAAGAGGGAGAGCGCACGGGGCCCTTCGCTGCTCCATCTGTGGCCCGGAGACGGCGAGAGAGGAGTTGTGTTTCGGCCATCGCGGGAGCGGGAGGGAGAGAGCTCAGTGCTCGGCCATAAAACACTCCCTGTTGGGCTGCTGGAAATCACAGCAGCCACCGGCACCATTTTAAATTACGTTTCTGAGCTGCCCAAAACACAGGAGTTTCAAGTCACCTCTGCCTGCCCTGCAGCACCAAGCTGTGCCCCTCCGAGGAGCACAGCAGGCAATCCAGCCAAGGCTTTACCCTGTCTGCATGTAATGCGTTGGGCTCTCCTCACAGCTCCAGTCTGCAAAAACAACTTGTTTTGAATGTTGTGCTAAAGTGTGAACACAGCACTCCCCAACTGGGCAATAAAATACTAGCAATGAAAATGTGAGGCTGGAACTGGAGGAAAAGCTCCAAAATTCTGCTGCATGATTGTGAATAATGGGAAAATAGTTGAAGCTCTCACTCCAGATACATTATTTAGACTCTGCTTGTTGTTTTTTCTTAATATGACTGAAGTGATCAAAAATCTCTCGTTTACAATTTTCAGCTAATCCTTCCACATACGCATTAGACACTGCAATCCTTTTCATAGATGGAATCTAATACTTCCTTTGTAATTCATGGATGAGTTTTCCTAATTAAAAAAATGAGGATAAATCACTCCACTCGTGTGGAGTAGTTATTGTCTTAAATAATAATCACTGTGCCTGGATTCCATCACAACGTATTTTGCTACTGAGCACCCTGTTTTCTTCTTACTGTATTGGAAATACCCCTCCCATGGCCTCTGTGGATACGAGCAGCTTTTGTAACGAATACAGATTTTGTACAGCACATTCTACTCACTCTGCAGCACATTCGACTTACTGCAGTTCAGGCCTGAGCTCAGAAATCTGAGTGCACGTTATTCGTGTGCCTGTGAGAGAAGCGTGTAATACAGCATGTATCACCTCAGAACAGCACAAGCTTCTCTGCTTCCTTCTTATCTTATTATTGCAGGTAAACAAATGCACCAAAAATCGTATTTGTTGTATGTTTATACCGAATGCATGTCACACTCTTTATTTCGCTCAGAGAATGTAGGGTGAAACCTCCTCCCCCCTTCGAAAGCTGCATGACATCAGCCACGACACAAGGGACAGTAGCTGCCAGTGCTCTTTCAGTTGAAAACATCTCCTTATCGCCACTAGATCAGCGCACCGGTTTGCCTTCTAAAAAGGTGTAATTTGTTCAAGGGCAAAAATGTTATTAAGACAACCCAACTTTGTCTGAGATGAAAAGTTCAGCCTTCCAGTTCTTCACCCAAGGTTGTCTTCAGCAGCTGTGAGCAGAAATGTCTGCATCACTAATATCTTTCCTATTTCGTCATATCTTAAATGATACACCTAGATGTATAGTAGGGGATATACAGAGAGATGGGAAGCACTGGAACATCTCTGTCCTGTAAAGGTACATTTTGGGCAACACCATACCAACAGTACATTGAGTATCTCTCTGTATTACAGTTCCTCTCTGCTTACATTAGACATAATTTAATAAAGATATTTAAAAAGTATCCATGCACACCTTGTATCTATAGATTAATAACTCATGTCTCTGAATTGCTTTGATGGTAAGTTTGGTATAGGAGAGCTGATCTGCAATGCCCTTCTCAGCTCTGATATCAGTTCTATATGTCCCCATTAAAAATTAAGCCCATTTAGACTGAGCTAAATGGAACCCGAGCGTTCGGGCTTAAGAAATACTGTGACCTTTTGCACTGAGCTGAAGAAAATAATCGACGTGCTGTTTTACATTTCTTATTCCCCATTTCAATTCTATCAAAAAGGCTCTGTGTTGCGAGAAGGGTTGCTTGGGGTGCTAACAGCTTGTTTATTTCATATTTCCATAAATCCATCTTCACTTAATGGCTTTGTAGCAGCTCGCTTAGCACGACGAGTATAGTTTGGAAAGGAAAGCTGGTCCGGCAGTAAAGATACTGATGTGAAATCCAAGAGAGATCTAGTTTCTAACTCGGCTGCCCACTTTTGGCAAGACTTTGTAAAGTCATTCAAATTGTGTTCTCAGTCAGTAAAATGAGGATGATTTCATCTTGGCTTCACCTTGGTCTAGCTTAAGCCGGGGAGTCTGGACACACCGTAGGACAACAGGGCGCTTGGGGCTGCAGGCACTACCGTAATACGTTTCTTTTCTTTTGGCTGGTGGATTTTCCTGACAGATAAAAAGCAGTTGGTGTCTGTGATGATTCGGGATTATATAAATGCCAAAGTTTTTACCAACACCAGGACATTATCACTATAAAGTTAGCGGGGAGCAACAAGTTATCATCTTTACTTCTGTGAAAAGTGTTCTTTTTCTTTTTATGCCTCCCTATTTCTTTGTTTCTCAGTCCTCCATTGCTGAGGAAGTATTCTCCTCCGCTCCTACAGTGAGTAATTTTTCTCGTGTAGTTTTTGCTTTGTCAAAATTTTCCAAATTCTCCCATTTTCATCCTCTCTCTGCAAAGAATACTTTCCCCATACAAAACTCAACTCAGGCTGGGAATTAGAGAGCTTTCAACTGCTGACAGTGGGAAAAGTGAGCTCTTCAAGAAATATTTTCTTAATTACTCCTTCCTTGTATTACTACGCATTCTCAGTGAATATTAGCATCTTTCAGGAGGAAGGAGAGGACTGTCTTGCAGCAGGCGCTGTTACACCTAGTGGGAATAGGGTAAAACCAGAGTCTGGCTGGGACCTTCTTCCCACCCCCACCCTGCCAGGCCCTGGGGACCCTCATACAGCCTCCGTAAGGATGCAGGGTGAGGACCAGCAATAGAGGGGAATCAGCCAAAGACTCAAAACGACAGAGGGTATGAAGAAGGAGATGAACCAAAGAGTCAGGGATAACTGTAGCACTTAAAACAGCCGCAGCTGGATTTCTTCTGCCCGGTGCTGGCTGTGCACAGATCTTCTCTCTCTTATGTTGTCCTTGCACCTGTTCATTTCACACCCAATCTCTTTCCATCTTTTCCATCTTCCCTGGTGCCTCACCAGCAGCCATAAGACTTATCCTCTGAAAAATAACCCTCCCCATTATTCCTTTTTGACACAGAATTTACATGCCTTTTATTTGGTCCTTTAATATATATGGTCCTTTAATACTCTCACTTCATCCTTTGTCTTTTCCTGTTAAGAGTCTGTATCTTACCTACAGGGACTATCTGCACCCCTGTACACAGTGAGATCCTGACACTGCCTGGGTTTTCATCACGACCAGATTAAACACAGTAAGTGCCATTAAATGGAGATATTGAAGGACATGGCAGGCTGAGTGGCTGAGTGGGCAGGCTGAGCCTGGACGCTCATGCACAGAACGATGAAAGCAGGAGTCAGTCAGCCCAGGGACGTGAGATGTTACGCTGCAGGAGGCTACTGGGCTATCTGTCCCATCACACCATGATGACTATTAAAAGCGCAAGCCAATAAATGATGGCAGAGCTGAGGGTCAGTAACTGACCCAGAGGACTAATCTGATGATGTCCATCTGAAAAAGCTCGGCTTGTAGAGAGCATCCTTACAGCCAAAGAGGCACCAAGTGTAGCACCTCTGGAGTTAGTCAGTGCTTCCCTAACCATCTTAGGAACAACAGATCCCTCACATGCTAACATAAATGTACCCACTGGGATGATTTTTTAAAATGTCTACCTCTTCTCTGGAGGGTTCACTTACAAAGTTGGCTGATATTGCTATGTAAGCAGAGAGCCTGATTCTCTTCTTGCGTACACTGATTATACCCAAGAGCTATGTCTTTGGCTTGAATGGATGTATCTCTGACAAACCAGACATTCGTTTGAGCGTCCTTAACGTGAGTCAGATAGCTGATGTAAAGACTAACAGGTGGCAGAAAGTGCAATTTCCATACAAAAATAGTACTGGATTTTGTGTTAATTCTGAAGGATAAAGACCTGGCTGTATCTCAGTTACCAGACGAGATGTACTGAAGCATTAGGGAAGGCAAATGAGATCTGCGGAGGTATAAATTGAGGTGTCTTCCTCCTCCAGGGGAGATAATTATGCATTAACGCCCTAATGAAATTTCAACCGGCATATTGTGTACTGTTCCCATCACTCATGACCAGAAATGATGAACTCCAAGTATAGCAAATGCAGAGAAGAGCATTTACACGAAAAGGCCCCGTCTCAAGCCAGAAAGCTGAAGAGCCCAGCTTGGTCGCTTCAGCAAAATGAGGAATAGGGGGGGAAATAATCCCCACCCAGAAATATACCAGGAAGGGGGAAAATGCTCATTAAACTGAAGGATGATGCTGAAAAAGGGGTTGGGGACCTTTAAAGGTCCCTTCCAACCCAAACCATTCTATGATTCTATGAAAGAAGAACAAATAAATATAAACCAGCTAAAAATAATGTGGGGCTGGAAATAGAAGGTGACAGTCAAAAGAAATGTAGCTCAGCACGGCTGGGGCAGAGCCCTCTGCAAACAAGAGGTGTCAGGGATCAGCGTCACCGCTCTACGCCACATCCCCAGGATGCCAAAGGCAGCAGAGCCGTGAGCTGCCCCAGCTGCTGGCAGTGAGAACCTCACCGGAGCACTTGGGGTTTCGCCTCTGTCTGGTTCCTTCCTACCTGCGCTTTCCTGGTCACCAACACTGCGGAAATAAGCCAACCCCATCCATACTTGTGAAATTCCAGTATTTTCCAAGCAAAAAAACCTTGTCTCTAGTCACTCTAGTACAACCTGCTCCCCCGAATCACAGCGTTTCGCACCTGCAGCCCAGGGAGGGAGGCAGAAGGCACACAGCCCCCATCTTCAGCACCGGCGGCTTGGGGGTTTGGCAGGGTGGCAGAGAGAGAGGGGGACCAAAAAAAAACCCACCACCAAAAGACCAAAACCCCAAACCAAAGACCCCCAAACCCAGCCCCGGGGCGCCTCCGTGACTCACGCCGATGTCTCATCCCCGCCCGCCCCCGGTGAAAACTTCCCCCGGTAACTTTCCCGGTGCCGGTGCCCGCT
>NW_009258377.1:2513210-2524609 GCF_000687185.1 Egretta garzetta
CTCCCGCTGCCTGGGGCGGGAGAGGGAAAAGCCGAGTGAAAACATAAGGGAACGGGAAATTTGGCCGGGGAGGGGGGTGGAGGGCCCCGACCCTCGGCCGCGGGCACCCAGGCAAGGACGAGCGCTCTCCGGGCAGGGTGGCTGTCGAGCTGAAAAGCGGCGGATCTGCCTGAAATCTCACCCCAAAAAAAAAGCAGGGTTCAAGCCTGGTTTGAGTAGCAGTGCCTCCCGCTGCGCTCCCTCCTTGCACGGTGCTGCCTTAGGAATATGCCTGTGAAAGAGCCCTTTGACTTTGTCTCCTAAGACAAACCGTGTTGAGAAAACTCCAGAATTCAGGGGAGATTTTTTTTATCTATAATTTGAATGATACTGAAATTACTTAAAAGTACAGTCACGGAGGCAACTCAGCTTGAAATTTAAGGATCTGGGGTCCCTCCGCCCTCCCTGAAGTCCTTTGCCAGGGTTCCTGACCTCAGATAGATGCGTACTGAGGCATCGTGCTCTCAGCATGTCTAACTGATCTGAAAAGTTTTCTTCCTGAGATGTCACCGATTATTTGGGAATGCACAAAAGGAAGGATTGGACCCTATTCTTACGCAGAATTGGAGATTCACTGAGTACGTCTGCTTACTCTGAAGCAAGGGCTCACTCTTAACCACAGCAGGTTCAGAAGGGCAATGTTCTTAGTATGGCTGGCAAAACAGATTTTTGCTTACGTTAGCTTTTAATCAAACTTTAGCTTTAATGTCAGGTAGGGAAAAAAGTGGTAGTTTGCTCTTTTGGGGGGAAGGATACATGCTTTTTGGAGTATATGCTGTGGGTGTCTATACTGATATTCTCTCTTGTACACCTTCAGTAATTATTCAAGAAAGAATCAAAGTCTCATTCCATAACAACACTTATTAGTTGAAATGGGAAAATGAGCAACGTGCCGTACCGTAAGTTCCTCATACATATACAAATAGCTTTTAGAAAGAAATGTTTCTAGTAACATACCTGATTTTATCCCACCATATCTGTAAGATACAAGATTTATCACACTGTACCTGGTCATTCACACCTAAGAGACAGCATATGTTAATTTGGCCATAGGGGGGTACTTAAACTAATTGAGAAGGGAAGAGGAAGGGAAAGACCTATTCTTGCCTTGATTTAGAGCATTTTCAAAGTCGGATGGAAGCTGAGATCACATTCTCTTTACAGCTTAACTATAATATGTAACAACAAGCATGTAGTGCCAGTTAAAATAAACAAATTATTGTTGCAAAATACGTAAACCCCTTTAATTTTCTTTTGATCATATCAAAAACTATATATAAATTTCTCAGACTAAAATGGGGCTCAAGAGACAGGTAAGGCCAGAGGTAGGGAGCTGGCCAGTTAGCTGTTAGAGAAAACTCTTCTGGAGTTTAATTTCACACTTTTAAAGCATATCGAGATCCTTAGAAAACATCATCTGTAGGCAGAATAAGTGTTTCTGTCATTGAAAATGTTGATGATTTCTTGTTTCATTGTTGTGGTGTATAAACCATAGGCAAGAATAAAAAAAACCCCACTGGATTCACTTTTTTTCCAGCTGAAGAGTTTGTCTTCACAAGAAGTAAATTCCCCTGCCACAACAGTAGCTAATATTGTGTAATAGCAGTAGCTAGTATTTGTGTTATTATCTTTACATGACAGGTTATGAGAGATGCATACAGGTACTGAAAACTTTTTTTATGCCTTAGCCTGAAAATTTTTCATTACAGTCAGAAGCAACACAGCTTAGGAATTTTTCCCCTCTTTCTGATTGTCACTACTTTGTATGTCAAACTAGCAAAACCAGAAGTTCGATCCTGCCTAAGAGAGCCTGTATTTCTACGTTTGAATCGGTACACATTTGAAAGATCTGTGCCACGGAGAGACATCAGTGATGACAGACAGAAATACAGCTTCATTGCTGTGCAGTGTGTTGAAGATACTGGGCGGTACAGTACAGCTGGCTTCTTCGCAATGACAGTGCCGTGTAACTTCTTCCCTAAAATTTCTGAATGTTAGTTATGAAGATCGAATACACCTCTACACTTTCATTATGAAGCAAACCACAATTGGTTTTCAGCTTCCCAGTAGTAAATAAAAAAAAAAAAACCTAAAAAAACCCCATAACAACGCACCTGAGCATAAGGGAGATGCAGAAACCAGATGTGTGGCTTCCTTTGAAACAGAAACATAGGGGCGCCTTGACATACAGGACCCTTGATCCATCTTGTCCAGTATTCTGTCTCTTTCAGTGGACACTACCGTGTCCTTCAGAGAGGGATAGGAAGAACTTGAGAACAGACAGTTAGCGAATCTGCTGTTCATGAGAGCAGTCCTTCCATGCCACTTGCAAAGAGAGGCTCGCTCACGGTCTTTTAGAAACAGTTAAAGCTAAGACGAGGTGGCAGTGAGGTGCTTGTTACTATCAAATTGTTCTCAGTAAACCGCATCCATTTTTCAGGCATGTACACTAGAATGTGAAGGGAAGCTGCCTTCTGCCAAAGCCTGGGAGACCTGCAAGGAGCTCCTGCAGCTGGCAAAGCTGGATCTTTCTGAGGATGGCAGCATTGCTGCGGGAGACAAGAAAGAGCTGGATGAGAACCATTTGCTTGCAAAGAAGTATGGAGGCTTCATGAAAAGATACGGGGGGTTCATGAAGAAAATGGATGAGCTCTATCGGGTAGAACCGGAGGATGAAGCTAACAGAGGAGAAATCCTGGCTAAGAGGTATGGAGGGTTTATGAAGAAGGACTCAGACGACGATGCCCTTGCTAATTCCTCTGATCTGCTGAAGGAGCTCCTAGGAACAGGGGATAACCCTGAAGCAGGGCATTACCGAGAGATAAATGAAAATGACGGGGACGTCAGCAAAAGATATGGAGGCTTCATGAGAAGCGTAAAGCGCAGCCCCGAACTGGAAGATGAAGCCAAAGAGCTGCAAAAGAGATACGGTGGTTTCATGAGAAGAGTGGGCAGGCCAGAATGGTGGCTGGATTACCAGAAACGATACGGTGGGTTTCTTAAGCGCTTCGCCGACTCCATTCTCCCTTCAGAAGAAGATGGGGAAACTTATTCCAAAGAGGTCCCAGAGATGGAGAAGAGATACGGTGGATTTATGAGATTTTAATACCTTTCCCTTTATCCCTTTTGTCCTAAATGAGAAAGACTGCCTTATTGGTCATAACTTATTGTAACGTGTTGCTTGTACTGTACAGTTTTTTACTGTCCTTGGTTAATGATGCAACCTGCTATCTGTTGTTTCAGGTTCTGTGTTCCTTCAAGTCAGATAACTAATTTCTGTTTTAGTCAAGTTTCAGTCTGTATTGTAGTTTCCATGCTAGAATTATTTTGATTACTGTATCCATTTTCTTTGAAGAGGAAGTACATCTACAGTAGAGTTGCTTAACTGTATATACAATAAATTCTTCATCCTAACTGCAAAAATTCTGAAATGCTATTTATTTTCTGTCATTTAATCAAACATCATCTCAATTTTTATTTAAGCAGAGTAATGTCAACCTCTTTTCTGTAATGATAGAAATTGTACTGCACACATGACAGCTGAAACAAATTCTTGTCTTTAGTTTTCTCAGTTTCTTAGAATACTAGAATAATAAATATACCCTAAACCAGATATAACTGTATTTGGTCTAACTGCTCTCATTTTAACCAGTTAGCAGAATCAATGTTTAAAGCCTAAATTTATAATTCATAGTGTTCGGCCAATTCACATGAAAAAAAGTCATAAGCGTGTTTGACTTAAAGCGCTAAAAACATTTCTCCAGTGCACAACACAATGCCACATTTGATTAGTTACACCTTTTATATCCAGCCAATATAGGATTGTACAGTTGGCCTTAAAGTTATAAACACGAACTAAAAAAAGAGTCAGTTTGTGCAAAATGAACATGACCCAAAACTGCATAAAAATCTTCAAAATCCTAATTTTACAGATCACCTGACAAACGGTTTTCCATGGAACAGCTTTGTGTTTGATTCCTCAGCCGATATAAATCACTTTGGCAGTCCTGAAATATGGGAAACTGCCAACAAGTCCTTTTTATTTCAAACAAAGGCAGTATAAGTAAATCTTAAGAACAAACAGAAGACCCAATGCTAACACTATAGGTCCTTTGGCATTTACATGGGCAGCACTTACATCAAAGGCTGGCTCCCATCCCAGTGTACGCTTCCTTCCATAATCCTGACTGTCCTCTTAGTTTCCTCGAGCAGGCATCTGTGAGCACTTTTCCCCCACCAACTGCTACAAGTCACTAGTTACTGCCCACTTAAATTAAAATTGCTTTGGCCACAGGCACTAACAGTAATTTCAAGACATATGGCCAAGACTTACAAAACTGCAAGTCTAGTATTTAAAGTTTCTACAGCCACAATTTCAAAGCCATTCAGATACCAGATTGTTGCTGAAATAGTTATGGGAGCTAGATGTCCAAAACTATCTGTTGGCTCTGCATTCAGTATCGGTATTTCAGTTTTGACACATTTGACCTATTGACACAAAGGGCAAATTAAGGGTCTGACTTTTCTTCAAGTCAACAGGATCTTCTAGGCACTCAGGACTTTTAAAAGTTAAGCTGTGTTTAAATACGAACTTAAAAACCTCACCACGTACAATTAGTTGTGATGATTTTTTGGCTTGGCCCTTAGAGAGTGATATTGGTGGTCTGAAGTGGCCAAAATCCTACTGAAGAGTTGATAAACAGCAAGGCATTCCTTTTCCTTCAATAAAAAAAAAAACTATTTTCTTCTTTCTGCTGTACAGAATTGATGATACTAAATTTTAAAAGGCAGAAAACACAGATAGATGCCTGTAGAAGCTCCATGGCCTTTTCAGGATTCAGTTGTGTTCCCTTTCTAGAGAGTTCTTCAAGATGCCACCAGCCACAGGGGAAGTCTTCTTCCCATTCCTTCCTTCCATAGCACCTGCCCACGTAGGGGTTGTAGGACATCAGCCGGGCTCCTGGAACACATCACCTGAGCCGTTCCAGCCACAGGGACCTGGGGCTGTGCACACCGAGCCTGCTCTGCAGCACAAACCCATGATGCAGGCGTCAGCAACAGGTTTGCTTCAAACATATGCTCCAGAAAAAACTAAAATGACAATGCAGTTGCATCCTTAATATTTCACTTCAACTTTTATTCACTTCTTTTCCCTAAAACCTCCTTACCTCTAATTTAGTCAAAGGCACCCTTGCCAGACTTCTATCTAAAACAAGCATTGCTGTACTTGATGTTGCAAAAAGTTTACCAGTTGTTGTCACCCATCCTTCACGGGTAACAAAAAATCAGTGGTTTAACAAGGAAGAAAACTCCCGAAGTTCTAGACACCTAGTATGTATCTTGCAGAAAGAGGTGGTTTGATCTACTAAGCCCTCCCATTTATAGAGAAAAAAAAAAATCCTACTTGATACAAACATCTAACTGGGATATATGCATGCAACCCAAACCAGGAGTGAGGACAAGTGAAGTGGAGGAATAAGTCTCTTCCAAGGTTGAACAAGCAGATGGCAATGTACATGGAAGGGGGATGCAACTTTGATTCTCTGAATAAAATAGCAAAGCTGAATAGTCCTCATGCCTTCCATTATAATTGAAGACCGCTCCAGTCAGACACTTTCTTGCTTTAATAATTATGATTTAAAAGATGGGAAATTAGAACAAGATCTAATTTCTTCTGTTGTCATGGAATTTATCTTATGACTGTCACTTATGCCATCGCTTAGGGGCTCTCTAACATTCTGTTCTAACATTCTCAGTAATTAACATTTCAGATTAAATCAGCTCAAAATGTGCCAGTGAATCAAGCAAGATTTCCTGAAGTCCACTTTACTAAATCACAAATCAAAACTAAGGTTGAAGATGGGGTCTGTTGGGCTGGGAGATGAAAAAGGGCTTGGTCCCTCTTGGTCCAAGTTCTGAAAGGGTCCCCTAATTTTCCTTTTACAATACATTCCTAGAGCTGCCACTTCATCAGAAGATTATTGAAACCGGTATTGCACTATATAAATAAAAGCAGAAAGGAAGAAAGCCTGATGTCTGGAAATAAAATTAATTGCAAGAGTATTCTGAAGGAATTCTGAGACCAAAAACCGGAATCTACATTTCCTTTCCCTGGGTTTTGATCATTGCCTTGGCTTTTTTACACTGCAATCAATATTCCAGAGTATGATCAAATATAGTAACATTGGTCTGAATACTGGGTATATATAACAAAAACTGAATATGAACAATGAATGGTGGAAGGGTCTCGACCAGTCGGAGACTAATGGCTCTGCATGAGGAACAAAAGGAAGAAAAAGAGAGTCTAGGTGAGGTTGAGGCAAGGATGAGTTGGGCTGAAAAAAAAAAAAAAAAGATTTCCTGAACCAAATGGAGTTCACATATGGGAGCAGATCATGAAGGAGAGAGAAGCTGATGAATACAATGATTTCTGAATATCAAACTGCATGGAGCTGGAGTGCTGTCTGAAAACTTAAGTCTTGGGATAATGAGGAAAGATCATAGTGCCATTCCCTCATCTCAGATGAATTTGGCATATTCTGTGAGCTGAAATATACAGAGCATAACTTTGAATTTCCTGGGGGTTTTTTTCTGGTAAATTAATACATAGTATGATATAAAATAAATAACTACAAAATAATTATTTTGTAATTATTTCTAAATAATTATAATTTACTTTATAATTGTTTATAACCATATCATAAATACAAGTAATTATAACATCAGTGTTGTTAGTTGTTTCAGATAATGTTTCCCAAGATAGAATCTTTATAAGAACAGAAACATGTTCTAATTTAATATACCGAAATAAGTATTATTAAACTGTCTTCAGCATAGACTCTAAGTATGCGCTGGCTCATTTTAATTCTGAAGGGAACTTAATTAACAAGAATGAAAGTTTTCAGTGTGTGGTGTATAAAGCCTCTCTGTCATTAAGGATGGTTTTGGAGGCCTACATGTAGGGCAAAACAACAAATTCATAACACAGCTCTACAGTTAATGTATATATCTCCATGCCACAGAAAGTTTCCTTCAAAGCCTTCTTTCTCAAGCCCTACAGATCTCAGCTGGACACAAAGAGCAGGATTCCTTCTTATGCCAAAAGGAGCATCCCAGAATTTGCAACTTAAAAGGCAAATGAATAGTTAAGTTCCCTGGCCCTAGGATGCTTTGAGATTGGAGAAATTCCTGGCATGGGTTAGCTGGCCCCAAACCCACAGTGATGTTCTGGGACAACCCCAAGGAGTGTACCACGCTCCTGGCCTTTTAAAACACTGAAGCAAGATCTAAAAAGTCACACAGAGAACAGTGAAACCGCTTCCCTATCAGAGTGTTAAAACTTGCATGCTTCTCTTCAATTCCCGCCAAGGTGGGTGATTCAAGCATCACCAAAGAGATCTCTCTCTGACGAAGCTCCGCGGTCTGGTCTCTTTCTCCAGAAGCAACAGCTTTGGCAATGCGCAAACTTCATCTCTTCCACTTCCCACCACCTCGTGTAGAAAGCCCTTTGTCAGCTTCCACTCCCAGGCTTGGCTGTAGTTTCACCACCCGCAACACTGAGGTTTGCTTTCTGACTCAAACCATGAAAGACCAATGTGTACATCTAATTGGAGAATGGCTGAGACCTCCAGTCCTAACTAGGGAGGTTAGGTGGCTGTTTTGAGGTTTTCTGCTTTTAGTATTTTGATCATAATCCTTTGCTTCCCACAGTATTAAGAATAGTTACACATATCAACAGGAATGCACTGATTAACACATCATATCTGTATTGTAATTCTGTATCATAATATCGTAACTAATATGCAGTTATAGACCACTACTCCACCCACATGATAAGGGTAGGGAGCTATCATGAATATAGCTGTAGACAACCAACAGGGCAGCAAAGCCAGCTGTAAATCATTAATCCGAGCAGTCAATTACTAATCCCATCAGCCTCATTTAAAGTATTTAAAGTGACAGTTGCATATCCAATTAACTGTTGCTATAGAAAATGAATATGCTTAGAGGTATTTGACAGATAAATCTTTACTGGCCCAGCAGGTATTTAGACTGAATTTGTTTAATTAGATTGTGATTTTACCTAAATTGAGCATTTACTGTAATCCTTGCTGAAACCATGGAATGAAATCTCTCGAGGTTAAACAGTCATCACAAAAGCGCATCGCCCTGTTAAATGATCCGTTAAAAGCACTGCACCGCTTCCACAAGGAGAAGGCTGGCATATCCCTGTACACAGATTACGGGTGCTAAACCTTTCCATAGCTATCCATGTCTGTAGGTATGCAAGGGCATACGTGACCTTTGCCTCTTGCCTTTCTGCCATTACTTCCTTTCTCCTCAGTCTTCTCCAGCCCAACAGTGATTGTAAAAGATCCTATCACTCTTTTTATTTTCCTGATAAATGTAAATGTATGCATTGACTTGCACTCCAAGTCTGCAGTGAGATCTGCATGCAGACCTCTGATCAGAGCTCATCTTGATTCCAATCCATATAAAATTACAGGACACTGAGTTATGAAAACTGTTCCTACACCCCTATGAGAATGTGCATCTTAACTCTTAGACTTAATGGCTCTGGAAAATATTCTAAACCACTTATTCAGGTAATGCTTTTTCTTTCTCTCATGAGCAGAAGGCAATGGCAGCAGCAGTCTAAATAATAAGTGAAATTCTCTCATAAAAGCAGTTCAGGCAGATAAGCCACATAAACTTTTCTTAGAACATACACACCAGCATTTTTCAGTCATGACCTGCAGTATAAATGGGTTTTACAGTGGGACTTTCACATTTCTCTACATTTCCAACTTCATCTCTGCAAATAAGTAGCTGACAAGGGTGCGAAATGGGGCTGAAATTTCAACTGCACTGCATTTCTCCATTTAGAAAAATATTCCATAGAAAAATATCTTGAATATTTTATTTTTTGTTAATACACAGTGTGTTTAGGATGGGTCACATTCTGCTCCCCATCAGCTAGATTTGATGGCTCTTTCATTAGCATTTGGAAATCATGGGTATGAGTGGCTTTTTTGTCCCAGTTTTGTCCCAGTGTTTCAAAATACTGAATTTTGTTGTCAAACAGAAATTTATTCTTCTGGCTGTGGTACAGACAGTAACTAGCCCCAAATTTATCTTTCTCTGAACTTCAGATGGCTTGTACCAAAAGCTCCACTTCATAAGTGATAGTAAAAATACAGTAGTGAGATTGTCTACAGTGACTGCATTGAAGAAAAACCCATGCCACAGCCAGAGAAGCCAGGCACACAGGTCTATGAGAGGTGTTTTTATTATTGACCTTCCAGTAACAAACCTTCAGATGGTTGGCATTAATTTTAATTATAACAAAACTATTAAATATATGAAAGATGATAAATGCACAAATAGACCAATTTAAAAGTTAAAGGTATCCCACTAATAAGATCGAGAACAGAAATAACCACACAGCTAAGAATACCTAAAACTGACAGTACACCAGCATCTTTACGCATCTCTTGTATACTTTGTATATACTTCGTGTTACGAGAAGTTATAGCAAACATATCAAATTAAGCCTATAAAGCAAGTCTGTCACGGTAAATCACTATCCTGCTTTTTTGACTGCATAAGAATTGGTCAAACACGCATGCTAAAATCTACCCACGTAGGGAGGGATTTGGCTGATGTTTTTTCATGGTGTAAATCCTCTGGCACACTTCCAGTTGCCAAGGTGATAAAAACGACATAGTATTTCAGTAAGCATGTTTGTTGTCATACACCAAGTTGTCAAAACTGCTTTAGGCCTTGCATAGTAAATGCAAGTGTAACTCATTTTATCAGCCTCTTGACTGGTAGTAAAGATTGGAGTTAGAGAATTGCCTCCCGTTCTCAAGCCAGCTGGACCTTTTGAATATTTTTGGTGCGTACACACTGACCGACATCTTCTTGTTACTGAGAATGTGAAGAAGCTTGCTTGTGAAGCGGTGAGGCGAATGATGTTGAAATGCATCGTGACCTCTGAGCTGCAATATATACTTTAAATATACATTATTAATTACTAGCAATTGTTATATTCAACAGCTTTTTATAAACAGTTATTAAGTGTGTCTCAATATATTAATAAGGCATTAGTCTATTATCAGTATGCAAAACTTAAAACTCTACTGGCAATAAGAAAAAATGCATTTAGTTGAATGAGTTTACTTCTCTAAAGTGCTGGATGAATAATTATATTACTGGGCAGCTGCATGACTTGTGTTTGTCTTTTTAAAATACAAGCCATTCACATGCCGCAAAGAGAGGTGTCAAACAAATGTCTTGATAAATACGGACAAATTAAGTGGTATTTTAATATTTTCTGACAAAACTCATTTCTGCAGACTCTACCAGTGCTTTAGCTCTCTGCAGAGTTTGTGGAAGAAATTTATTTCGGACATTCAAAAGTAGTTCGGTATCGTATCAGTGCTAACAATCTATGTAGTTGTGCAGATCATGTTGTAAAGAAATTTGTATTCATATATTTGGAGAGAAAAAAAAAAATCCACATATGCCTACAAAAGGTGAACTATTCAGCACCGGTAAGGACTGCTGAGGAAAAGGAGCTAGCTCTCTGCAGGCCACTAGTGTTCAGTGATGTTAGTCAACTGATATTATTAAAAGAAAAAAGTCCAGGTTTATAAGGCCCTGCACAAGAAGTTTAGAGCATCTGTCTGTGATACTGAATTTAGTCATGTGATTGACTTTTAGGAGCAATCCAATGTGGGACACAAGTTGAAATATGGGAATCTTTTATTACACAGGATATGCAACAACCTTAACACTCCTGTCCTTCTTTAATAATTTTAGCTTTCAGAAAGGTAGGGAAAACTCAGATTGTCTCCTAAATGCCCACATCAAAACATACTTTCAATCCGTAGAGGTCAAAGGTGTGTCCTGGTTTTGGCTGGGATAGAGTTAATTTTCTTCACAGTAGCTAGCATAGTGCTGTGTTTTGGATTTAGTACCAGAAGAATGTTGATAACACACTGATGGTTTCAGCTGTTGCCAAGTAGTGCTCAGACTACTCAAGGACTTTTTGAGCTTCTCCTGCTCAGCCAGGTGCACAACAAGCTGGGAGTACAGCACAGCTAGGATAGTTAACCCAAACTGACCAAAGGGCTATTCCATACCATATAATGTCATGCTCGGGGGGGTTAGTTTGGTCGGTCGGTCACAGGCAGAGTGGTCGCAGCTCGGGCTGTGTGATCGCGGCTCGGGGGGAGTGATCGCTGCTCGGGACGGGCTGGGCATCGGTCAGCAGGTGGTGAGCAATTGCATTGTGCATCACTTGTTTTATATATAATCTGTATATTCTCTTACTATTATTATTATTATTATTATTA
>NW_009258377.1:2527274-2530347 GCF_000687185.1 Egretta garzetta
GCCGTATCTCCCCCCCAGCCCACAGAGGGAGGTGGGTGAGTGAGCGACCAGCTGAGTGGTGCTTAGTTGCCAGCTGGGTTAAACCACGACAAGGTATCAGCCTGAAATTTCACCAGAGGGCTAAGACTTAACCTAAAAGAAGTCAAAGCAGTGGTTCAGCTGAGTGGTGCTTAGTTGCCAGCTGGGTTAAACCACGACAAGGTATCAGCCTGAAATTTCACCAAAGGGCTAAGACTTAACCTAAAAGAAGTCAAAGCAGTGGTTTATTAATTCATCAAAAGGAAATTAAATCCTCAGCACAAACTTAATGTATCCCTTTGTCCTGTTTTTGACTGGGATAGAGTTAATTTTCTTCCTAATAGCTGGCATAGTGCTGTGGTTTGGTTTTAGTACTAGAAGAGTGTTGATAACACCCTGATGGTTTAGTTGTTGCTAAGCAGGGCTTACACCAGTCAAGGACTTTTCAGCTTCCCCTGCTCTGCCAGGGGCACAAGAAGCTGGGAGGGGGCACAGCCAGGAGAGCTGACCCCAACTGATCAAAGGGCTGTTCCAGACCATAGAATGTCATGCTGAGGGGGAGCTAGCCAAGGGAGAGGGATTGCTGCTCAGGGCCAGACTGGCCATCAGTCAGCAGGTGGTGAGCAATTGTATTGTGCATCAGTTGCTTTGTATATTATTAATAGTATTATTAATTATTATTACTACTGCTATTTTACTTTCTTTATTTCCATTATTAAACTGTTCTTATCTCAACCTATGGGTTTTCTCTTCCAATCCTCTCCCGCATCCCACCAGGGGGGCAGGTGGGGAGTGAGTGAGTGGCTACGTGGTGCTTAGTTGCTGGCTGGGATTAAGCCACAACAAGTTTGCATGCTTACATAAGCACGTGCTTATGCACAAAAAAACATGAAACAGTCTCCTTGTGTTACCTTCCATCTCACAAAGTCCTGGTTGCAACACCATTCCTTACCAATGTGGTTTACCTCGAAATGTTGTCCTAATAAACAAGCATCTCCTCTGGTTTGTTTCATAACCAGGAGTTCATCACTGAATCATTTCACCTTCCTTTAATCTGCTGGTTTTGCCATGTAATTACTGGCTGAAGTGTAAGACGCTCAGAGTTACCTTCCTCACCTATTCTGCATTGGTTGGCACCAGCTTTGGAACCACAGTTCAATGAGGCTTTGAGATTTGCCCTCAGCCTCAATGGGTGTGTTTCAGCTGCGTCTTTTGCTGGGATCTAAATGGAACATGCAACAGTAATTGTGCGTGGAAGTACATAACTTCCATGCAATTATTATTAGCGCTGGCAGTGTAGAATTTTCCACTGTATTTCTTGGTTTAAGTTACATCAAATTATGTGAACTACCATTGTATTTCAGCTGACATGAAAAATGCCCCGTGATTCCTCATAAACTGCAATCTGAGTTGTGTTTACAACAGAGATGTGTGGACCAGAGCGCGCCGTGACTTTATCCAAATTCTTTCCTTCTACGACTTGCCAATAAACAAGACAAGACCTTTAGTATCATTTATTCAAAATGCAAATTGCAGCGAATAAGTAGCGCTCTCTTCACTTGCCGTTTTACAAAAAGAGTGTGCGGAGGGTGCCACGGTGATCGAGACAAGCTGAGAACATAAAAGAAAAAGCACAGTCTTACGGGCCTCAGTAGGAACGTGGCTTTCTATTCAGTCCTGGGAAAAAAATACTGACACTCCAGCGGTGTGGGACTGCGGTTTTAAAGCCAGATAATGTATGCATAGAAAACTGAGGGACTACAACTGTCATTGTAAAGATGCAAAACAACGATAATAAGGTGGTTTCACTGTTTTATAGGGAGGCATTTATGACCAGCATCTCCCATTCCAGCAAGTGGGCGAGCTAGAGAACAGGTTTATGACCAGCATCTCCCTTTTTATTCCCATTCCAGCAAGTGGGCGAGCTAGAGAACAGTAACTTACAGTGCAAAGTAAGAATGTTTAACTTCATAACTACAGTGAAGCGGCAGCAGCAGAGGAAGCAAGGAGCACTTGCTTTCCAAGTCCTTGGCCAGGTCAAGCCCTAAATGAGATGCCAACCTGCGATGCCACCCTCCTGGTTGGGGCAGGTAGGGCACGGGAAGGCAGGTGATGCAGCAGCATGGTTCCATGACATGGGAGCAGAGGGTGCCGCCCAACAGACGCCTTTGGGAAGCCACTTGGGACCAACACCCAGGGCAGCTGGTGCCAGCGGTGAGCACAGAGGGTCCCGGTGGCTGCGGGAGCTGGGGGCTGGGTGGAGGGTGGCTGGTGGAGGCAGGGGATGCTCAGCCAGGCTGGGGCAGGGCCGGAGGGCAGCGGTGAGGGGGCCACAGCCGTGGGGAGACGGGAGCAGGCAGCGGTGTGGAGGGGCTGGAGGCAGCGGGCTGGGTCTGGCAGGTGGGTGATGGGTGCTCCCTCTCCTGAGCCTTGCAGTTCCCAGCCAAAATACTGTGAAGGAAACAGCATGGTCTAAACGTGGGGTAGAAATCGAGGCTGATCACTCACAGGGCTGTGCATTTCTGCGCAGTTGGTAATTTGGTAACAAACACAAATGTGCTCTGTGACTTCAGCCACACGGCACTGGAAAACATGGGCGGTGTGGGCGCATTCTTCTTGCTTGCCTTCTGGAACGGCAGGTCATGTTTTCTGCTAAGGAGGACACCTTCCTTCCCAAGCTTGATATCGCACCGGTGTTTTCAGTACTTTGTTGTTCAGCTGGTATCACCTGGCTAAGGAAAACAAAGCGCTCTATAGCCATTGCCACAACATACATGTATAAAATGTATGTTACTAAACCTAGATGATATATGTTATAAAAACCTAGATGGAAGCTGAGGGCTCGGGACCAAAGCAGCAGGCGTGTAGGACCTAGCAGAAGGTATTTGCTTTAATCTTACTAGAAAGAAGCCGGCAGATTTCACAAAACAAGTCTGTAGTTATATTTTGTATCTGCGCAAAAGAACAATGTGAAATAAATAGCCATTTGAAAGTCAATCTCTTCTTTCAGTCAATATCTCAGTGCTTTGAAGAGCCAGTAACATACTGTATTTCT
>NW_009258377.1:2530409-2541493 GCF_000687185.1 Egretta garzetta
GAAGATACTACGGTTCCTGAAATTATTATTTTTTGTATTTTTTGAGAATTTCATCTTATTCATATTTCCTCCATGCAAAAAAACTTTTGCTGGGGAAATAGTGCTCATTACTGGCTCCGCAAATGGGATTGGAAGGCAGATTGCCTTAAAGTTTGCTGCTTTGGGAGCAACCTTGGTTCTTTGGGACATCAATGATGAAGGTAACAAGGAAACAACCAGATTAGCCCAAAATAACAGAGCTAACCAGGTGTTTGCCTACCACTGTGACTGCAGCAACAGGGAGGAGGTCTATGAACAGGCAGACAAGGTAAGATACAGCTTCTGGCTTCTGATTGGCTTCTTGCTTCTGATTTTTTTCCTTCTTTTTAACAGCATATGCTATTGAAATTTTTTTTTTAGAAACTGTACTATTCACCAGAGGGAAGTAATCATGTAGGACAATAACTTTCTCTTTTTGACAAGTAGCTTCTAGATGGAATTTAAACTATGTTCGCAATGAAGTAACTGGGTATAATCTGTGCTGGTGAGATTTATCCATTTCCAGTCTTCGTTATGAGATAGCAACTTCTTTTAGATTAAGAGTATGGTAAAACATACAGTAGAGGTTGGCTCCATCTATTAGCTTCTTTAGGCTTAAAAATTTCGTTAAGGTATCAAAAATTAAAAAAAAAAAAACCAAAACAGTGGAAATTGTAAGGGGGAGTCCTTTTCTTTGTCCATTTGTTTAGAAAACTGTAGCTCTGTAAGGGTGATGTGGGGTGTAATGGTTTCAGAAATATGATCAGGACATGGCTGGTCTCCAGTCAAATTGATGATTCAGCTTCAGTTTATTTTTTGGTCAATCCAGCTGGAAAGTAAGGAAGAGAAGGACTCCATTTTAAATGGACTCTTCTGCTGTGCTGACCTATGTTCTGTAATTTTTTTTTTTTATTTTCTGTTCTTTTTTTCTATTATGCAGAAATTGGACATTAATTTAATGTTACTAATTTTCTTGTCCTTTAACTACATACTAACTGAAAATATTTCCCCGTATAGCCTCACTTATAATCCAGTTGCCCACTCTACTGTTTCATCCAAGGATAAATTCTTCTTTTTTAAAATTTTCAGTATATGCACTTATATATGTGACTCTCAAGTCACATCTTTGTCATTCTGCGTGTGAAGGCATACATCAGAGAAATTAGCTAAAATATTTCATGACACAGACATGAATGTTGACAGATTTTTTTGGAATAGCCTTGGAATGTAACATTAGCTTTCTATGGGTTCTCAGGGAGCTCTGTTTTGTGGCTGTTGCTTTTAATTTTAACCAAAGCAGATTAATTCTTTCTGAATACGGCTATGAAAGTTTGAAATAAGTATTCTCCCTCAAGAAATGTTCCCAATGAAAAGTACTTCTAAAGGATGTGTTGGATTCAGTATCTGTAAGTATCTGGACCTGCAATTTTCATGATTTGTAATCAACAAGGTGTTATTTTACCCGTACTTGTTAGCAGCATTTGGGGCACAGCCAACTAACAGCGCACAGTAAAAATTTCCATTTGGGGCCATTGGTTGTAGATGGTATCATAGCATTACTTGGACAGTGCAGGCAAGGATATATCGTATTATAATAGTAGGTCTGCAGAGATGGACAACTTCTTGAGTGTTCTGGACTCATCCAACATGCAGTGTTCGAGGGGGACTTCTAACACCATGTATCTTTAGACTTGAGGCAGGAGAAAAGCGGAATGAACTATCCTGTGGTATGGGAAAATGTCCTCTTATCTAGAGAAAAGCATAGCTGTACCAGTCAAAAGTAAAAGATACCATTCATCAAGTTGCTCCGATCTTTGCCAATTACTTGGGCAGTACAGATGATGTGATCTTCACCGTGTAAGACACTGCATATGACTCCTGCAATTTTGGAGTAAGAATCCCAGTAATTTCAACAACCTTAGTATCTGTTATCACTTCCCAGCAAGGTGAAAAAATCAGTCTGAGGAACTTGTGCTCAGTACTTCAAATGTAGTGCTTGATCTTTACTTGCAATTATACTATAAATCAAACAGCAATTCTTCTAGAATTCTCTTTTTGCAAGAAAAAACCCCTCACTTTAGAATTTACCAAGATCAAATGTCTTTAAAGAATAATATTTTAAACTGGCATTAAATCCCTACTCCCATAAATGCCATCTGCTTCTTGCAAAGACATAAACCAAAATTATTAGTTTAAGCTTTTGTGAGGAATTTCTCTGTTAGACTTTCCTGTTGATGCTGAACATTTCAAAATGATTTGTTTGTTCTTAGTTTAGCAGAGTCTCAAAATTGTGCACTCAAGTAATTCTCAATCTCCAAACACATTAACTGAATCAGCCGCAGGGCTCCAGCCTGCCAAATTTGCTGTGCCCACAACAGCAAAAAGTATTTTGAAGTGCACAGATTGACCTACAAGCAGAAACTCAAAGAGCTGTTTCAAATTCAGGAACTGGTGTTAAGGTGCTAAATTATTGTTAACTCTACCAACATCTTTGTAGGTATTTGCATGAATTTGACAGTCATGTAGGAGCCCGACATTTTTTTAGAGCAAGAGTTTTTCAGCCAGGGGCCTCCTCTACTCTTGGAAATACCTGTGACTATTTGACTGGTAATATGAAAAGTCTTGAGCTTGGACACATAAGATAAAGCAATAACAGAAAAGTTAAATTAATTGCTTTGATTTGGGGTATTCACTGCAGAAAACCCTAGGTATTTTCCCATAGTGGAAGCTTGCTTTCTAGGAAGCAAATTAGATCATCGAAGTCCATAAAAAAGAGTTTTGACAATAAACTGGAGAAGTGACACTGATCAGGCAGCTGGGAATTCTGAAGGAAATCAGCTATGGATCTGATGAGCTAGAAATGTGGGGGGGTTGTTTTGCTGTAACACGTGTCCAAGGAATCGAGCGTAGCAAATATGCCAGTTTTAAAGAGCACTTGAGAGGACACAAAGAAGCTACAAACCTGTCTTACAGAAAATTAGTACGAAACGATAATAAAGAGAAGAATTAATAGACATCTAAAGAAATACATAATGAAGAACAATCAGCTTGACTTTTTGTAAATGGAAGTCAGGCTTCCCACATTTTTTGGAGTAGTGATTAAATAGGCCAAATGAAGGTGGATTAAATAAAATGCTACAGTTGGGGAAGCTCTGTTGTCATGTAAAGAAAAAGGGGATCGTCATATGGACTGACACAGTACTTAAAAGGTACGAGTGGGGAGAAAGTCTAGATATATCCCACAAAAGAAGAGTTGGGTAATCCCGCCATACTCAGCAGTGTTTAGATTTGCATTCATTTCTGCAGATGGAAAGCTGCTAGTACCTGAGCCCTGCTTGTCTATGACGAGAAGAAAGCCTGACACAGCTGGAGGAATATCAAACAAGTCTTCACTGAACACTAAGATTCCATGAAAGAGCCAAAGCAAGGTCAAATTCTGGGGCATCAGATCCAAGCACCTATTTTCAAACTGCTAGACAGCAGCATATCTGGGATTTTTATGTTTTCGTAGTCATTTTATAGTTTCTGAGACACCAAATAACCATTTGCCTCTAGCACAGAAATCTCTGCAGTGAGCCTAATTCTTAATAGTATAAGTAAATCTTGGCCACCTGCTTTGATATCAGTCCAAATCACAGAATAAAGTCTTTTTATAACAAACCCAAATGGAGTTAATGGTGATTTTGGCCTTCCGTCCAAGTGATGCTATCCACCTATTTCATGGTACATGCTTCTGTACTCAGAGGATTGCTATCCCCCAGGGAGCTGCACTGAATTCTTTCCTGTTCAGTAGAAATGACATAGAGAAGGGGTTGAATAGGCTTGACT
The DNA here is from genome assembly GCF_000687185.1 of Egretta garzetta. Classification (NCBI taxonomy): domain Eukaryota; kingdom Metazoa; phylum Chordata; class Aves; order Pelecaniformes; family Ardeidae; genus Egretta; species Egretta garzetta. Next base: position 2,534,256 of record NW_009258377.1, read on the forward strand.
GAGGAATACAGATTTTCACAATACCAGAATTAGGGAACAAGAAATGTTCAAGTTGCAATTAAAGGATGCTCACAGTGCACACTAAAGCTTTGTGACTGATTACCTTAGGTTCCTGTGGAACCTATTCTGGAGTTCAGGAAACAACTAGACAAATTCTTGGGGGGAAAAAAATCATCAGGATGTAATAAATACAAAGATATAGATACCTTCCCTCTCTCAGGGAGATCCGAAGCTGCAGAGTGTGAAAAGTTGAGGTGTACACTAGAGGAGACCTTAGAGTCCTGGTCCTTTTTTTACTGCTTTCCACAATGAGACAAGGGCTATGATCTTTGATGTGATGCAGTACAACAGTTTTTATGTACTTACATTTCCAGTAGAGATATAAATAATTGTAAATATCACTAATAATTTTCATAAATTAAGCACAAGAGGCAAGGATATCTTCTAAAGCTTTCTGTTTATCCTTTTTTTTTATTCAGGTTAGAAAAGAAGTTGGGGATGTTACTATTCTAATCAATAATGCTGGCATACTGCTTGGGAAAAAGTTTTGTGACATTCCAGATGCAGATTTTGAAAAGACCTTAAGAGTCAACTTCCTCTCTCAAGTCTGGGTAATGTATTTTTTTCTCTTCTGGGTGACAGAAAGGTACAGGCAAGTATTTGAGAGTTGGCACCTACCTGGGGAACCCAATTTGGAACAGGGATTGGAAGGGCCTTGAATGGGGGAAGATACCTTTTTTTAACCATCTTATAATTGGAGACACACCAGACTGACAGTCTCCTCACTATGTCTCAGCAACGTTAACACAAACCTGCCCAGGAACTCTACTAAATCAAAAGTTTGTGCAACCATATTGTGAAACATGCTCTATCCCTAACAGCTGTGGCTGAAGCTAGTGCATGATGGCCTATAACTTTCCTGCTCCTGATGCTGGCTGCCATCAGAAGGCTTTGTCTAATAGACTTGTAGCATTCGGGGAGGCACAACCATGGTTTAGCGGTGGACTTGGCAGTGTTTGGTTTACTGTTGGATTCAATGATCTTTTCCAACCTAAATGACTCTGTGATTCTGCACGTCAGTGTCTGTGTTCAGATTGTGCTTTTATTCCTAGTCACCATGTGCTTAATGTACACAGAAAACTATTCTGGATAGTGTGCATTATCTTTGCTTTGTTTTCACACCGCTGAAGGAATCTGCTGTTATTTGGGTCTCAATTGACCTTTAGGAGATGTTGTTGTGAGGGAGTGTTACTCTTGTCCCATCTTGCATTTGCTGTTTATATACCTGAGCGAGCAGCCTGCATCAGGAAAAATGTAGCATTGCAACCCCCTCGCTAAATGGCATTTCTCAATGGAAAATCATTGCAGACAGAAGTCCTCTAATCATATCCCAGCCCACAGTGCCTCATTCTCCCAAATACATGAGGCAAAGGGACTGGGAGAGATGTTCCTCCTGACAGGTCTGAAGAGACATAGGGCAGGAGGACAGTGACCGTGGGCCCTCAACCAAAAAAAAGCACGTACTAGGCACACACATCTGGAGCTGAATAGACATTGCAGCACATCTCAATTATTGATAAAAAAAATTGTTAGTGCTCTTGTCTTTTTTCTTACCTTCCCTCTCATGAAACACGAGCATCCTCCTTATATAGTTAGCATCACCCACAGTGGTGGGCTGCGGTGCCAGAGCTATCAGGCAGTTCAGTTTGTAACAGATAGGGCTTGCGGACACCGAGCTCTCTTGATGTGTTGACTTCTAGCTCCCTCTTGTGTACTAAAGCTTTGGTAATAGTTAGAAGACTCAAACCGTGAGGAGCCAGGAGGCAGAGAAAAATACAAACTTTGCTGCTTTTAATAACACAATTTTAATGCTGACAGATCTTTGGCGAAGGGGCAGTCATTCAAGGAGATACTGTCTCTCATTTATAAATTCTTACAGAGGTAGAAGGTCAGTTGGGCTTCTTGTATACTGAAGCCCCAGAAAGCAAATCGGGTTGTAAAGCCTAATTTGGAATGCAACATTTTTTGGCATGTCTAGTTATAAAGGGTTTTTTTTAATCTGTCTCTTAGACCTGCAAGGCCTTCCTTCCAGCCATGATGACCTGTAACCGTGGACACCTGGTCAGCATCTCCAGTGCAGCAGGATTCTTGGGAGTCTATAGAGCGACAGGTTGGTATCATCAAGTGCCATTACAAATTAGATCTACAAGCTAATAACTTTTCTTGGAGATCTCATAAGTGCTTGACTTAAGCAGTTTATACTGACATACTGGACACTCAGGAAGAGCCTGCAGATACGAAAGGTGGTGGCGTATTGAAGAGGAGGATGGTGACATGTTGCCTGAGTGGCACAGGGAGCTCACCGCAGGTTTGACTGTCTGACAGCAGTCTGTCTTATCTCCACGGAAGGACAATACAGCTGGTACATGTGCAGTGGGAGGGAGCCCTGCATACAGGCTGTCTAACACTTTCTCATGCCAGGTTTTCTGCAGATGAATGTTCAGAGTCCTGAGACATACGTGGGCTATACCTGGAAGTATACATATAGTTAGAAAATGGTTTTCAGGTTCAGAAGGCATTTTGGCAAAATTTTCATTAAAATTAACTTGAATGAACTGTGTTTTAAGCTATTTAACAGCTCCATATTCTCAGCTGTTTCCCTTAGGAGAGCTGTCTGCTAAAGTCCTGACTATTTCGCGAGCCTGGGTCTGCTGCCTGTTCTCTCCTCAAGTCTCTCTGACATCCCGACCATATCTCTTATGTCACCTCTATGAGAATTTCAGTGTAATAAGTATCTCTTGTTTCTTCTGCTGTTTGATGGTGTTACTGTAGTGTTTATTTGCCACCTGTTATCATTGGGTCAGATTTGGTATTGATAATATGTCATGTCCAGCTTTCGCCATTTAACTATAAGGCTTATGAGAGTGGACCTGCCCATCCATGCATTATAACTTTCTACACCTTTGCTATGCGTTTTTAAGTTTTGTGGTTCCATCATCCACCACAGATGAAACCCTGAAGAATAGCAGACTGTCTCTGATGCCTGTTTTTGAAATTACTCTTTCAGCAAAATTGGATTTTGTTGTATCTAGCAACTATTTTCACACACATTTGAAAAAGCCTTAGGAAACCACGTGTAAATTCCTATATTAAAATAGGGTTTTTACAGCTGCAAAATTGTAGAATAATTTAGGTTGGAAGGAATCTCTGGAAGTCATTTGGTCCATACCCCCAAATAAAAGCAGGCCCAACTTAGATCAGGTTGCACGGGGCCTTGCGCGGGCAAATTTTTATTATCTCCAAGGATGGAGTTCCATACATTCATCAGTCAATCAAAATCAGACAAGATTCAGTCTTCCTGGGCAAACAAAATAGTATTGTAGTTGCAGGGTAAATCAGAAGAAGTAGTAATAGGTTGAAGCAACATTTATAAGTGGGGTATTTAGATTTTACCACTAGAAATAGTTCTTACTGCAATGTAAGCTGTGATATTAAAAGGTGAAGACGTTATGAACTGAAAGAATGCCTGGCTTATATATGAGCATCTGGAAACGTACATAGAATTCTGAATAAGCTCATCTTCCTATAGCTCTCTATAGTGCACTGAAGAAAAGTCCTCTGGAAAGTATTAATCTTATCTTTAGACAGTTGTGCATCAATCATGGGAAAAGCCATTAACTTTCAGAGGTAGCATCACCAACATGCACAGAATCCTTAAAAATCTAATTACAAGACTGCTAATGATATAACTAAGTAATATCGGGGCTTAAATAGCATTACAAGACATTAAATTCTGTATATAACACTTACTGTTGTGCTTTTGACATATTTTGGATATTTCTTCTTTCTTCACTTTTGAGATTATGCTGGAAGTAAGTATGCAATCATTGGAATGATGGAAGCCTTAAATTCAGAACTGTATCATGCAGGAAAACAAGGCATTAAAATCACAATCATTTGCCCTTATTTTGTTAATACTGAATTAGCTAAAGGTTTTTAAACCCAGTAAGTAAAACTTAGATCATGTACTGTTTCATATGTAAAAAGTAATCACCACTCACTAGATATGCCATATTCAGTCTCTAGCTATTATAATGTTGATCTTCTTTTCAATTCAGTATTGTCGCCCTGTCGGCACACACAACTGCATCTCTTGACATAAGAAATCCAAGCTTTGCATACAATTAATGACTGACGTGCAACAGGGACTGCGTAATAACCTCACAGTCAAGGAATAGTTAGGGATGCACAGCAATAGAATCATAGAATCACTTTGGTTGGAAAAGACCTTTGAGATCATCGAGTCCAACCTTTAACCTAACCCTGCCATCCCACCACTAAACCATGTCCCTAAGTACCTCGTCTATCCTTCTTTTAAATACCTCCAGGGATGAGGACTCTACCACCTCCCTGGGCAGCCCATTCCAGAGCCTGACAACCCTTTCGGTGAAGAAGTTTTTCCTAATGTCTAGCCTAAACCTGCCCTGGCGCAGCTTCAAACCATTCCCCCTCGTCCTATCATCTGTTACCAGGTAGAAGAGGCCGACCCCCACCTCACTACAGCCTCCTTTCAGGTAGTTGTAGAGGGCGATCAGGTCTCCCCTCAGCCTCCTCTTCTCCAGATCAAATAACCCCAGTTCCCTCAGCCACTCCTCATATGACTTGTGTTCCAGACCTCTCACCAGCTTGGTTGCTCTCCTCTGGACATGTTCCAGCAATGCAATGTCCTTCCTGTAGTGAGGGGCCCAAAACTGAACACAGTGTTTGAGGTGCGGCCTCACCAGCACCAAGTACAGGGGCACTATCACTTCCCTACTCCCACTGGTCACACTATTTTTGATACAGGCCAGGATGCCATTGGCCTTCTTGGCCACCTGGGCACACTGCTGGCTCATGTTCAGCCGGCTGCCAACCAGTACCCCCAGGTCCTTTTCCACCAGGCAGCCCTCCTCCCCTCAAGCAGATCAACACTACCACCCAGTTTGGTGTCGTCTGCAAATTTACTGAGGGCACACTCAATCCCCTCATCCAGGTCATTGATAAAGATATTAAACAAAACTGGCCCTAGAATTGAGCCCTGGGGGACACCGCTTGTGACTGGCCACCAACTGGATTTAGCTCCATTCACCACGCCTCTCTGGGCTCAGCCATACAGCCAGTTTTTAACCCAGCGAAGAGTACATCCATCTAGGCCATGAATTGCCAGCTTCCCCAGAAGAATGCTATGGGAGACTGTGTCAAAGGCTTTGCTGAAGTCCAGGTATACAACGTCCACAGCCTTTCCCTCATGTACCAGGCGGGTCACCTGGTCGTAGAAGGAAATCAGGTTGGTTAGGCAAGACCTGCCTTTTATGAACCCATGCTGACTGGGCCTGATCCCCTGATTGTCCTCCATGTGCCTGGTGAGCACACTCAAGATGAACCTCTCCATAATATATTTAATTATTTAATATTTAAGGCAACCATATTTGCCAGTAGAATGGGCACTGTTGAGGTTCTCTGCCCCAGGTACTTTTGGCGCAGTGATTACAGTTATGGCTGTCAGGATACCAGTGACCTACCATTATTAACTGTATTAGCAGGTACTATACTTACCTGAGCGAGAATAGCTGTGGTGGTAATATCTGGTGGGTTGCTGTATTGTTGTAGTGATGGTAGAGGCTTCAGGCACGAAATTAGCCATTGCAGTAGTGCAATACCTGTGCAATACCAGTGGGCTTGGTTTTCTGCTGTTCCTGCTTCCACCGTTCATCATCCTGTAGTAGCATATATTACACAGAGCACAGCCTTTCACCTGGCTGGAAACAGGCCTGGGCCTGGTCTATTTAGCTGTCATCTCAGCATTGACAGTAGAAAAGGGGGAGGAGGTGTGCAGGGGGCAAAACTACTGTGCGTAAACAGTATATAGTATGGCCTAGCTTGGAATTTTTCAATGCCTCAATCACTGTGGGCATTAACTTCATTAGGGTCAGACCAGGGCTTGCACAAAAGTCATTAAAATTCACAACATCACCAAAGTGTTTTCAATGTATTTTGATGATAGCAGGAACAAAGAGGATTGGAGACTACTTTTCAAGACTACTTGAGGGGAAGGGGAAAAAATCTTAACTGATTTAATTAAATTATTTCTGTGTTAGAATACATTTCAAAAGTAAAGTTTTATAATTTCATAATGCTTTGTTTCTTGTTTCACCAGCAACCCCCTTCTCCTTCTTGTTTATGATGCTGAGTATGTAGCCAGAAAGATCATGGATGCAGTTCAAAAGGAAAAGTTTTATCTATTCATGCCTCTGACTTTACACCTTCTTGCTTTCAAAACGTAAGAATGTGACTCATCTTCTACCATTGCCTTCTTTCCTTTACCATATGCCTGCAAAATTGGCAGGAAAGTTTAGTAAAAACAGTCTTTTAGTTAGTATTCCTGCAGTCAATCCAGTTCTATGTACCCAATTATGAAGAAACAGTGGGTTTAATTTTTAATAATCTAGGTGAATAACATTTCTTTGGCCACTTCTGTCTCTAATATACATCTTAAGCTATAGTTGGCTATAGAAATTTTAAAACATTTCCTAGGATGGTACACTGGACTAGAACCATTTGCCTCCACCACGGGCTGAGCTTTCACTAAATGGCTTGGTCTGTCATTCATTTCCCCCATTTATAACATGGGAGCACCAAATGTGTTGTTGAAAGGTGTTATAAGTATTGAGCACGTATAATGAATTTATCATTTCTTTATAGAGTATGTTTTTCTAAAAAAACCCATAAGGCTAACTCAGTGTTTCTCTCATCAGTTTCGTTCCTAGAAAAATTATACTACTCTTCGAATCTTGCATTAAGATCGCTGAAAGCATGGATAAAGCCTTCGGTCGGAAGAAAAAGGATTGAAACCAAAATATTCTGAAAACCTCAAGTGCCATCTAATTGAAAATTTTCAGTAAAAATTAATTTTGAGTCATGTTTATTCTTCAACAGAAAATTTGCTTCTTGTATGATATTTGACATTGGTCAGCATGCAATTTCATTCTTCATAGCTGTATTTTATTTGCTGAGTTTTAGCCACAACCCTCTCTCTCATTTCATGATGGCATGCTGCTTTTGTCTGAGTTCTCAATAAACATCAGTAACACCAGGCAGGGATGTTTGACTTCATTTCATACTCCGACTTCTCAATTTCTGAGCAAAATCTCAAAGCATGGGCACTACTGTTCATGCAGAAAGGAAAAAAAAAACCAAAA
>NW_009258377.1:2545619-2579826 GCF_000687185.1 Egretta garzetta
GGAATGCCTTCCCTGTTGCATTGTCATTAAAGGGAGTCTAAGTACCTTGTGCCTACAGGTGTGTGCGATGTAGATGTCTAGTTTGGGTCAGCTGAATTCCCCAGATAGCAGGGCAGCCCTCCTATCTAATGGAGGAAAGATTCAGAAACCTCAAACGGGTTTTTTTTCCACTACACTGTTGCAGCAGTTCTTCACTTGAAGCATTGCTTGTCATCCCTCCAAAGGTACTTCTTCATAAAATTGTCCTATACAACTAGGAGTGCAAACATACAGGTAAAACACATGTGCTGTTCTGATATCCACATTTATGATCTGGAAAGCACAAAAAACCAGTATATGTGACGTAACATATATGTAAATGTACTACCCCTGTTTTTCACTCATGAGACAAAAAGATGATGTAAGGACAGAAACCATTGCTCTATTCCTCCATTTCTCAATTGCTTAGTCAAAAGACCCAGAAATCTTAAAAATTCATAATTGAAAATTATATTTTCATTGTTAGCATTTTCAAATAATTAGCATTTTTAATTACATATTTATGGCCTTCCAAATAATTTCTTGAAGTACAGGCAAATTACCAGTTCCATATGAAGAAATTACCCAGTAAATATCTTACAGTGTTAAACAATTTACTTTTTACCAAACTCAGCTCCTCCAAGAAAAAGCATTTGTAAAACAGCAGCAACGATGAGCCCAGTACAAACAGATGTTGACACACAAACAGACAAAGCACCCAGGAATAAAATTCAAATATCTTCCATTATCTAACCCACCTTACCTGGTAATTAGGAGCTGTACAGGTTTTGTGAAATAATTCCATGTTCTAAGACACTAAGAGCTCTGTAGCTCTTCAGATTCTGTTAGTGTTGCCTATGGGTTTGTTCTAGGCACCTCCCTATATTGTAAATATTTTTATTTATTTTACCCTTTCTTTTGACCATATAGGCAGCCAAGTTGCATCTATGTGCCTTCCTAAAGCTCAGCTTTCAGGGCAATTCATCACCAGAAGAGTATATCCAAAATAGATGTTATGAACTTGGTTCTAAACCCCTCCCCGCCTTTTTTTATATTTTAGCAGGAAAGACCTAATGTTATTTTCAGCTCTACCATGTTTAAATGTGCTTCTTGAGTTTTTGCCATTATAGATTGTAAACAAGATTCAACTGTCCTATAAAGAATGACACAACGGACTTTAGTCTAGTGTTGAAGGAGGGCACATATATAATTAAAGCAAAGTCCGTAACCAGGAAAGGGGGGATAAATGTGAATGGTATGGCTGTAGCTGCTAGCTTATGAGTATCAGAAAGTAGTTTCCCCAAAAGATTTAAATTTCTTGAAATTTCTCTGAGCCATACAAACTAAATTTTAAGAAGTATGCTAAAATCGTCTTCTTCAAAACATTAGCTAATGCTTCTTTCCTCACTTTTTTTTGGTTTCCCATAGCTAAAAATACAAATTTCATGCCAATGCAAGCATATATATTCTTCTTTTACATTTAGACACATGAAGAGGCTTTATTTTCTGCAACAGAGTGCACCAAGTAGAGCTGGCTCAAGAGTCTGCAGTGCTGCCTGTCTGCCCGGGATGATACACTAGGAGGTAACAGGAAACAAGGAACAGGATACAGACTCCTCCAGAATAGGAAAAGAGTTTGAAAGAAGCCAGAGAGAATGATAGTCCTGAAAAGGTCTTTGAAAGCTACTTAGAGTGACAGCAAATAAACTTAAAGTAGGAAATCAGGCTAGACCTAATGTCTACTTTGTTATCTGAAGTCCTTCGTTATCTATAACTTACATTTCCCTGGAAGCTGAAGGAATAGCAAAGCCTTAACTGCTGAACTGGTAAGTCCCCACATAAATTAACAGCTGTCAGTTAAGAGAAGAGCCATGATTCCAACCATGCCTTTGAACGCAGGAGGTGAGCCCCCACACTGTGGGGCCAGGCGAGAGTGGAAATTAGAAGAAAATTGCTCCCTTTCGATATTTCAGCCATGTTACACCGGACCACGCTTTCCTTATACGGATATGTTTACCAGCTGGTAAACTGGTGACGCTTCTTTAACTTATATAATTCTTTAATATATATCATCTCATGACAGTTGATTGCTTGCTATGCAAAGACTTTACAAAGCTTTCTAATTAATGATTTCCTTCAATTTTTTATTTTTTTTTCACAATCTCCTTTCCAAAGAAGGCCCATACTTTTACGTGACAGTCAGAAGCCACGGCAATAACTAAAGTAAGAATCAGGAAGAGAAATAGCATTTCTCTTTTATAAGAAACAAGTTAGCTATAGGTCAGCAGAAGCAACAGACAGAATTCCTACATAAGGAACGACCAACATAATTCAGGAATCAGGGTACATTTCTCACAATGTAAAACTTAAGTGACTTCAACCACACATAACGGCAACTGACAAATTGGGATAAAGGCTCATCACACACACTTTGTAAATGAAAGGCTTGTTTCCGGCTTAGAGATGGCAACATATCTAATGACATTAATGCCAATTAATTAGTCTTAGTAGTTTGTATTCCACAAAATGCAAAATACCCTTAAAATAACTCCTTTATTATTATTGCAACATAGATGCATTCAGATACTTATTAACATAACCTGTCAAACTATCTAAGTGGAAAGTGCAGAAGGTTGGTATTAGGAGAATTTGATAATACTACAGTTGCAGCACTGTGTTTCTCTTGTATTATTAATAGGAAATGTCACCTTTCTCCAGAGATATCCAAAGCCCATCTGGACGATGTCCTGTGCAACCTGCTCTAGGTGAACCTGCTTTAGCGGGAGGGTTGGACTAGATGATCTCCAGAGGTCCCTTTCACCCCTTGCCATTCTGTGATTCTGTGATCTTTCTGGGACAATATGAGGAGAAAGCATTTAGCATTAACTAGCATTGCATGGAAAACAGAGAGGTGGGACATATTCAATCCTTAAAGTGCACGTGAGCCCTCTTTTTGTCGTAGTATTTTTATGTTTCAATGAAATATTTTTGCTTATGGTTTGTCTGCTTTCTTAATACAGAATTATCCTTTGTGTTTCTCATGTGCAACTTAGAAATTATCCTGGAGATACTTCAATCCCTGGGACTCTGAGGCTTGGGAATTATCCATATCTCCTCCAGCCAGAAGGAGCACTGCTGAAGAAGCAGAAGCTTCAGATGGGACTGAAAGGCAGTTTGCCTTAAACTGAGATATGGTTGGAGCTACCCTAGGGCTCTAGGTCACTGGCAAAGAAAGTAAAAAAGAGGCACTTAAGTTAGCCAGAGAAAATGAGGCATAAGGAATGTTTGCCTACTGGCACGGCTGCAGGAGTAGGGAGAAGGGCCACACAGGTAAGGGGGGATTTCTTACTTATGTGTTGTTACTACCTAGATGAGTAAATCTTCTAAGATTATGTTCTGTTAAATTGTGATGTTTGGAAAAGCGGATTAACCAAACAGGACTATGATCTTTTTCTGATTCGAGAAGGAAGTTGTCTACAACACTTAAACTGTGTCTGTAATAAATAGCCTAATGTGCCTCGGCAACAGCTTCACCTTAAGCTTTTCCATAAAACAGATTAGCCGCTTTGGTCAAAGATCAGAATTAAGTGTAAAAAAACTGAAGTTTTCCCCTTTGTCTGGCTGAGATTTAAAATATTCAAAGGGTACCAAGAAAGAATAAAAAGCAGGAAACTTATTTCTGCTTGTGCCCTTTATGTTTAGTCAAATGTATACCAGCAGCAGTGCCTGGTAATGCTTTCCATCGTTCTGGGGCTGTGGCTGGGAGCCAGGGTGGCACTGGTGGCTCAGTCTGGCGGCTGCCTTACGCCTGGCTGGCACAGCAAGGGCAAAGCTCTGCTGCAGCACAAGGGCACAGCACAGCCTGCCTCCCCTCCTCTCTTCAGCAGCACTTTCTCCTCAGCTTTGCTGCCTGGGACCTAAATGTTGCTAAAACATAACAGTACAATAATATTCCACTGATTGCAAACGTGAGAAGACCAATTTTCAAACTTTCCTGGCTACCAAATGAAGCCCATTTACTAGAGGCAAAGACTTCAAAGACTCTTCCTTATAAGGAATACTTGTTTCCAGATATATTTATTTCAGCCTATCATAGTCAGAAAGAACTAACCCGTTTTCCTAAAACTGTACGCCTCAACAAGAGCAATGAAAAGCAACAACATAGAAAGCTACATGGAAAAAATCTTTTTGTCACCTGTGCCAAATCAGTGTGCAAACTCTCAGGTATGGGAGAACATTCTTCTTTGTTTCCCTGAGACATGCCTTTAAGCAAAGGACAGCAAGCAATCACAGTCATGTGTCATGATTTTGGTAGAAAGTGTTAAGAATTTGGCAGAAAGGGGATTTATCCTGAGTGGATGTTGGCAGAATAAATTACTAGCTCTGGATTACAGGCAGGTATCTAAGGAAGGAAAGACATGGAAAGCTACAAAAAGACACCTAACGCTTTATACCTCTTTCTTCCCTCCCAAAAAACCACCTCTGCATAGGTTAAGAGGATTCAGACCTCTGCCAAAGTATGTTGAGATCCAGAGCACAGTGGAGGCTGCTGGAGAGCTCAAGCTTGACCAAGTAACTCCTCGTGCCCCACACCGATGTATTTTCTATCACCATCCACAAATGCCGACACACAGCCACACTTCCCCCCCTCTACATTAGAGCACATGAAATTGCTCAGAATTCCCCAGGTATTAGCAAAGAAACCTCTAATGTATGTCACATCAAATAACAGAGGGCTGCCCTCCCAGTTTTCCCTACTGGCTGGGGAAGGGGCTACCAGGTATGTGTGAGGCATCATGGCTCCCCATGCCTGGGCATCTCCCGCAGTTACAGAGAGGCCAGGCAAAGGCTGATGTCCACATCATGGCTTCTTCTTCCCAGAACGTCTGGGTCTTCAGCCTGCCATAGTCCCCACAGATTACTCTGGTCCAAAAAGCAAAAGATTTTTAGCATTTCCCTTGATTTCAAGATTTATTAAAAAATGCATTCTATTACAAAAATCTCCCTTCATGACTGAGCATCGTGATTCAGCATCATTCCAGTTATATTCAAATAGACATTAACTTGACCTTGTCAATTCTAATTGGACTAGCCTTAGCCAGTATCAACCCCCTGGAAAACCTTGTGTAATTCAGCAGCTCCCAATATACTCTGGAACGTGCTGGAGACCAAGTCCATGATACCAGCAACCTCCTGCCTCTCAACAAACATGGGAAAAAAATCAGGAGCCTGAAGTCATTTTGAGAAATATGTAGTCTTGCCTCGTCAGAAAGGTCTTGGATGACACTGTATCCCCAGACTGTGAATTGTTTGGCAGAAATATTCTGTTAAAATGGCTAATTCAGTAGTTATGCATGTTTCCATTTAAGCTAAAAGTGTTCCCACAACACTTAATTCCCAATAAATTCCTAGCCTAGAGCTGGTCCATGGTTAGCTTTTCCCAGCCTGACTGAGGAAAAGGGACCAAGGAAGGAGTAGGTGACTCAGAAAAAGGGAAGGTCAGTCTGAAGTTGGTTGCCGCCATTCCTAGCACAAACAAGACAGGCAAAATAATTCCTTTGGTTTGGAGAGAAGGATTCCTCCTCTGTAGCTCCACAACCCCCAGAAAAGCAGTAAATCTCTCTTCCTCATCAGAAAAATTCTCTGGCTGGACCTAAAGTGGGAAAAATACAGGGGTTCCTGGTGCTTCGTGTAAACATATTTTTTTTTAAACCAGTCAAGATTAAACTGATTTAATAAATAAAACTTTAAATGTGTCTATGGCATTTATTCCTAGATGTCCTATTTTTCCTCACAAAACCACAGAATGAAGAATGTTAATTAAACCAATTATAGTCTTTCCTGATTTTCACTTGTTAATATCATGAGGTCATTTGCTTTGTTTGCACATGAACATCTTCCTTTTCATCACTGACTATCACAGAAGTGCTCTCCTGACCTTAAATAGCAGAAGCAATATTCCTTGATGATGCTCATTTAAATTCAAAGTGCATTACACAGAATTGCAGCACTATTTAAATTGGAGATCTAACTGTACATCACTTGCTTATTTATACTAAAATGTGTTTTCTCTCCTGAGTGATCCCGCAGCAGTAAGTATGTGACCTGTCTGACTTAATTTCAGTTATCTGGAGGGGAGGTGGCAGACCAAAACTACTCATTTCATTGCCTGATTGGTTTCTGATAGCATGAATCACTTTGTAGCAATTTATTTCTACCAGCAGATGAGGAAGTCTGGATGTATTTCCAATCCTGAGATGTCCATTTAATTGGCTAAAATGGGGTAAAGGAATTCCACCCTATGTTCTTGGTGATATGAGTTCAAATATTTGGACCTTTAATATTCATCACAAAACAGACAGGAAGGATATAGCTAATTTAAATCCAAGTTTAAACTGTCATTAAAAATTACATATATACTGTAACTATATATACTGTCAAAACATCACAGTGCTGTTGATATATTGGATTATTCCTTCTTTCTTCACTTCATAGATTACCAATTATTTATAACTAATACATTTGTAGTCTTTGGGCAAGCTGGAAACAATAGATTGGGAGTTGAATGTGGCAGGCAACATAAGCATTAAGACACCAGATGTCTTTCCTATCATTATTGAATCAGCTACAGGTGTTCAAATTAGTAGTTTAGGTAAACAGCCTTCACCTGGCAAAACCTGCCTCACATCACTCATTCTGAGTAAAAGGTTTTTATGCTTTACAGGATGTTATCTTCAGAAATGCTCTTGAGGTTAGGGATGAGTTGCCATTTCTAAAACAGCTTTCATGAGTGTAGTCTTGGCTAGAAGGATTGCTTCCCATTTCTTATTCACAGCTTCAGAAAGGCAAACACGTCAGGAAAAATACTGATGAAGACGTGAAGTTTGGGTTCAAATTCTGAGCTTTTTGTCTCTTTATTATCATGCAAATTGCTAGGATACCTTATAAGTTTCTATGTTAACTAAAAAGGTTGTTTTTCACTTACGAAAACTAAGCTGCCATGGAATAGAAAATGATTGATTAGATAATTAACCACCTAAAAGGTAAAGACAACTAGGAAAAGCAAAGAGTTGATTTCCAGAGTGGAGGTGGGCTGCTCAGGGAACCCCAGGGAGACCTGTGCCGGGGGCTGTGCTCACTTCGTGCATTTGTTACTGATCTGGAATAGAGGGTGAAGAGTGAAGTAGCAAAATCAGCTGATGATATTAAGGATCATTCAATAATTTATTTCACTCCCTCCTTCGCTTGACACCTTTGTGTCGCAGGCATCCACAGTGCAGAAGTACTAGTTAGCTACCAGCTAAACCAAGACAGACCAGCTGGTTGAGTTGGGTTTTTCCCCCTCCAGATGAAAACTAGCTGAAGTTTTCAAGTTAGTTCAGTGAAGGCGTGACTCCCCAGGGTTGGTGTAGACAGCACCACAGCCAGAATGAAAGAGAAAAGAGCAATCTGATGACTCGTTATAACTTTGAAAGCAATTTAAAGGTGATTAATCTGGCAGGGAGAGCTTGGGAGACCTCGCTGTGGCCTGCCTCCACTTACAGCATGATGTGGCAGCACTGAAGAGCAGAGGGCTCAGGTTTGGTGGTGGGTTGCCCACTGTCCCTGCATTGCTCAAACTTCATCACCAGAGTCATGGCCAAGCTGTACCCATTCTGGTTTTTTGATCATAGACAGAAAGACCCTAAAGTCTGTACTCACCATATCTACCTGGCTACACGCTTAAGGGGAAAAAGCAGGAGGGGTTAAAACTAGAAATGTGCAGATTATTGCCAGTGAGCCAGGGCTGCATTTCAGTGACCCCTGATTTTCTTGTGGATGAGAGTTACGTGAGCAAGAAGGAGGAAACGTATTATGCTCCCTTTGAGCCTAGCCCTTGGACATAGACCTAACTCAGTCAGCCATATGTACCTATAGGCACGTGCCTATATGCTACATTTCAGCGCATGCTCTGGCACAATGGCATCGGCAATAGCTCCACATCATACGCACACCAAGACTGTCCTCTCACCTGTTTGCAACCTGGCACCCTGGTTCCAATCCCACATCCTGTCCCATCTGCCATACAGAATGGTATCAGCTGGATCTTCCATCATCTCACCAGTTGCTCCCAAAATCACAGAGGGCAGGAGAGGCCACAGCCTGGCCCTAGACCTAAATCTGCCAGTTCCCGGCTGTGGACCCTCCCTGCCTGGGCTGCTGGATGAACCCCACATTAATCAGCGGTAGTCACTTTATATGACTTGTAAAAACATTCATCATATATTAATGGCTATTTAATTCTATTAAGATGGCATCTTCCACTCAAGGAATTTCATCTATTTACATAACACCATACAGGCACTTAATCTTTTTTTTTTCCCCCTCTAGCATACAATTCCTAGGATGCATCAATTATTTGGAAAGAAGACAAAAATCCTTAGAGACTCACCAAACCAAAGGTACGTGGCCCTCGGCCGCAGCACTCAATCCCTGAAGAAGAGGGATTACCCCAGGAGAGCAGAGGTCAGCAGGTGGAAAGCAGGCTCAGGGCTGGAGGGGAAGCCCCCGGCAAGGAGAGGCAGCGCTGGGGCTACTGGTGAGCTATGGCCAGCCCTTGCCATGCATTTGTAAGAGGCAATTCCACAGCCTCTTCACTTGCTCCTCAAATCCTGTAGACAAAACTTAAAAGGAAGGAGGTGGGCTTGTTCTTTATTTTTTTTTTCCAATTGACAGTAATTTGTATTTCCTGTTCAAACCAAGGCATGCGTTTTTATGGCAAAAGCATTCACCTCTGGAAGAGACTGAGGGTAAAGACTCTCCTCTTTTCACTCCCTTCTTCTAGCTCCTGCCTCCACAAGCCCCCAAAATGAGGAGTTCACCTTTCAATGGCAAGAAAGCCATTTAAAGAAAGCTATTTCAAGAAACCAGTTTAAAGGAAACTGATTCACGTAACACTATTATAAAACTGTAAGATCCTAAATCCAGCTGATACTTCTAAGGTCTTGTCTGGCTGTTCCATGCCACACAAGCACCGTGCACAAGGGAGTCCCCTCCACTGGATAACATCTGTATATTGAAAGCAATACCTTTTCAAGAATACTTCAAAGTTTAAGTGAAATTTTCGTGTTTCTGAGCTGAAAGTATTGTTTTGCTTTTTTAGAAAACTGTCCCATGTATCAGAAAAATCATGTACACCTTCTAAAGCATCCTCAAGTCATTGGTATGCCTGGGACACTTCTTGTATTCCTTCATTAAGGTTTTTGACAACAGCCTTAATTTCTTCACAGAAAGGATTGTCAGGCTCTGGAATGGGCTGCCCAGGGAGGTGGTCGACTCCCCATCCCTGGAGGTATTTAAAAGAAGGATAGATGAGGTGCTTAGGGACATGGTTTAGTGGTGGGATGGCAGGGTTAGGTTAACAGTTGGACTTGATGATCTTAAAGGTCTTTTCCAACCTAGATGATTCTATGATTCTATGATTCTATCTTCATTAATTGCAAGCCTGGCAATAAGAAAAGACTGGGCACAAGAGTGAAATTGAGAGGGTAAATTGTTATAAAAGTGCAGCAAGATGTGTATAGAGAGATGCCCAGAAGACTGCTGGTTCCAGAAGCTTAGACATGGGACAGCCAGATTTGGAAACCCTTGAGTAACATGAAATTACAGAAGCCAGTGAGGTTGCCCAATGTTTATGGGGGAAGCGAAGGATGAACACAGAAAAATGCAGAAGAGTTAGGGGTGGAGAGCCACAGCTCCCTGCTCATTGGCTATGCTAAGAGTGATGAAAATACAAGAATGGGCACGTAACAGAAATAGCATCCTCCAGGGCATGATAAAGAGGCAAATAAATCACTGGTCTAACTTACACTGAGAAGTCACGTATTTAAGGTCTACTGCAGCAGACAGTTCCTATCGTTCTCATTCCACTGCAGGTTTCCTTTGGCATTACGTAGCTGAGATGTCCTGAACGGAGGTTTTCACCTGCTGTAAACACGAGGACATGTGGGATGCACAGCAGTGTCAAAAAATAGTGATGTCCTTGTGGTCCAGGTCTGGCACTCAGCAAGCCTTAATTCTTCCTTTTCATGAAGCAGATGAATCTCCCCGTGGAGAACAGCTACTCAGCAAATATCCTCACAAACTAATGAAAAAAGTACATCCTCATGCAGACAGGCAGTGTACAAACCATACGTGCTTTTGTGCAGACACTGTGAGACAGATGCCGTCATCCACAGGCTCTGTCACTCGCTGGCTCTGCAAAGCCTGCACGGCATGTGGATACATTTTGCTGGCATGTCCAAACCAGAGTGACCTGGAATTAACGTGTAGCTCTCTGGGGCAGAGAGACCCATTGCATGGCTACGTACGTTTGTAATAAAATCTTTGTACACTCCCTATATGCTTCAGTCTTGAAGGATACTTGCTTTCTCCTCATCAAGTTGAGATTCAGCTTGAACACACCATCAAATGACATTGCAATTCTTCATGTTTTTACTTCAATTTCCATTGGAAGGCACAAGTATTTCACAGCATATTATAGCTCCTGATGTGTAGCGTAGCACAAGCAAGGAAAAGGGCTTCCCCAGGAACTCTGGCACCCTCTTTAGTTACCTAGACAGACGATATCCCAGGTAATGCTGATATGGGCCAGGTGTCATTAGGCTGTCCCAGCAGTGCTGCTCATCAGCCATGAGCTTCAGCTTTTAACATTTAGTATTTAACGAATTTGCTGAGAACTGTCAATCAGAATTGCAGGCATGTATTCCCCACATAGCCAGTCGGAATAGCAAAGAAAAAGAGACTGAAGGCAGCTAACCAGTCTGAAGTGCTGCTGAGATTTTGAGCCCTCTTTGTGTATGTGAGCGTGCGAATTCAGTCGGCCTTCCCAGAAAGGTGCCAGTATCGCTGCAGGAAACTGAAGACGGAGAGTCGCCTTCAGCTGGCCCAGATACAGCAGTAGAACCCTGAGTACTCATACACAGCACGAGTTAGTAAACACTTGAACAAGTCCGTTACTGTGGGAAAATGTCCTATAAATTTCAGCAGGCTCTGGAAGAAATGTTATTTATTCATTGTTAAAATCTCACGATGTCTGCAGCTGTTCTTACAGATTTTATTGAGAGGGACTTCTGTGAGACTGGAGAATCAATACTGAAATAATTTGCTTTAAAATGAGGAAACTTGCATGTGAAACTTTATACTTTTTTAAAATCCCCGTTTCTTATTTTATCAGGTGCACGTTTTCATTTTCTACTTTAGATGTAGAGTACGCCGTCAGAAAGATCACGCTTGCCGTTCAAGTGGAAAAATGCAAGCACACGCTTACTTAAGCACTTAAGAATGTGTCTTTCCTCTTCACGGTCTCTTTCTTCTCTCTGCCAAATATCGATTAACAAAGACCAATTGCTACAAACCTTGTAAAAATGTGCAGTAAGATGGACTGTCAAGCTCACCGTCATTTTCAACCTGAGTCACAAAGAAAAAGTGTTTTCAAATCTTGTTATGCTTTAGGTGAACAGGATTCCTATAGAAACACATGCTTAGTATATATTTTTCCAGTCCCATGCATGCATATATTTAGTCCAAGAATTTCCATGAGTCTCAAGCAGAATTTGCTGGCAAAATGCCCTCCGAGGGAGGAATCAACAATTCCCCGTTTCTGAAGCCTCTGTTGCTGACTGTTCTCTCAACTACAGGGCTCGACTGAAGCGAGGGTCCTTCTTCATCTGCAACCTGAGAAGGTCAGATACGTCATGGAGAACGGTGTCGGAAATGTAAATGCAAGATTGTCAAATTTATTACTAAAGAAGATAGTATTACAGCAATATCTAAATAGCATACTGCAATAACTATATATTAATATAGACATTGTGAATTTAACGGGGAGGGGTAGATAGAATGAAGGGGGGTTTAGACACCATTAGTGAGGGGAACATAGAATATTTTTAGGGTTAACTAAAAACATCTCCTCAGTTTAGCACCTTCAAAAGCAATGCTAAACTCTTTCATTTACCTTGCAATCCTTCATTGAGTGAAATTACTCAGCCTGTTGAAGCACCAAGAGAAAAGACTGAAAGTAAATGGCTCTGCAGATCTTAAATGACAGCAATGTAGGATTTATATGATTGCATCTACCCTGTACTCTTGGTCATGCAGATTCATCTACTTTTGTTGCCTCCTGTGCAACATCGCAAACATAAAATGAAAACGAAACTGAGACATAAAGAGATACTGTGAAGTATAACTTAACCATTTTGATTTTAGGCTGAACTGCTAAGGATCAGGAAGGAGAAAGTGACTTCCATAGTTTTATGGGCTAACAGAAATTCCGTATTTGCCACCTCAGTTTTGCACCAAGGAAAACAGTAATGCTCGTTTTGAATTACGCTGGGATTTTCAGCCATCTAGATGACATCGTTGTTCAGAAAAGGAAAGACTGCAACTGGATAGCTTTAAAACACCGGTACTAGTACTTTAAACATCTTCTCTAGTCATTAGAATTAATGAGTAATGTTTAGGTTTAGTTCTTGTTTAGGTAATGTATTCTGTATGACACAAGATTTTTCAGGATGCTATTCTTAATGTCTGTTAAACAAAATGATACTGTGAAAATCACTCTTTATTCTTTCACAAATACAGTTCTATACAGTTCTATTAATTATTTTTTTTAAAGGCACATAGCTCACATTGATTCTCACACTGAATCTAGCTGGACTCTTAGCTCTTCCTTATAAAATGGTAAAATAAACCAAGTTATTTTACTGCATATTTACATATTGCGTGTAAAACAGTAAAAGAATTACTTTCACACAAGGTTATTTTTAACTAGACTGTGTAAACTCTGTAAACTGTGTACTCTATTTGTCAGTAAATAGTTGAGAATTTCTCCTGTTTGTAATTTCTTGCTTTCTTGTTTGATGATGTGTGGGGCTGTGGAGGGTGTTAGATAACTGCCTTCAAATAATAGGCCATGAGAATATTTGAATGCAAACAATCATATAATTAAATAAAGTATCAAAGAAGAAAGATGGAATATGCTATTATGGAGCAGGCATAATTTCTTTCCCCTCTAGCAACTAGTTTTCTCAACTGATTCAAGTATAAAACAAATAAAAAACCACGTCCTCAGAAATGAACTGTTGCCTTGACGTTTCCCCTCTTTAATCATATTTATCTTTTTTAGTGACTACTCTAAAAATGTCTTTGTTTTTATAATTACTTGTAATTTCTCAAATTGGAGCATGATAGAAAGAAATCGCCAAAAGAATTCCTCGGGTTATGGCATTCAGCTGCAAATTCCACATCAGTGTGTGCAGGTATGCACACAGTTATGCACAGGGTCAAATAACATGCTCACTAATTTCACATTTAAATACCGGGAATGTTAGTTCCTGTCCCAGATATTCTAGACGCATAAAAGTAACTAAAGACAATCCCAGTGCAACTCGCATTTCACCTCAGAATAGAGAATCAGTATCCTGGCCAACTTCTGAAATAAATTTGCTGTGTCTCAGTCTTTTATTGATCACTGAAAACTGTGGCAGAGGGTGCCTGGAGACAAAGCTTCTTGCAAAAGCAAGATCTTGCCTCTGGGAAGGGCAGCGGGCATCTGATCAGCTGTACCTGCCTTCTGCCAACATACCTGTCGGCTCCACCATCCCAGACTCAGCCCCACACCTGAAGAAACTGGAAAATCAAGATGGCATGCAAACATGGTGGAGCGGCTCAGTATGGGATAGAAGCTCCTGCAGGTTTCATACTGAGACCCGCTGGGAAAGGATAAGAACATACAAAAAATAAGAAAAGTGCCAGGAAAAATTCTGTGGCCACTCTGGAATTTACTTAGAGTCTATAAGAAAATAAGCTTCAATTAGCGGTAGCTAGACTTGATATCTTCTTTATTATCTAAGGTTCCAGAAGTGTGATCTCCAGCCTATCCTTTAGTGTTCAGTAAATCTCCATGAGTTAAGTAACCACAGATTGAGTTGTGAAGCTATCGGTTGAACTGGGAATATTGGGGAGGGGAGTGATACAAAATTATATTTTTGTAGAGAAAAGGTGGTAAATGCCAGTTATAACTTGTGTTTGCATGGCATTGTCTCCAATGGTCAAAATGACCAATGACCAGTAAAAAAAGGTGTTCCTGTACACAGGCAGAGTTCATACTTATTTATTTATGAGTGAAAATGAGGCATGGAAATTCATTTACTCTCACAGGTCCTTCGCGAAACTTTGACAGGAATCTCTGTCACCAGATTTCCAAGATGTTGGTTCTACTGCACATTTTTCTTTTAAGTGCACACAACTCTATTTATCACTAAAATTACTTACAACTTAAGTGTTACTTTTTTTAAGTTTCTTCTGAATTCTCAAGTAGTAGAAGATGAAGGAAGATGAATTCTTATAAAAGGCAGAAGATCAAAATACGGGCACTATCTTCATTTAGTTTTATTGCTTTATTAGGATTCATTTTTACACTTCCCTATCAGTATGAGAATCACTTTTTTCGTTTGTGCCTTCATGTGTTTTCCAAGTCTGCCTAAGAGCTTTTGTTACGGATAAGGAAGCTGTAAGCTTGACAAAATATTTGGCATCTGGTAGAGGGAGCAGAGGCTGGAATTCACTGGGTAAGGAGTTTGGGACTGAGCACAGAGGAGAACTAGGGGTAGTTTTGCAAGGTTTAGGCCCCAACCATAAAAACTTCTACAAGAGGAAAATGTTGAGTTTTTGCAGTTTGTATGTCACACCCTATGGCAGTATTGCAAATGTTCAAATGGCAGAAGCAAATGTTTGAAGGAAAAGGTGCATCTACTTTCTCACATCCATTTACATGTTGTTCAGAGAAGCAGGTATCAAGGTTGCATTGGGACCAGCTTACGGCATGGGAACCAGGCAACTTTCTGCTTAGCTTAGCTTTGCACGAGTTCTTTATACGTCACTCACTAGGATGGCATTGGAGAGTCATTCCAAAATACAATAAGCAGGATGACTTCTTGCTTGTTGCATGCTGTTTGTTCTCTCATCTTCTTCCCAAGGGAAGATGCTTGGGCAGCGAGGTGTCATCTTTTGGTAGGCTTGGTTCTATTATAAATATCTGTGGTGCCTCAGTGTTTTTGCTAAAGAAAGTCAAATAAATGTGTCCTGTACTTTGAATGGAAGGTCAGGTTTGTGACTGTCCTTATACTCCAGGATATTTGTTTCACAATCCAAGAACATTCTGTCTCCTGGACAGCCAACTTTTATAATAGCATTTACCCCTACTGAGGTGGAGATAGGCAGCAAAGGGAATGGTCTGCAGGGACAGATGAGAGTAGTTGTCAACACTAAGCTGTAGATGCTTCTTGGCCATTGTGGGAAACCCCACTGTGATGAGAAGGACCAAATCTTGCTTTTGACTTCTTTGCGGGAAAAGATTGTAGACAGCTGAGGACAAGTCTGATGATACAGTCAAAATAAACAGCATGGCTGAGGACTTTTTATTCTAGGTGAATTGTTCTAAGTGCTGAAAAGCCTGGTGACCACATACATCAGACTCTTGTAGTCCAGCCAGGAAGCAAGTGAAGCATGAATAACTGAGTAACGTGTCACTGTCTGCCAGCATGGGATGGGGTCTTCTAGCCAATCAAAGCTCATAGAAAGCATTACTCAAGGGTAATGCTATGTCCGAACTTAGCACAATCAAGGAATGCGCAATCAAGGAATGCAAAAGGACTTCTAAATTATAGATTCAGTTGATCAATTACAGATGTGGATTGACTAGCTGCAAAGTAGACTGCATTTTGCACTCCTCAGAACAGCTTTCCTCACATCACGATTCTTGCATGGGTTCTGTTTCACACAGCTGTTTTTCATCCCTGGGCTGACTTTGTCCAAGTACAGAGCCAACAAGAGAGAAACAGCAGCATGGTTGTATGGAGTAAGTAATAAACAGAACAGTGTATCATCTACCTCTCTGGTACTTGACTTCATGCCACCTGATCAGTTTAGCTCGATGACAAAAAAGATCCAAGAGAGATTGTTCTTGAACTCCACATGTGAACAGTCCAATAGTATCTAGGAATTATTCATCATTGCAAGCCTGTAGAAAGGAATCAAAGCAACTTAGTACATTGTCCAGCATCCTTCCCTTTCAGAGGAAACAACCTATTTTCATGGCTGACCATCTCAAATGCTACGGGAGGATATGGAAGGGCGTGAACATGCTAGTTCGCTATAAGCAGTCATTTCTATTAATGTCAGTGACATTTAGCCACTCAAGCTAAATGTCTCTGTAGGTCAATGGCCAGGCCTGAGGTCAAGTAATTCTGTTTCTTCTGTAGAGTAAATGCTTGCTTGTTGGGCTGACATGAAGTCCACACCCAAGCTCTGTAAAGTCTGCCACTTCATTTTCTTCAGTTAATTGATCATAATGAAGACTGAAGATTTAATGAATGGAACAGTTAAATGCAATGAACCTGTCAGGATTTTTTTTTTCAATTCTTTTTCAGCCATGTGAGTCCTTTACTTTCTTACTAGCAGCACAGAACAAACTAATGTTTGGTCAAATTGGTCAAAACAGGTATTCTGTAGCATTGCTTTTTATTTTGCACATCTTTATTGCAATGGAATAGGAAAAAGTAATAATATCTGTTTACTAGTGGGTAGTTACCACTACATAAATACTCAGGAATTTTTCGATGGGAAAATGTAACTTGCATCAGCAATATTTCTTGACTGAGGAAACTGTGAATGGTAAATGTGCAATGTATACATTGTTGCAATTCTGTCAGATTGTTAAAGCAGTGCAAACAAAGCAAACAAATTATATATTCCAGAGATATCTCTTCTGCACGGTTTCAGGTGTCCATTTCCATTCATATAATTCAATATATCTTACCTATACTAAGCAGAGGCGATATCTGTTTCCTGTAAATGTCAGATGCCAGCAGTGTAGAATAAATATAGAAATTCATATGCTTTAGGGAAGCTACTACATTGCCTCATAGATCTATTGTTCTTTGAGAGAATCAAGGAGCCTACAGGCAAGGGAGAAAAAGTTAACATAGTTTATACAGATTCAAAAAAGACTTTGGACAAGATTAAAAAAAAATACACTGGCAAGGGCTAGCAGGAAAAGCCCTTGTGTCATTACAGTTGTTGAAAAAAATAGAAGACATAGGAGTAAATGCCAACTGTCACAGACTACACGGAGCATCTCTAGGACCTATGCTCAGATCCAAAGTGTTCATCGTACCCAAAATCACCACAAAAAGGTGTGAGTCAAAGAGACATGCTGTGCTGTACATGTAAGTATGAGGGCTGAAAATGAACCGCAGAAAAGCCTCAGGAGACTGAGTGACTCAGTACAAAAATAGCAGAGGAAATTACACTTATGTAAACAAATGTAAAATGATACATGAAAACACAATCCTAACTTTGCATACAAATCTAATGATGGCCCCAAATCAGCTATTACTACTAGAGAGTGAGATTCCAAAAATGTAATAGGTAGTTACATGAAAACATCAACACAAACATCAAATATCAGTGTCGAGTAATGATTTTTAAAAAAAAATAAAGGAAATGCTATGAATTATTAGGAAATTAATACTGAACAAGACACTAAATGTCATTATGCCACTGGGTAAAATCAATTATGTGTATTATGAATGGCAAGAGTGCGACTGAAAGGGCGTAAGAGAAATGAAAAGGTAGAGAGAAACCTAGCAACTTGGAACCACAGAGTGGCCTCCCTATAAAGAGGCGGTAAAATGTATTAGGATTACTAAACCTGGTGAGGAGACAGCTGGGAATATGATAAGTCTAGAAATCAAGGGTGGCATGAAGGTGAATAGAGAATCTGTACTAAAACATCTGGGAGACATCAAATGATACTAGCAACAAAAAGCACTGTAGATACAAACATGTATACCATTACAGCTTCTTTTTCATCAGAAGGACAGCTGCAAGCTCTCAATTAATCCTAGACACTAGATGAGCAGTTTTTATGGTACTTGAATCTACCAGCAACATTTCAATGTTTGCCACTGACTGACTCTTCTTTATGTCTAGTGAGTCACCTGAGAAACCACGTTCTCCACTTGACTCCTTGCAGATGCATATAACTTCGGACACTTTCGCATTGCATCAAGCATGCAAATAATAAGTAGGATGTCAAGTCGCTGAAGTCCACAAACTTAAATTCTCTTCCCCTCAAAAATGGGGTGGCCTCAGAGAACCATCCCTGGCCTGTACTGTCCTCAAAACTATGGCCATGCATGGTTTGGGAGAGTGCTGACTGGTAAGGACAAAACCCAATTATAATAATAATAATAATAATAATAATGCCACAGTAGAGATGACCACAGGAGAGTGCTCAGGCTCTGATGCTGTTTTCTTTACTAGTACAGATGCAGATGCTGATAGATGAGAAGGAAAACCAAGGGTATGATGTATCTTTGCACAGTCCCAGGGGAGCCAGGAAGGCTGTGGTGACTGATCACTTCCTTCTTGTGATTCATGGTCCACTTGCTGCAGAACCATTTAAAAAACTCACAGTGCAGAGGTGTTTTCTATTCTTGTTTATGGAGCACAAATCCGCAAGTAACCAGACACAAGGACTGTAGGGGCTTCACAGATATTTCTGTTTTAAATTTGTGCCATACAGACATCTATCGACAGCCAAAGAATGATAGCAGTGATTCTTTGTAACGATTGTACAGTCCAGAGCTGTGTGAATGATGTCACTGTGTTTGGAATAATTCCTAAATCACATGAAAAATACTCATGGGCTGTAGTAAGTGCAGCTGAACTTTGCCAGCTTTCATTTCAGGCAGGCAGAATTATCTTTTCTTTTTCACAGGTCTTATCACAGAATCACAGACACATTGACTGGAAGGTTTCTCTGGAGGTTTCTAACCCAGCTTCCCACTCAACACAACATGGTCAGCCAGGGCTTTGCCTAGCTAAGCCCTGAAAATTAGAAGGAGATTCCTCCATCTCCC
This sequence comes from Egretta garzetta, assembly GCF_000687185.1. Lineage (NCBI taxonomy): Eukaryota > Metazoa > Chordata > Aves > Pelecaniformes > Ardeidae > Egretta > Egretta garzetta. The sequence continues at coordinate 2,564,603 of NW_009258377.1, forward strand.
TGGACTCATTTTCTAGTGCTGCAGTATCAGTCTAATAAAAGAAGTCTTTCCTTATGTCCATCCTGAACATCCCAGGCCCTGGTCTGTGGTTATTGCACCTTGTTATTAGATGATTAGATGAGGACAATAACTTCCCGTAACCTGCTGGCCATGCTCCTCCCAGTGCAGCCCACTATGCAGTTTGCCTTACTGTCTGCCAGAACACAGTCTTGACTCAAATGTGACCCCTATTTGTCTCCTGTAACACCCAGGTCATTTCCAGCAGAGCTGCTACTCAAGCCTGTAAGCAAGCATCTATCCCTCTGCTGATAGAGGAGCCTGTCTTTGTGTCCATAAAAATGGACGGGTTGCTTTTTCCACCACACATTCAAACACTGAATGACAAAGTTCAGATGAAAGGAATGTGAATTAACCAATGGGTCATCAATTATGATTTCATTTAGATAGGACATGCATCAGGAACCCAAACTGTGGTGGCTTACTGTAGACCTCATCTGTACCTGCTTTCAGCTGACGACTGCACAGAAAATGGCTCAGAGTAAGAAGTGTAATTCTGTTTTCTTAACATGTCCTGTGGAAGAATGTGGCTTTCTGACAATAAGGTTCCTAACAAATCGAATATATTCATCCAGCTCTACTACCATCTTTCTAAACAGAGAATGAATTTACTGCATAAGAGGTGTGAAGCAGGGTATTCTCCAGTGCTCAAGCATTGTACAAATTGCCAACCTCATGACAAGGTATCAGATAGTTGTGCACTGCCATTACAGGCCGTTCTGTACCTGATTCAGAATGATAAAGGCCTCTCATTGAGATTGTGAATGTATCTGGTTCTACTGTATGAGGCTGTGACCACGTAATCACTTTGATGGTTGGTTTCAGTAAATAACAAGTAGCACATATGCTGAAAGCTAGATTTATCTTGCAGACCAAACACCAGCATATTATTTTCAGCAGGGAAGAAAACAGAAGAATTAAATCTACAATCCATTCCCTAGGAACTGGAAACTTTTCTGAAGAAAAAATTGTCCACAGAAGATCAGCAACACACTGAAGCCAGCAAAAAAAAATTGAATACATCCCTGTAATTCAGAAGCCAAGTTTACCGACTATAAATCTGCAGTGAAATGCCTGGAAAACCACACAGCAGACTTTCAGCCTTGACAGCTCTTTCCCCCGCTTCTGATGTTTCAGCGTCAGCAAGCACGGGGCACTGCTCAGATGCTCTGAGTGAAAAATGGTGCCTCTCCCCTATTATTTTTCCAGACAGCATGTGTTTCGCTCAGACTTCTCCCCATCGCTGTAGCTGTGTCTATATCATGCCCATGTTGTTCTTTTTTAATTGTGGAATAAGCTCTTGAGCTCTGTATTCTCCACTTCTATTTAGTTACGGAAAAAACAGAAGCAGAAATCATGACAACTGAAGCCAAAACTGTCCAAGTTTTTGCTGGATAACCAGGCGGTTTCTTGCCCTGTCCTACTGGATGGAAAGCTCTCCCAGTGAATTGTGTTTTTCGGAGTCTGACAGAGCTCCACATACAGGCTGAAAGGAGGGGATGCGCTCTGCTCGCTCCAACGCCATTACCTGGGGCAATCACACCAGCAGGCCTCAGCCATCCCTGTCACGAAGGCTGAAATTTCTTTTTTTCCACTCAGTTCAGTTCTATTTCTTTTCTAAATGTCATAGCCCACTTTGTTTTAATGCATCCAGCAATGACCACATCAGAGTTCTTCCTACAGTCCTTAACAGGGCCAGCCTAGAAGCTAACCTTCTTTTCATCCCACTCAAAAACATTTCTCTCAGATGAGCCAAACCCCATACAGCATTGCCTGCTCCTACTTTACTCTCTGACACACCAAAGCCTCTCCCTCACACATTTACAGCAGAGCACCACAACATCTTTCCTATGCCATGATCTCCCATGGCATGCAAAGTCCTCATCCTACCAACCAGCCACACTAGGGCTCATAGAGCAGGACTAGGGTGGCCACACTGGTCTTGCTACCAGTGGGGAACCAGTACCAGGACCTTGTGTGCAGCATCCTCCTACCTGGAACATGTCCAGAGGAGAGCAACAAAGCTGGTGAAGGGTCTGGAGCACAAGTCTTCTGAGGAGCAGCTGAGGGAACTGGGGGTGTTTAGCCTGGAGAAGAGGAGGCTGAAGGGAGACATTATCGCTCTACAACTACCTGAAAGGAGGTTGTAGTGAGGTGGGTGTTGGTCTCTTCTCCCAGGTAACGCATGATAGGACGAGGGGAAATGGCCTCATGTTGTGCCAGGGAGGTTTAGATTGGACATTAGGAAAAATCTCTTCACCGAAAGGGTTGTCACGCACTGGAATGGGCTGCCCAGGGAAGTGGTCGAGTCCCCATCCCTGTAGGTATTTAAAAGAAGGATAGATGAGGTGCTTAGGGACATGGTTTAGTGGTGGGATGGCAGGGTTAGGTTAACAGTTGGACTTGATGATCTTAAAGGTCTTTTCCAACCTCAACGATCCTATGATTCTACCTGCAGCCTATAGCGCTACCCCCAAAACATTAGTGCATAAATCAGCCCAACACCACCTTCCACACTGAAATGAAGAATCTTCCTCTGCCAAATCCTTGATACTTTGCTCCTGATTCCTTTAAAATCTGGTGTTAGCATAAGACATTTATGATAATTCAGTGCTACCGATTGTATTTATACAGGTGCTAGAATAAGAGTTTTCTGTTTACCTTGTTTCACTGTGAATTTTGCACTGAAATCAGTGCCCAATTTCTACACATTCTTTAGTCATTCACACTTTTCCATACCAACCGAGAGAAGGGCTGTGGAAAATAAAAGAAATGGAGAAGTGCTTAAAAGCCAGGTATCTTCTGGTAATGGCATTCCATCTTCCCAAAATACTCCACTTCTTAGACAGGTTTTTGCAAGTCAAGTGGTAGAAAAGATCAGACATCAAGAACCTTCAGCTCTTGTAAATCTTTCACTTCTACAGTCAGGCTACACTCATACAAAGTTCTCCTCAAGACAGTGCTGAAAGCGTGTTACACTCAGTCGTATTCCCCTGATTCTGCACGGACATAAAGTCCAAAGACTTTCCTCGACTGATGAATTTGCCCAGAAGCAGTTGTATCGTAAAGCTGAAGAATAAACACTAAATTTGAAAAAAAACCCAAATTTTAACAGAACTAGGTAAGACCAATGCCTTTTTATAAAGCTGAAGAAGCACTAGAATACTGATCTGCCTGCTACATTCTTCTTGGAGCAACTTTGCCTTACATTGCCATTAGCAAGTCCAGACATTAAATGCATTTTAATGATCAAGTTAAAAGGAATCACTCAGGTAGATAATGGTTAGTCATAATTTCTAATATCTTGGCCACACTTCAAGAGAAAAAGATGCACATTTCCTACCATACCATCATGGATGAGCTCTACTATCTGGTTTGAATAGGACTAGTTTAAAGCACTGGAATTAAGTGTTTTACAAGTTGTCTTCGACATTCCTTAAGGACAACCTTCTTTGATTTTACAAAGGAGAAAGATGAAGATGAGTTTTTTAGTTAGGATAGCAGAATCCAGATCCAAGGAGTTGTGTTACTCTGAGCACCAGCTCATGAATGTCACTTTTATTAGAGCACAAGGGACAATGTTATTGTTGGAAAAAAATGATAACATCCCTCCGGAGGACTGATAGCCACAAAAAAAAATGAAGCCCCATTCCAAGTTGAGTTTCTTTTCCTGAAACTTCTTAAAGGAAGATTCTCTGGGTTGGTTTGGGTTTTTTTTAATTCTTTTTTTTAAGAGCAAGATAGGTCTCTTATTTTGTTTTGGACTCTTGCCAACTGAGTCTTCCAGTTTTTCTATAACTTGCTCTGCTAATTCAACAGTACCCAGTAGGTGGCCTCAGTGTATAATGTATTTCTTTACGCTTTTTTTATTCATTCTGCCTTGCTTTTTTCATTGTAACAACTTTAGTTGGAATCTCCTGCCTTTGATTACTTATTTTCAATATTTCAGTCTCGGCTATTTGTTAAGTACTAATCCCTTCACATATTACTCCTTCTCTGTTGGTGAAAAAATTCATTCGATTTCCAGAATGCAACTAATGATTTGGAAAAAGAACAAACAAGATCCACACACTTCAGCTCTGGTTTAGAGATGCCACCCATATATTTCTTGATTCTCCCTTTACCTCTTACTTTACATTCCTCAGGGCTTAGAGAAACATTTTCTTTAGAGAACATTATCCAGGTCCAGACAGACATACTCACAGGGGCTGACAAACGTGCAGATCCCATGAGTCTTCAGCTCTGGATCTTTCAAAGAGCTATTGCTGACTCTTGTTCTGCCACATTTCCACCTTCAGAACTCAATTAACTTTTAGGATGCAGTCCCTTATGAACATTATTTACGTTCATCATCCTGTGGGAATGTCCTTTCAGATAAAGAGAGGGAGGTTCTTTTGATATGAGAACTGTGAAATGCATTCTTAACTGATTGAAGATCTTAATTATCCTATTTCTTGTTCTTGTGGGAAATGTTTCTTAGTTTCTAGGTAAGCAAGACTGCCTATAGCTGGGACCACTGACAAAACATATTTGCAGCTTTTTGTATTTTCAAATACCAGAATGAATTAAACGCAAGTATTTAAGACATACTAAAAATCATCTATCTACCCATTATCACAAAATAGGAAATTCTGAGATCCACCAATTAGTAAAGTCACTTCTATAATACTTTGTCTTGATGACACTCCATATTCATTCTACCTTGTCAAATGTCATGCGATAAATCCTGTAACACAAGATCAGTCACAGGACTGTGACCTTCTATACCAAAAGAAATGCCAGTGTGTTTGTGAAACACGTTTGCCAGTGAAGTATGTTTGCCTATAATGGATGTCTCCAAACTTTCTGACCCTATTTTTTTTACATAATTGATACATAAACTCAGTCTTTGGCTATTGCCAGTAAGCTAATAAGACAGGCAGACAGTCTTATAGTTTCCCTACCATAATGAGGCCTGAAACCAATTTGGCTAGGATCAAGGAAATATGAAGCCTCCAAATATTTCTGGAATTGCCTCACTATAAACTTTTTCAAAAAGGCAGATTGAAATGTCCTATAATAGTTGTGACTGTTTGCACCAAGAAGCAGATATTTTTAGATTTGTGTTAACAAGGGCTTCCTAAGGAGAAGCTAGTGTCTGGTCCTTTCGTACCCTAACACCACTCTCAGCTAAGCTTGGGATCTTCGTTGCCCAACAATGTGGCCTCAGTGCCTCTTCTCTTAAGGCTTCGTTTATGTGGGGATGCTAAGGAAAATGTCTAGTCAAGACAAATTAACTAGCCGATGTATATAAGTGAGGCTTTATTACATTTTCATTCAGAAGAAAGGCAGTTTTATTTCACAGTAGGCTAAGATACGGTGACGGGGCCAGACTCTTTTCAGTGGTGCCCAGTGACAGGATAAGGGGCAATGGGCACAAACAGAAACACAGGAAATTCCATCTGAATATGAGGAAAAACTTCTTTACTTTGAGGGTGACAGAGCACCAGCTGCCAAGAGAGGTTGTAGAGTCTTCTTCTCTGGAGATATTCAAAACCTTCCTGGACATGATCCTGTGCAACCTGCTTTAGCAGGGGGGTTGGACTTGATCTCCAGAGGTCCCTTCCAACCCCAACCATTCTGTGATTTTGTGATTCTGTGACCTAAGTTACAATGAAAGACAGCATCGGCATAGAGGTTTAGTGCAACTTAGCATATGTGCATTAGTTTATTTAATTTTAACATTCCTGAGTGTCCTAGTGCAGGCGAGTCCTAAGAAAACAACATTAGCCGAAATGAAAACTTGGGTTTGCATTTGTCCCCTCCATAGCCTGATCTGCTACCATGGAGACAGACAGCTCTGTCAGAACCTAGTAATCTCATCTTCAAAGAAACAAAAACATTCTTGGTGAAAGAGCCTGCAAACCTATATGGGCCCTAAATGGGACCTTGCACCCTTCATTGAAATCCCACTTGATCACAAAAGGAAACAGAACTGTTCTCTGCAACCCTTGTTTTCCTCTCATCTCTTTCTCTGAATGGTAATCAGAGCTCCTAAATTATAAATTGTTCCATGGATGGTGCAACTAATGGGTCCTGCACAATGCTCTACATCTCCCCAGCACCGTCATCATAGCACCCCTGTCCCCTCTCCTGCATCCCCCCCAAGGCAGGACCCTGCAATACCTTCAGCCCACCCTTGCATTGTAGCTCAGGCTACTCAGTTCACACCCTTGTTGTCTCAGCTCCATAGCTCAGTCTCGTCTCCATAGCTCCTGATGATTTGGCTGGGGACTGACAGCACCCTCTCAGATAGCACTGGAGGACTGGCCAAGCGTTGGCTGCCTCTCGGAGCAGGCAGTGACTCAGTTCTTCCTGCACTTCCCTCAGTTCGACTCTCTTCTCTCCTAAAACTCTTCACAAAATGTATGGAAATGTAACTTCTATGTCCTTCTATCAAAACAGGTGTTGGGAGTTTAAGACACTGGTTGTATATTGTGAGACTGCTGTTCTTTAGCACTGAAGAAAGAACAGGGTAGGTCTTCTAACCCTCAAGAACGTGTCAAAATGAAGAAATTAAAACTACATTTAAGTACTTGGGGATATTTGTATTTTGGGGGTATATTATGAACATAATTTAGAAGGAACTCCAACTATTTTTAAAGAGAAAAGAAGTAACACATGGAATTTATTTGCATGTTAGCTGGAGAGACATTGAAGGAAATGCAGATTTAACTCTCAGACTGCAAAGCACAAAACTACAGCACATTCCAGTTTCATGAGATTTAAATAAGCCTCTTCTTCACCACAGAGCAGACAGAGCTCTCACAAGCCATTGCTGATATCGGCTCTCAGTTCCTTTTAGAAGCTGCTGCCAGAAAATCTTGACCTCTTATTTCTTATTTTCCTGGAACACTTTATACCCATATGGCTATACCTGATTCGGGTGACTACAGTGATCACAAGCTCTTTGTTAACACACACCTCTGCTGCGCATAAATTACTAAGGAGACACTGGCCTGGGCCCATCTTCTACCCAATGCACTGATCTATCCTGATCAGTGCAGTGATTTAACTACCATGATGCATTCTCCATTTCTTCGATCAGATCTTGGTACAAATGCAATAGGCTGAAAAAGAGAAGGCTGAAAACATCCTTTCCTTTTCAAAGAAAAACAGCCAAGCTAATTACCCCTTTATAAAAAGGCATCTCCAGCTGCAGCATATTGGGTACCTCAGGTAACCCAGAACTATTGAACTCCAAACCAAACTGATGTCTGTAGCGTGTCCAGCAATAGAATATGTGATATGGAAAGCACCAGCTTTTTGGACACAGCTTTGCCACTTGCAACAGTTCAATGGGAATTAGAGGGTGAGCTGGGCATGCTGCCTGGTATAACAACAACGTATCTGAGGGAAAGATGAGCAGGTAAGTGGAAAGGAGAGGGATGTCCCCAACATGCTGTCAGGATTTGGCACAGACCAAATTTTCGAAGCATGACCATTAGCCCTGTTCCACTGCAGCGAAGGGTACTGGTAGAGGAAGGATCAGACCAGGATCAAACACCAACCATGCACCGTGTTCAGTGTCACTCAAACTTCTGAAGTCAGGAAATACCAAGTTAAGATACACACCAAAACCACCTTAGCTCCGCTCAGTTTTGCACAACTGTAGTTTAATTCACATAAGTGTATTTTGCCTATGAAGATTATACACGTTGTTCTAGAATTGAGGCTCCAACATTGATCCCATCTCATTGTTAAATCTAAGCATATGTTCACATGAGACATATAAAACCAAAGCGTCCCAAACAGCTGTGCACGCAAACTTTTAGTCTGGTACCCAGAATTAACCCTATTAAATTTTACAACCATTTCTTATGGTCTCAGCCATGGAACTCTTACAGAAAGCTACATTTTCACAGGCCTACCATGGACCCCCCACAACCCCCTTCTCCCTGTACATCAGCAGCTCTTACAAGACCACAGGAGTCCACCATGGACACATGGTATAAAACTTGGCTTTGGCCATTCTGGATCCCTTAGGGAATCTCTCTTGTCTTCATATAAATGAGGTGGATCATCTCATGCCCCCGAAACAGCATGCTCAAGCTGCTCCAGCTACACCTCAATTCAGCATCATCTAAAGCTGGGGACGCAGCTGGATACCAGCAGTCAACTCCAAGAGATTATTGCCAGTTCCAGGAGGAAGAGCTAAGGTCACATCAGCACGTACCTTGATTCCTCACTCTGGTTTTCGGAGGTCAGAGTGTTACTGAACTGCCCATCCTGAAAGAGCATGAGACATTACAGAAAGATTCTGGCAACGTGTTAACACATTTTTCTGCAGTGAAACTTGCAGGATTGTTGAGCTAAGGACCAAGCTTTTTAAATCACAAGTTCTCCCACTTCCCCCTCACCTTTCCGCATGCAATCCTCTTTTCCCTCGTGTGACCACCTCATTCAGAAAAATTGAGACAGTTTATCTCTCATGAGTCTCTAATGCACTGCTGACCCTGTTTTTCTGGTTTAAGAGCTTGTGCATTGTGTTCTTGTTTGCTGTAAACTTAGTCATAAGCCTAATGAGGTTGTATTTTACCTATGCAAACTATTCTGTAGAGTACAAAATATGCACTTTTTCCATAAAGAGAAATATGATTGCATTTGAAACTGATGTAGAATATTGGAAAATAACATCCTGCAAAGACTGTAGCCACTTCCAGTTTTGGCCTGCAACAGTGCTTCTAAGTGTTGCAAAACAGACAAAGTGAAACCTGAACAGACGTGGAGAAACGGGAGAAGTTTTAATGGATACCTTTATTATTCAGTTCGTGAAACTGTAATGTGCTTGTTCTCAGGACTTGTAAAAGGGTGTCTAGTTTTCACAAGAAACACCTAGTATTGTGCTCTTGTGTTTATCAGAAAAACAAAAGTTGCATTTTCACAGTCAGTAAACAAATAACAAGACGTAAGAAGTTCAAGTATTACAATAATATGGAGTGTAGGACAGGGATGACTATGTGGATAATAATTTAAAAAAAAAGGAATACATTTAAATTAAAAATTAACATCTTCCTTCAAGCACCAACAGAAAGATAACCCGTAAGGGAAGAAAATCTTCCCTTTGCAGCACACCTAAATCTCAGAGAAGTTGTGCAACTCCAGTAGGTGTAAACACAAGCTTAGGACTAGAGGAACATTGCCTTGGAAAAGAACCCTTCTTTTCTCCTTTTACCAATAGTATAAAGTTATTTTACAGGTGTATTTGTACAAGGTGATTGGATAGGGTTTATTACTAAACTAAATTGACCTATACGAAGTAAATAAATTTATCTACTGCTGATACAAAGTTATCTTATCCTGTATGAGGCAGAGGCTTTATTACATTTTCATTCAGAAGAAAGGCAGTTTTATTTCACAGTAGGCTAAGATACGGTGACGGGGCCAGACTCTTTTCAGTGGTGCCCAGTGACAGGATAAGGGGCAATGGGCACAAACAGAAACACAGGAAATTCCATCTGAATATGAGGAAAAACTTCTTTACTTTGAGGGTGACAGAGCACCAGCTGCCAAGAGAGGTTGTAGAGTCTTCTTCTCTGGAGATATTCAAAACCTTCCTGGACATGATCCTGTGCAACCTGCTTTAGCAGGGGGGTTGGACTTGATCTCCAGAGGTCCCTTCCAACCCCAACCATTCTGTGATTTTGTGATTCTGTGACCTAAGTTACAATGAAAGACAGCATCGGCATAGAGGTTTAGTGCAACTTAGCATATGTGCATTAGTTTATTTAATTTTAACATTCCTGAGTGTCCTAGTGCAGGCGAGTCCTAAGAAAACAACATTAGCCGAAATGAAAACTTGGGTTTGCATTTGTCCCCTCCATAGCCTGATCTGCTACCATGGAGACAGACAGCTCTGTCAGAACCTAGTAATCTCATCTTCAAAGAAACAAAAACATTCTTGGTGAAAGAGCCTGCAAACCTATATGGGCCCTAAATGGGACCTTGCACCCTTCATTGAAATCCCACTTGATCACAAAAGGAAACAGAACTGTTCTCTGCAACCCTTGTTTTCCTCTCATCTCTTTCTCTGAATGGTAATCAGAGCTCCTAAATTATAAATTGTTCCATGGATGGTGCAACTAATGGGTCCTGCACAATGCTCTACATCTCCCCAGCACCGTCATCATAGCACCCCTGTCCCCTCTCCTGCATCCCCCCCAAGGCAGGACCCTGCAATACCTTCAGCCCACCCTTGCATTGTAGCTCAGGCTACTCAGTTCACACCCTTGTTGTCTCAGCTCCATAGCTCAGTCTCGTCTCCATAGCTCCTGATGATTTGGCTGGGGACTGACAGCACCCTCTCAGATAGCACTGGAGGACTGGCCAAGCGTTGGCTGCCTCTCGGAGCAGGCAGTGACTCAGTTCTTCCTGCACTTCCCTCAGTTCGACTCTCTTCTCTCCTAAAACTCTTCACAAAATGTATGGAAATGTAACTTCTATGTCCTTCTATCAAAACAGGTGTTGGGAGTTTAAGACACTGGTTGTATATTGTGAGACTGCTGTTCTTTAGCACTGAAGAAAGAACAGGGTAGGTCTTCTAACCCTCAAGAACGTGTCAAAATGAAGAAATTAAAACTACATTTAAGTACTTGGGGATATTTGTATTTTGGGGGTATATTATGAACATAATTTAGAAGGAACTCCAACTATTTTTAAAGAGAAAAGAAGTAACACATGGAATTTATTTGCATGTTAGCTGGAGAGACATTGAAGGAAATGCAGATTTAACTCTCAGACTGCAAAGCACAAAACTACAGCACATTCCAGTTTCATGAGATTTAAATAAGCCTCTTCTTCACCACAGAGCAGACAGAGCTCTCACAAGCCATTGCTGATATCGGCTCTCAGTTCCTTTTAGAAGCTGCTGCCAGAAAATCTTGACCTCTTATTTCTTATTTTCCTGGAACACTTTATACCCATATGGCTATACCTGATTCGGGTGACTACAGTGATCACAAGCTCTTTGTTAACACACACCTCTGCTGCGCATAAATTACTAAGGAGACACTGGCCTGGGCCCATCTTCTACCCAATGCACTGATCTATCCTGATCAGTGCAGTGATTTAACTACCATGATGCATTCTCCATTTCTTCGATCAGATCTTGGTACAAATGCAATAGGCTGAAAAAGAGAAGGCTGAAAACATCCTTTCCTTTTCAAAGAAAAACAGCCAAGCTAATTACCCCTTTATAAAAAGGCATCTCCAGCTGCAGCATATTGGGTACCTCAGGTAACCCAGAACTATTGAACTCCAAACCAAACTGATGTCTGTAGCGTGTCCAGCAATAGAATATGTGATATGGAAAGCACCAGCTTTTTGGACACAGCTTTGCCACTTGCAACAGTTCAATGGGAATTAGAGGGTGAGCTGGGCATGCTGCCTGGTATAACAACAACGTATCTGAGGGAAAGATGAGCAGGTAAGTGGAAAGGAGAGGGATGTCCCCAACATGCTGTCAGGATTTGGCACAGACCAAATTTTCGAAGCATGACCATTAGCCCTGTTCCACTGCAGCGAAGGGTACTGGTAGAGGAAGGATCAGACCAGGATCAAACACCAACCATGCACCGTGTTCAGTGTCACTCAAACTTCTGAAGTCAGGAAATACCAAGTTAAGATACACACCAAAACCACCTTAGCTCCGCTCAGTTTTGCACAACTGTAGTTTAATTCACATAAGTGTATTTTGCCTATGAAGATTATACACGTTGTTCTAGAATTGAGGCTCCAACATTGATCCCATCTCATTGTTAAATCTAAGCATATGTTCACATGAGACATATAAAACCAAAGCGTCCCAAACAGCTGTGCACGCAAACTTTTAGTCTGGTACCCAGAATTAACCCTATTAAATTTTACAACCATTTCTTATGGTCTCAGCCATGGAACTCTTACAGAAAGCTACATTTTCACAGGCCTACCATGGACCCCCCACAACCCCCTTCTCCCTGTACATCAGCAGCTCTTACAAGACCACAGGAGTCCACCATGGACACATGGTATAAAACTTGGCTTTGGCCATTCTGGATCCCTTAGGGAATCTCTCTTGTCTTCATATAAATGAGGTGGATCATCTCATGCCCCCGAAACAGCATGCTCAAGCTGCTCCAGCTACACCTCAATTCAGCATCATCTAAAGCTGGGGACGCAGCTGGATACCAGCAGTCAACTCCAAGAGATTATTGCCAGTTCCAGGAGGAAGAGCTAAGGTCACATCAGCACGTACCTTGATTCCTCACTCTGGTTTTCGGAGGTCAGAGTGTTACTGAACTGCCCATCCTGAAAGAGCATGAGACATTACAGAAAGATTCTGGCAACGTGTTAACACATTTTTCTGCAGTGAAACTTGCAGGATTGTTGAGCTAAGGACCAAGCTTTTTAAATCACAAGTTCTCCCACTTCCCCCTCACCTTTCCGCATGCAATCCTCTTTTCCCTCGTGTGACCACCTCATTCAGAAAAATTGAGACAGTTTATCTCTCATGAGTCTCTAATGCACTGCTGACCCTGTTTTTCTGGTTTAAGAGCTTGTGCATTGTGTTCTTGTTTGCTGTAAACTTAGTCATAAGCCTAATGAGGTTGTATTTTACCTATGCAAACTATTCTGTAGAGTACAAAATATGCACTTTTTCCATAAAGAGAAATATGATTGCATTTGAAACTGATGTAGAATATTGGAAAATAACATCCTGCAAAGACTGTAGCCACTTCCAGTTTTGGCCTGCAACAGTGCTTCTAAGTGTTGCAAAACAGACAAAGTGAAACCTGAACAGACGTGGAGAAACGGGAGAAGTTTTAATGGATACCTTTATTATTCAGTTCGTGAAACTGTAATGTGCTTGTTCTCAGGACTTGTAAAAGGGTGTCTAGTTTTCACAAGAAACACCTAGTATTGTGCTCTTGTGTTTATCAGAAAAACAAAAGTTGCATTTTCACAGTCAGTAAACAAATAACAAGACGTAAGAAGTTCAAGTATTACAATAATATGGAGTGTAGGACAGGGATGACTATGTGGATAATAATTTAAAAAAAAAGGAATACATTTAAATTAAAAATTAACATCTTCCTTCAAGCACCAACAGAAAGATAACCCGTAAGGGAAGAAAATCTTCCCTTTGCAGCACACCTAAATCTCAGAGAAGTTGTGCAACTCCAGTAGGTGTAAACACAAGCTTAGGACTAGAGGAACATTGCCTTGGAAAAGAACCCTTCTTTTCTCCTTTTACCAATAGTATAAAGTTATTTTACAGGTGTATTTGTACAAGGTGATTGGATAGGGTTTATTACTAAACTAAATTGACCTATACGAAGTAAATAAATTTATCTACTGCTGATACAAAGTTATCTTATCCTGTATGAGGCAACAAATATATACTGACTGTTCCAAATCTAAGGTGGCATTTTGACTTCTGCCCATAGTGAGCTCCAGTTCATATCTCACTTCTGAGCCTTCTCATCCCTATGTCTTCCATTCACCTCCAGTTCTGTCAGGCCTTGAGAGGTGGTCACCAGAAACTAGAACTGTAGTGAGGTTAGGTAAGGCTGAACACAACGTGGCGTCAATCTTGCCTGCTCCACTCTGCACACACTTAATTGCACAAATATGAAAGCCCAGGACTTCCTTATCACATTTGTCCCATCTTTCTTGGGAATAAATCATATTAAGGTGTCATTTTATTATGTATTTAAAATCTTGGTGTGCACTTTTTACCGTGCATGCTACAGGTCCTAAACAAATGGAGGAATGCATCATTTCTTCTATGCAGGAGGTGGCAGAACACACGAGATGAAGTTCACAGAACACATTGATAAGAAGAAACAGGAAAAAGCAAATGAAAGCAGAAATTTGGCACAGGGACTTTCTACAAAGGGACACCAGAGACAAGATGCTGAGAACATATAGACAAGTAATGACTCCACTGGAAGGACTGATTAGTCTGGACATTAGACCTAAAAACCAGACAGCACTGGCTCAGCTGTTCAGGGTAGACAACTGCTGGCTCAAATGCTCAAGGAGCTGCATGCCCTTCACTGCATAGGTTTCTTACTTAAGATTTCACAGTCATAGGAGATTTAGCCATAATATTAAAATTACAGACAGAGGAAATTCCTCTATGCTAGTACAAATATATCTTCTTTAAAATTAGATTGTTTTGTGAATCATATTAACCTATCAAATCTGAAACCTGTGTACTGCACTGACCTTCATACACTCAATGGTCCCCAGGTTTAGACATTTTATGGACAGTTAATGTAAGAAGAATATGAGTCTAAATATACAGGGATGAGATGAAAATTACACATTCCAACATATTTCTTCATTCCCTGACTTTCAACATAGAATAGAATAGAACAGAACAGAACAGCATAGCATAGCATAGCATAGAATATATCAGCTGGATGGGACTTACAACTTTCATCTAGTCCAACTGCCTGACCACTTCAGGGCTGACCAAAAGTTAAAGCAAATTAATACGGGCATTGCCCAAATGCCTCTCAAACACTGCCAAGCTTGGGGCATCAACCACCTCTCTAGGAAGCCTCTTCCAGTGTTTGACGACTGTCTAGGTGGAAGAACACTGAAATGTTGCTCTTTTGCATGAAATGTGATACATTTGTGGCTTTCTGTGGCTCCACCCAGTGTGTGCTGTTAAAAGATAGGCATATGTCATTTCCAGTAATACCTAATGACCACCACCTCTTCAGACAGACACTATATCTGAGTTACGGTGCTCAGAACTGGGGTTTTTTAGGGGTTTTTTTTATTATAGGGCCATTGTCCTGGTTTCAGCTGGGATAGAGTTGAGTTAATTTTCTTCACAGTAGCTAGCATAATGCTGTGTTTTGGATTTAGTACCAGAAGAATGTTGATAACACACTGATGGTTTCAGCTGTTGCCAAGTAGTGCTCAGACTACTCAAGGACTTTTTGAGCTTCTCCTGCTCAGCCAGGTGCACAACAAGCTGGGAGTACAGCACAGCTAGGACAGCTAACCCAAACTGACCAAAGGGCTATTCCATACCATATAACGTCACGCTCGGGGGGGGTTAGTTCGGTCGGTCAGTCGTGGGCAGAGTGGTCGCAGCTCGGGCTGTGTGATCGCGGCTCGGGGGGAGTGATCGC
>NW_009258377.1:2579932-2582698 GCF_000687185.1 Egretta garzetta
TAAACCATGACAGCCATTAAGAAATGAAGTTCAGTATTATAAACTTGGCTAGGGAACATGTTAAATACTCCAGAGGAAAAGTGAAAAAGACGAGCTAGTTTCAAAGTGTTTACAATTCAGTTTTCTACACGGCAAAGCAAGTCTGCCAAACATGAAGGAGGTTTACAGGGAAGTACAACAAACAAAGCAGGCAAGTCACTGGGTGAATTGTTCTTGAGCACTTTGCCTCCTACACAAATTTCATTCACATTTCATTACACACAGAAACAGTCATACGGAAGTGAGATACAACAGAGACAGAACTGATGAAGAGGTGGATAACAAACATTAGAATATTGTAGAGACAGACCTAAATATTTGAATGTTCAGCAAGGTGTAGGAAGAGTAGGTAAGTCAACCATTATTTGTACGGGTTTGGAAAGAATTCTGCCTCTGGGCAAGGTAGTCCAGTAATTTCTTCTTAGAGGAGCTCTGCACTTTATAGTAACCTTTTAGTAAGTTACAGTGGGTAACTTAATGGCTGGCATCATTCAGGCCAGCACCCTCCAAGTGCCAAGGAAAAGAAGTCAAGGAGAACTGGTGCCAGTAAAATGTTGTTGCTACCCCTCTTCTTCTCCCCACTAGCTCCTGTGCAGGCCCACACAGCAGAAGGCTCTCTGATACTGCAGTCCTGACCTGTGTAAGTCAGGCTGGCAAAGCCTGTTCCTATGTGCTTTATTATCCCAGCTTTGACTACTGCTCTTTCCCCACCTCACAGAAGCTTCTCTGAGCGGGCAGCAGGAGTGTGCATCAGACGTCCTCCCATCCCTGTTTTCCAGACCTAACAGAAGGAATGAAGAAAGCAGCAGACTTCAGGGTCACTAACAATGCATTCTCCATCCTTCTATCCCTGATGCCCAAGAGGTTCTCTTGGCCTTTACTGTATTGGGAACTGATCTGCCACCAGCCTCTCATAATCTCCTACACATTTAATTGTACTGATATTAAGTGTCTTGGCAACCTCCTCTGTGGAAAGTCTTTCCTTAGATTTCTGAGGTCAATGGGAATGACTGAGACACAGATAACCATTTCAGCAATGGGACTGGCAAGTATAGGATTGATTTTCAAGATTTAAAGAAGTGAAATAGAAAAAGCTAGAGAGGATAATAAGGGGGGAAAGAAGAAAACTGTGGTCAGCTTGCTAAGTAGAAAGGGCTGCTGAGTTTTGGGAGCACTGAAGGTAATAATGCACAAAAAGGGAGTGACGAGAAGTGCTGAGAATCTGTCCTTAAAAAGGTGTGGAGGAGATACAGCTAAATGTTGGAAAGGTGATGCTTGGAAGACTGCTACAATTATAACATGTGGTAAATATGGGTTGGCTAAGGAACTCCAAACTGTTTCACTAGAAGTAGATAGGATTCTCCTAAAGGAGGAGGGACTGTGATCTGTTTCCGATACCAAAAGAGTTAAGGAAAGCACGCCACCGCCAAAGGGAAGGCTATGTGGAACTGTGGTGGGTTGGCCCTGGCTGGACACCAGGTACCCACCAAAGCCACCCTATCACTCCTCCTCCTCAGCTGGATGGGGAGATCATTCACCAGTTACCATCATGGGCAAAACAGACTCAACTTGGGGAAATTAGTTTAATTTACTACCAATGAAATCAGAGTATGATAATGGGAAATAAAACCAAATCTTAAAAACACCTTCCCCCCACCCCTCCATTCTTCCTGGGCTTATTTTTACTCCCAATTTTCTCTACCTCCTCCCCCACAGCGGCACAGGGAGATGGGGAATGGGGGTTGGGGTCAGTTCATCACACACTGTCTCTGCCGCTCCTTTCTCCTCAGGGGAGGACTCCTCACCCTCTGCCCCCGCTCCAGCCTGGGGTCCCTCCCATGGCAGACAGTCCTCCATGAACTGCTCCAGCATGGGGCCTTCCCATGGGCTGCAGTTCTTCACAAACTACTCCAGCGTGGGTCCATCCTCTCCACGGGGTGCAGTCCCTCAGGCACAGACTGCTCCAGCATGGGTCCCCACAGGGTCACCAGCCCAGCCAGCAAACCTGCCCCAGCCAAAAAGGCGTGGGGTCCTCCCCGGGCTGCAGGTGGGGATCTGCTCCCCCGTGGGCCTCCCTGGGCTGCAGGGGCACAGCCTGCCCCACCATGGGCTGCCCCAGGGGCTGCGGGGCAATCTCTGCTCTGGTGCCTGGAGCCCCTCCTGCCCCTCCTGCTGCACCAGCCTGGGGGGCTGCAGGGTGCTCCTCTCACGTCCTCTCACTCCTCTCTCCGGCTGCAATTTCTCTTGCTTAGGTTTTGTTCCTTCCTTCTGAAATATGGAGGCACTACCACTATCGCTGATGGGCTCGGCCTTGGCCAGCAGCAGGTCCATCTTGGAGCTGGCATTGGCTCTGTCAGACACAGGGGAAGCTTCTGGCAGCTTCTGACAGAAGCCACCCCTGTAGCCTCCCCGCTACCAAAGCCTTGCCATGCAAACCCAATACAGGAACACAAGGCAAGCCAGGAATTGTGGATGATTTAAGCCTTAAACATTGCAGAAGTGGAAAAAGAGACACCAGCCCTGGAACACGGAGAAGTAGGTCTGGTTGTAATGTGGCCCGTAATGTGGATACCTGCTGACATCTAAGTCTTCCAGGTGCTTTTCCCACTCACAGAAGTGTCACCACAGGGGCATCACACCTCAGCTCTAGGCTCACAGGAAACATTTCGGGACCCACGTTGCTGTGTCAGAAACCCATTGCTTTATCGGGTGTCTTTGCTCAGCTGC
>NW_009258377.1:2583301-2594125 GCF_000687185.1 Egretta garzetta
TTCAGGGTTTGGGTTTTTTTTGGTGGTGGTGGTAATGTAGCTGCAAACCTAAAGGGGAAAGCCCAACAGCCTAAAAAAAGCAAGTCCGGTTACTCAGCCCCACGCTGCTACTGGGACCAGTAACGGTAGCGCCAGCCAGCACAGGGGAGGTTTCCAGCGGGCTCCCGGGGTGGTTACGTGGGGGAAGCAGCTCCTTCCCTTTTGAGGGCTGTGGCACTCGAGAGATGGATTTTAAAAAATCTTTATTAAATTTACGATCCCTCTAATCGCCTCGCAGGCATCCTGGCAAGGAGCGGCCGTTGGGCGGGTTGCCCCGTGCCCGTGGGGCTGTGGCTGCGTTCAGGGCCGTTGGTTCCACGTACCCGCTCCTTCAGGCCCTGGGAAGCAGGCGCTGTCGCTATGGCTGAGCACCGCTCCGCGGGGGCTTGCAGCAGACCCTCGCCTGCTTCTTAACGTGGCCTCAGATCAGCAGATGCATCACGCGTCTCATGGCTTTTTGGTCTCTTCTAGCAAAGACCGGGCCATCTCTTTAGCAATACCTTCCTGACCACAGTTTGCTCGCCCAGTGTTACGCCAAACGCGCCAAGGCAGTCTTACCAAATCCCTGTAAACAAGCGAAACAAAACCGTACCCATGAGTATTTGGGAGTGCAAATAAACCAATGAGGGCAACATGGAAATAGGAACTGAATCTTCAAAGGTGAGGTTTGGTTTTGGTTCCTTCTAGCTGAAAGCCTCTGGGACAACACTGCACAAGCTGGCCTGTGGATTTTCTTTGCTCAGAAAGTTAGTAGGTCACTGTTTTTCTTCAAGACGTTTGGGTGACCTGTCAATTGAAGAAAAAGGGTGGAGCGCTCTGCTGAACATGATGGGAAGCTTTTTCCCACCTTCCTTGCTCATCTTCCCTTCTTAAGGTATTTTTCCATGTCAGTTTGTGGATGCCTAGAAATTTTCCAATGGAGCTATGTGTCCCGATATGGCAAATTTAAACCTAGTGAGAAGAGGTTTACTTCTTTAGTTACCTTTCTCATTACGTTATGCCTGATCTGCAGATGACACAATCCATGGATCACAGTTTAAAATGCAACACATGGGCTAATCCACAGTGTTTTTCCAATGCAGTGGTACCTTTCGTCACTTCTCCTGATTGCACAGTATAAGTGTTATGTGCCTGTACTCATGACTACGAAGGCGGGTAAGTCAGATAAAACCCCCAGGCTTTAACTGTACATGGGTAACATACAGACAAACTGAAAACATGCACTTTACGTACAAAAGGTCTTTTCTGGGGGAAACTAACACAGATTATCCAGAGCTCAAAAGGCAGAAAAGCAACATTTCCATAGTTGCTCAGAAGTCGCTGTAATGTGCGAGCCCATCAACTGCGTTTGCTCCATTTATCCGTCGGGACCATTAAACACAAAACTATTTTCTGTGGCTTCAGGAGTCCCTGAACTGAATGTGTCTGTACCCACCGGGGAAATAGCACTTGTATGCTTCCCCTGTTCTTACACTGTTTTCCTAAGTACGTGCTGCTGGTTACCTGAGAAGTAAAATACTAGGTTAAATAGATGTTTTGTCTAACACAGTATGGCTGTTCTTCTGTAAAGAGCTATTTTACAGCCAGTACTGTATAGGTACACGAATCTGTCACAGTGGATGGGCTATGTAATTCAGCTTTCTGAAATGAAATGCTTCTTTCTTTAAACCGCTGCTCTGAACAGTAAGAATATTCTGCACAATTACTTTATAAAGTGTCCAGTACTCATACATAACTTAGCTGGCTGCTGAAACTCTGTAAAGGGGCTTCTAGTAGGCAATTGCTGGAAACACTGGTTAATAAGTGCATTTTTACGGGTATGTATTTGTTTTATAAACAACCTGCATAAAAGGGTTAGAATTTGCAGCAGGAAAATCGGTCTGGTTTCCAGGACTATGGGTGCTGAGGGAAGGGGCAATTTCTTCCTTCTATAACTTGAGGACGACGTTCACTTGTTGTCACCTACTTATTTATTGTGAGGAACTGAATAATCCTTCACTTCACCCACACCATGAGAGATTTTATATGCCTCTGTCACATCCCTTCCCTCTCAACTCTCTTCCAAGCTGCTGAAATGTCTTGAGCAAAATGGGTTGCATACTGTAACCAGCCTTATCCCTCTTCTGCGTACTTCTCAAGTTCTGCTAGGTCCTAGGTGGGGGGAAGATGCAGGAGAATCAGTCTTCTCTCAGCATCAAAGATATGGGTGCACTAAGGAATAAATCATGGTGTGATCATTGCTTTCTATTTTCTTGTCCATTTCTTCCCTGAAAAACTTCCATGTGTTACTCTGAAAAATTTCACTTCACGTGTTACTCTGACTTTCTTCCTGATGCTCCCAGAGCTCTTTTCCTAATTCAGAGATTAAATTTTGGGGTTTAAAAAGCAAGCAATTGTCAGCGGGACAGATTTTGAAACAAAGCCCAGTCTAAAATCAGGTTCAGTGGTCATGTTTTGTCCAAGCATAATTTTCAGGGAATGGGAAGGAGGCTGAGGAAAATACCATTGGTGAAACTATCCTTCGACTGCAGGAAGCTAAATGGGCAACAGTGAGCTTTTTAAAAATGGTTTTGTTTGGCTTTGAGCTGTGGAATTAACACATTATGGATTTCAAGTCTAGTACAGAAAAAATATTTCAGAAATTAAATGGGCACCATGAAATACAGACATTTTAGAAAATATAAGGAACCTACTTCATATTCAGATAAATGAGAAATGCCACAGTGAGTGCTAAGATCATATCCTGCATTCAAAACTAACCAAAAGAAAAGGGGGAAAAAATGCTGCCTCTGTAATATTGAGCTGATTTCATAGGATTCTTTGTGGGTGATGTTTCACACTTAGCTAGGTGATGCCTGAAAAAAAAAAATACATCACAAAAGTCAAAATCTCCTGTGCCTATTCACAGTCAGCTGTGGAAAAAAGTTTTATTTGAGTGCTCTTTTTCCAAGTTTTCTCCTATAAAACACAATGAAAGATAAAGGGCTACAAAAGCAGTCATAAGCTTTTTCCTAGGGGTTAGCTGAGAGTAAAGATCTCCTGGACAGGTTTGCTTTCTTCTCAAAGTTCGTTGGTGTATATGTATTTTAGAAAGTGAGGGGTTTTTTTATCATACCACTTTGTGTTGCTGTGGTATCACATGCATCAGCCCTGTGTCACCTAACAATACAATGCTCAGTTTCACGCATCAAAAGCCAGGTATAGGCATTAAAACCAGAGCTGAAGTGTGACAACAGTGAATTTCTGAAATATGAGCTTTATATATAACACACCAAGATACAACAGTTTATTGTCGGAAAAAATGTATTAACAAATGCAGTGGATGCATTTCAAACAAATGTAGGCAAATGGATGTAAGAAAATCATCAAAGTGCAAATATAGTAATTAATATACATCAAAATGTAGTACCACTTACAAAAGGGTCAGGAAATGTGTCTAAAAGAGCTGGACAGGATTTTTTCCCCCTGCTTTTCTATTTGGAATGTCTTTTCCCTTATATTCTCTAACTTTCTAACCCACAGAGCACTACAAAGGCCAGTAGCCCGTTAGTACTCAAGACCGCAAAGTCCTGAATACAAGGCATCTCCCTGGTTTAGATCAGAATTTTACATCGTGGAAACAGTCACTTGCACTGCGTGTAGTCTCGTGTGTACTGTACAGCATAAGCATGTACCACCGAGGCAGATCCAGAACCACCTGGTGGAAATCAGGCCTGTACACCCTTATCTTCTTTAGGGGAGCTGTTCAACTTAAATAAACTATTAAGTGGAGCATAGAAATCCAAATCTGTAGCTGTGGGAGAGTGACATTTGAGTTTGAACCAAACCTGGCAAAGCAAAGGCGATTTAATCTCTCGTTCCTCAGATACCATCTGGATCACTCAGAAAGTAGCAGGTTTGGGGATCTTCTGAAATAACCAGGGAAATGCAGTGAAACCTTGTCCAAGCCAGTACACTCATGGAAATACTTCATGAACAGTGTTCATGAATTTACATGTTCTCTGACAAAATAGTTTCCCCAAAATCTTTACGTGTAGGTTTTCAGTGCAGCTAAAGACCCTAATTATTTAGAAATTATAGAGAAAAAGGCAAGTTAAAACCCCAAAGCACCAATGCTGGGATTCTGCAAATAGCAGAGGCTCGAGGGTGAATGTCATTGCAGCTAGTAAGTATGATATCACGGACATAAAAGTTAATATAAAAGTATCGGCGTTTTTTCCCCTTCATAGCATTTTTCTTCCCTTTACAAACCAACAATTAATGCAGAGAAATGTAGCAGCCTTTACTCCTCTCACAGCCATTTGCAGCGTTATCTCAACTTCTCAAAAACACACAACAATCAAAAATTGACCATCGCAGGATGCGCAAGTATATTCTGGCTTTCACAAATTGAGGGACAGAGGGTACTTTTCTTCTTGTTGAGAGGCACTTACTTCAGAATAGCCAAAAAATCTGATGCTTAATAATCACATCAGCTAGTATCCTAGTAAGCATGGTGCAGAGCTGGAAGCTCCCATCTCCTTGAAGCCTATAAAACTTAAAGTAATAAAAGGACAGGGGAGCAAAGGGTTTGAGATAATAGGCACCCAATGTGGGGCTTGAAGGGTTTGAAAAAATGACAGGTTTGATTGGAATGTGCTAGATCAAATTTATAGCTGTTGTTGCTGTTTAGCTATTAATTGGCAGGCTCCTGTGCTTGCCCTGGGGCTTGCTCGCCTCACTGTACATTAGAGTCCAGTGCTCGTTGGTGGCTGCTTTTTGCTCTCGCTGCTTACTGCACTGCTGTGCTGCTGATCATCTCACTCTGCTGTGCCTGGGAACATTTTGGTAACAGCCATGGCCATGTGCCTGGGCTGGCAGACGGCCAGGGCATCGCTGCTGTTTCTGCACTGCTGTACAGGACAGGCTGGAACTCAGTGTGAACTCCAGTCAAAGGGACTGTGACCTGTGGATGAGTCCTCATGGGAGCAGGACACCCTGAAGCGTCTGTGGCCATGGTTATGTCTGTGCCGCAGCAGCTACACCTCTGAAGGGACTGTGGCCCAAGGGTAAGTCCACGCTGGAGAAGGTACATTTCAAAGCATCTGTGGCGGTGGATAAATCCATGCTGCAGCAGGTACACCTCTGAAGGGACTGTGGCCCAAGGATAAGTGTCTGCCACAGCAGGTATACCCCTGGAGGGACTGGGGCACATAGATAAGGCTCCACTTGGAGCAGGTATGACCCTAAGGGACTGCAGTCTGTGGGTAAGTCCTAGCCAGAACAAGGGCAAGGGGAGGAATTCATTGCAGTGTTAAACCCAATGGTCTGGTCCAAAGGGACCAGGGATGGAGATAGTAACGGAGATAACCTTTAAACTGTTGTAACCTAGGATTTGAGTTGCATGTTATGGGAATTAGTACAGCAGGAACCACCCAAAACAATGGAGGACAAGCCTTGCAAGCAGCAGTGCAAGCGCAGCAGTGACCCAACCCAAGCTGGCTTTGGTGCCCAGAAACTCCACACAACAAACCACCTCTCCTGTCCTGAGTGACCATCATTTATCTACGCATGCAGCCCTGCAAGGCTGCCCCAACTTTCCATGAGGGCACAGATCTGCAAGCCCAGATGAGGGATTCATCACAGCCTCACCTGGAGTCTTCTGTCCAGTACACGGAGGTTTAAATTAGTTCTTTAATTTGTTATACCCTGCTGTTTCCATCCCATGTTCTCCTCCAGACCCTGCTTATTCCCGTATTAGAGCACACTCTCCCACCCACTGCTTTCATATACACTCAATTAATTAAAACCTCACTAGCTTTTCTGTCAGCTGGCCATCAGCCCTGCTGCCTCATTTCCCAAACATCACTACAGGCATTGGATCTCTTTTACTAGTTTTGCTTCCCTGCTGTGTCTAATTTTTCCATGTCAGAAACCTTGCATTACTCTTTATTAGGGAGAATTTTTTCCAAGTCCCAAATGGTGGGAAGCTGCCTCACCCTGTTTACTATTCAGTAAGGATTATATTATTATGAATTACCTCTCCCCCCCTCCCCCAACTTCTCCCTTTAAATCCATCCCAACAGCCCGTACACATCTGTATTCTAAATGATGTTTTAGACCAACCTCCCCAAGTAACCACTCACAAATACTTTTTTTTTGCTGGAGGAAGGAGCTAAATCTCTTGTGGGGCCACTTCCTCCTGCAGCACAGGCAGGTTCTCTTAAAAGCACAGATACTATGAGAAATATATACCACAGGCACATAGGGGAACACGCAAAAACAGTGAGCAAAGAGCTACATAGCAGCAATCTCTTTGCAGCTGCCTACGGCAGGCTACTGATTATCTGTGTTTGTTGTGCATCAAAGTTACAGCTTGTGCATTTGCAAGTAAAATCCTAATGGAGGGATCAGAAAACATGACGCTGCTACATGAGGCCCTGATTTATAACAGCACTTGGAGACATACTCAATATT
The DNA here is from genome assembly GCF_000687185.1 of Egretta garzetta. Taxonomy (NCBI): domain Eukaryota; kingdom Metazoa; phylum Chordata; class Aves; order Pelecaniformes; family Ardeidae; genus Egretta; species Egretta garzetta. Next base: position 2,589,797 of record NW_009258377.1, read on the forward strand.
TGAGCATATGCTTTAACACTTCTGTATCACACTTAGAATTACTTGCAGCTTTTCTTTCATTCATCTTGCTGTTCTGGATAAAGTGGGTCAGCTCGGGAGGCAGGTGGGAGCTTAGCCAATGCTGCTTGCTTACCTGAGCGAGCCCTCAAGCTGCCACTCCCAGCAAGTTCTTGCCAAAGCATGTTTGGGATCAATAGACTGAACACTTCTGCACCTGTGTACCCAGAGGGGATCAGAGTGTGCCAATTCCACCCCATTGCAGGGAGTTCAGTAAAGTTCAGCACCTTTGGGAAATGTCACTTCAAAGAGATGCTGCTGTCGTCACCCACTTTCATACTGCAAGGCAAGGGAAGGTATCAGCAAGGCCAGATGCCTATGCTGTACCCTCTTGTCTAGCATGACTCAAAGCTCTGCAGGTCTGATAAAGAAGTTATAACCAGGTATTTGACATGCCCTTCTGGGAGGTGGAAAATGTGGTCTTAAGTCCTTCACACCATCATCATCATAACCCTACTACAACACAGACTGGCACGTGTTTCCATGACCAAAGTGCGTACACCACTTTTGCCATCAGCAAACACCAGTTACTCATAAAAACTGATGTAGCCACCTGCATCCCCAAGGAATAAGTGGACTCTGGCATTAGAGGCCTAAGATAACAGACTGTCTGGGTAAAGACCATAATTTCAGACACACCCTGTATGATTCCTGTTGCCAAGGTTAGAGGCTTCTGCCCATGCCACGTTTTCATGTCCCATGGGAGCTCAGATTAAGTTAGTCGTGTGTTGCAGGCTTTCACTCCTATTGCCACACAATATTCTGCACTGTGTGGGCACACAGTAAATCTGATCACAGAGCCGGCCCAGACGAAAAAGCAAACCCCAAATATTTTCTTGCAGGGTTTTACTCATCAGTTCTGATCAGGTTCGCCACGCTGCAATAAAATGCTCAGGGGACTGAAGGTCAAAGTGCCAGGTCCTGACACCGACTGGAAACATGGTAGCTTAACAGGCTGTGAACTCTGGGATCTGGGCATCCAATGGCTAAGATGATACTTAATGCTGCTGTGTTCCTCTTCTGATGAGGATTTGCCCCTTTCTTAATTTGATTTGCAAGGGGTAGAAGGATGCTGTTCAGTGCACCAAGCTGCTGGTTATACTTGCTGTGTAGGTAGTAAATACCTTGAACAGATGTTAGTGCAGCCCATCTCGCCTCCTCACCCTCACTAAACAGGACTTTGCATGCTTTCCAGATGTAGTGAATGGGGCACCATTAGGTAATGGTTTGTCACTCCTACAATTCCTGTATTTTTGATTTGCTGACAGAGGGAACTAGAATTCAAACTCCTGTTAGAGGGTAAATATGACTCAAAGGAAACACATATGGTAAATGAAAATTCAGAATGCAACTCAGCCTTCTGAGTTTAGGATGATGATCCTTCCTTTTGACTGGAATCTTCTTTGCCCCAGATGTTTTTCTTCTGCTGGAATAAGAAGAAAAAGTCAAATTTGAAGAATTCTGGCTAAGTGGTGTTTGCCCTACTTCCTTCACAGGCAACACAGGAGACTTTTGACTTCTATTAGCAAGGCACTAGTTTTCCAACTAAGACTCACTCCTCCCTGTGTAGTTGCAATATGTGACTAAAGACAAGTTTGTGTATGCTGCCGTTGCAGTGAGGTACCTGCAGCTGCTAAAGCAGCTGACACTGCCACTGGAAATTCATTAGGATTCTACATGTTTCACAGCAGGCATATAGAATGAATCACAGTATATAGGCACCAGTGGTATCACCCGTATTTCATTTCCTACTTCTTGCCAGTTGGAAGAAAGCAGAAAGATCAGACCATTTACAAGCATATTACACTATTCCGCTTCAGCAGCTGGGGTAGGTGGGGGGTAATTAATGCTTTAATATAAAAATATTTATCATATTTTGAGTCCTCTGATAGAATTTTTTTAAAAAAAAAAAGAGAGAGAGCTTTTAAGAGAATATGGCTCCAACAGCAAGCCCAGGCTGTTGTTTTTCATTATTTTAAAGTGTGGATGAGTATCCTAGTTACCATGCAGTTGCATTCACCCAGCTTAGACCAACCCTTACTCTCTATTTGCTTTATCCTCATTTGTTGTGGCACATCCTTAATCAAGATTAAATGGTGGTGAAATCAGGGCAATGTAATAAAGAATCTACCAGAGATTCATGTGAAGCATAAATAGCAGTTTAGTATGCTACTGATTACACTGTTCCACTAGAGGTGCCAATACCTACCCGACAACAAATGCCAAGAGCTTTCTGGAAATTAAGGTAGACCAAAATACAGTATGACCCTTGGTAAAAAATGACTACAGGCTAGCCATACACTTAATGTAGCACAAGTACTACAGACAAGCAAAAGCGAGTGCACTTACAAAGTTCCTCAAACTTGTTCTTATGACTTGAATGACCTTGGGTTCTTCTGAAAACATCCAGCACGATGTCATGCAAACCACGTAAACACCACCAGACCCAGTTCTGCACTCCTGGGATTTTGCCAGCACTCACAAATTGGCACAGAAATAACGTGTGGCAAGAGGGAGGCATCCCCATCTAATACAAAGGACGGTAGTTCCATTTCTGAACTTGAATCAAGAGTAACAATTCCATTTGGGTCTTCTGGTGGGGATCAGTCTCTTCTCCCAAGTAAAAAGCAATAGGATGAGGGGAAATGGCCTCAAGTTGCACCAAGGGAGGTTTAGATTGGATATTAGGAAAAATTTCTTCACCAAAAGGGTTGTCAAGCATTGGAACAGGCTGCCCAGGGAAGTAGTCAAGTCACCATCCCTAGAGATATTTAAGACAGGTAGACGAGGTGCTTAGGGACAGGGTTTAGTAGTTGACAGGTACAGTTGGACTCGATCTTAAAGGTTTTTTCCAACCAAGTGATTCTGTGATTCTCTGACGGCAGACTGTGGAAGACGCTAATTTGACAGTCTTAAAAAGTGTATCCTTACTTTAAGGCTAGTTTTAGCCTTTCCTCATACAGACAAGGAAAGTCAAGACATTTAGTGAGTTTTATTTCAGCAAGTTTTATTCAGCGAGTTTATTACTTGCAGGAAATCTTTGTACAAGGTGGGGAAAGGAGCCAGGTCTCCCACCTCCTAGCTTCCAACTCTGATCATAAGGTCAGTCTCAATGTTAAATGTTATTAATTTCCAAGTATTATGACAAAGCACGTATTTTATTTAAACCTTTCTGAAAATTAAATGAATGGGTGTTTTTTACACTTCCTTGTTTTAAGCAAGCCACTGTAAACAGTACAATCCACAAAAAGAAAGCAGCAGCCAACCCCAAATTTAATCAGTGCCACTGGCTATCATCAGCCTCCTGGATTTACTGTATTAATACAATTATACATTAACTCCCACTAAAATATTCTAATCCAGCAGTTAATTTCTCTTCTGTGAATAGCTCTTGAGGGCACAGCAGTCTATAGTCAAGAGCCTAGACTCTGACCCAGAACTGCGTACCTGAAAGAAAAGACCTTTCGACCTCGTTCAACAATACTTTAAATAGAATGTGCAGGGGAAGCAAGAAAAGTATTTGTTTAAGCAGCACAGCACCTTTCAAGCCCCTACTCTTTTTGACTACGGGGGTCCATTTGTTCCAAGGCGAGCAAGCGCGAAAAGCAACCTGCTCCCTCAGCAGTATGTATCGAAGGCGTCCTCTCCGTCCTTTCTCCTTCAAAGCTTTTGTGCACAGGGAGTTCTTGGAATTTCTTCGGAGATTGCTGGGTTAAATGGCAGATTTTTAAAGCTGCCTAAAGAAGCTTTCGCCCCGGTGAAACCCTTTCCGTGCAGCACGGCCTCAGGCGGGGTTTGGCCCCGCAGGCCCGGGGATCTCCTCGCACCCAAGGGTACCCTCAGCTGCAGGGTCTCTTCACACAGAGCATCAAGCACCCCAGACACTGTCGTGTCTTCACACGCGCTTCCCTAAATCCTACGCGTCCCGAAGCCGGACACTGCCCAGCAGGTTTCTCAAAAATTCCTTCGGAGCCGCCATCGCCCCCCTCTCCCCCAGCATCCCCCCAGGCTCGTTCATTCCTGCATCAGCCCAACCACACGGACCTGCACCAGCCGCACGGAATCCACCTCCTCCCAGCCGACCCCCTCGCCAAGCGGAGTTATTTCCTCCCGCACAAAAATCAAAAGCACATAATAAATACTGTTTTTATTTTTTTTTTTTTAAAAAAAATTGCTAGTTTATGACTTCAGTTACCTAACTGCAACCCCACAAATACCACACAGAGTTATACAGATGAAACTGGGGCCGGCGGGGGGGCATTCAGCTTACGG
>NW_009258377.1:2594561-2600077 GCF_000687185.1 Egretta garzetta
GCCCCGTGGGGGCCAGGCAGCCCAGCCGCTGCCGGGGGGTGAGGGAGGCGTTGCGACACCTGGGGTCGTTGGGCCGGCTTGGCTGCGGGGACGCTATGGCTTTGGGGAGTTGCAGCCTTCCAAGTGGCAGTGAGCAAAGTCGTGCTTGCCAACCCCTGCTCAGGTGATTGCGTGATGAAGCCGTAATCCCTTTGGCTGGGGCAAGGAGTTCTGCGCTTCGGATGCCAGCCTCAGTCCTGCCCTGGTGTTCCTGGGTGCTGGCAGTCTGCGCGAGCCGCTCGCAGCACACGTACCAGCGAGCCTGGGCTGGCAAAGCTGGCTGTGCTTGCGAAGAAATCTGCCTGATAAGCTGCTGTAAAACCTTTGATGCTTCACATAAAAGCCCTCCATGCGTATGGCTGTGAGGGTGCGGGCATATTAAAAAGACTACATGGCATCAGAAGGGATCTGAGGTCTTGCGTGTGCCAAAGGTACCCTTGGTTAGTTCACCTGTAAGTAGATCCCTGCTCGCTTTGGTCGAGGAACCAAAATCAGCCAAGCGCACTGGCTAATTTAATTGTCCGTATGGATATGCTTGGCGACAGTAGCTGGTGTAATTAGCAGTACTAATGTAGTGAGCCAGTGAGAGTGGAGACTCTCGGCCCACTCGAAGCTGGGTTAGACGAGAGACCTGTCAGTGGAAATGAAGTGTCTTGTTGAAGGATGCGGAGTTGGTGCTCTGACAGAGCCTCCTGTGGTCTCTGTGCCTAAACCAACCCCGCTTCTCTGAGAGGAAGTCAGTACTTCCCTGGTATCTGATGTGCCTCTGTCCTGTGCAAGCCTAATACGTGATTATTTTACTTCATACATTACTGATACAAGTTCTAAGCTGGGTATGGGTCAAATCGTGTATCATACTTTGAAGGCAGTTGTTTCACTTGTCTTTTCTGTAGAGATTGGTTGTAACATCCTTATCTATTCCAGAGATACCAATCTCCCTTCATGCAAATGGAGGACATTACATTAAGTGCATTAAGTTAGTGTCATCAAGTTAAATTCAGCAACTGCATTTATTTTAAAGATTTGTTGCTTCTGGTTTAGACCCAGCAAAGAACTTCTTTCCAGAAACTTGCTGGCTTTTTGATGCATGTGACATTTAATAACACTTCCTCTCCCCATCCTTTCCCCCCCCCCCCAAAAAAAAAAAAAACCCCAAAACCAAACCTCTGTTTTTGCTTATATCTGTAGTAGCTTTGTAGCTGTGAGAGGCTACTACAGGAGATGTCAATATTGGCTCTAGAAAAATGTTGCTGTACTATTTTGATGTTTCTTCCATTTCTTACTGGTGTTGCTGCCTTTCACATGTGCCAAAACTTCTGCACATATTTTGTGCCATTTTTAAGAGAATGAAGAACAGAAAACATTCACTCTGACTCCTCCTCTTCAGAAAGAACTCATTTCCCTACCCACCGTGGTTTTGATGAATGTTTTTCTGTTATGGGAATAGTTTTAAGATGTCCTACTGTTTCTACCAGAAAACTTACTGAAATAACTTCCTCTGTTCTAGCAGCGGCCTGTCCCTTTTTGGGGCTGGCCTTGTTACCCCACGTACAAAACCTGAGATGCATGACAACACATGTATGTCCACAAGCTAAATTTCATGACCTTTGCTCAGAGCAGCAGATATCTAAGTAATTTATCTCTTGGCACTTGTCAAATGTTATTACCTGTACACATAGATAGCAATGCTAACTAGGAGATGTGATCAAACTGGGCTCGTAGTGCTAAAGGTTGAAGTGTAAGCTCTGAATAGAGATGAAAGCAGCTGTGAAGTTAAGCGCATACCTGAGATGGTATGATTCAAGCCCATGATGTTCTCTTCACCTCCCTGCATGAAGCAAAGGAAGCTGACAGCTTTGCAATGCATTCCCAAACGAAACGCTCTGTTGCATTGCGAAAGCAATAATAATACCTCAATAATGGTGGTATTGGTAGCTGAAAAGCTACTAGTGGCAGCCAGTGGTTTACCTGGTGTGTTCTGGAGATGTATAAGCGTGTGTGTGTGTGTGTATATATATATATATATATAGCTTACAGTTCTGAAGCTCCCTATGCCGGCAGTTTTTCAGCAGGGTTGAGACTGTGACTTGGTCTGCATACGATTTCTTGAGGACAAGAAGTGCCTACAAAGCAGGAAAAAAAAAAAGTCACGGTCCTAAAAGGAGAATTTTTCCTGATGTAAAGTACTAGTTTGTGAGCACTAAAGTTGTTTGACCAAGCTGTAAGTTTTGATTTATAGTTGTCGTGCATATCTGCTTAAGATACTCAAGGGGCAGCTGTCACCCTTTTTGATTCTATTTTTTGAGCCCACATTCTGTCAGAGCAGAGGTGGAAACCTGTGATGTGAGGGGTGGGGAGTTTCTAAAGCAGATGAGGGCAGGTGTTTCCTGCCTCTGCCAAATGGTAAATCAATTGTGTGTTGCCTTCTGGAGGAGAGTAGGAGCAACCTGGAGGATGATACAGAAACAGGACAAATAGGCCAGGTGAGCAGATGTAAGCCTATTTTTTTTTTTAGCCACTCAGAAGCAGGCTAGAGGAAAATATTTAGAATGGATTTGAAAATGCCTTTCAATTTTGAAGTATTAATGTTTGCATTTTCTCTCTTTATGGTTTATTCTATCTTGCAAATGTTTTCTTTTATCAGGTGTCTGAAGAAATAGCCTCAAGATGAACTTCTTCCTGGAAACATTAACAGTCTTTGGACTTCTCGTTTATTATTTGCTGGAGTCGCTGGTGTTCTTGATTGTGCCTAAGCGGAAGAAGAATGTTAGTGGTGAAATAGTACTAATAACAGGAGCGGGAAATGGCATTGGAAGACTCCTATCTTTAAAGTTTGCCAGCCTTGGAGCCACAGTGGTTCTCTGGGACATAAATCAAGAGGGGCTCAAGGAGACGAGTAGACTGGCCAGGGAAAATGGAGCAGTGAGAGTACACTGTTATGTCTGTGACTGTAGCAAAAGGCAGGATGTCTACAGAGTAGCCGATCAGGTAAAGTATCTTATTTGCGGCTTTGACGCTGTTATAAGATGTGTGCCTGTATGTGGGTCTGCTGTATGATAAGGTTTAGTGACTTCAAAGCAAGAGATTAAAGTTAATTCATTCAGAATGTATTGCACATGCTACCTGTTTCAAGAATACTGTTTTCTGGAGTTGGCTCGTGTACCTCTGTTCCTTTAAAAATGAAAAAAGCCGGTTCTCTCTTTCAGTAGCTAATTTCAACTGGGCAGCTTCTCATTCATTCAGTTACTGAGTGAGTACTTCCTGGTGAAGTGCAGAAAATCAATTTATTGTAGCTAAAGCAGTATTTCAAGTTCTGGCAGCCTTTTACCAAAAGTAAACCCTAAAGACCATACATTGTAAATAGGATTAACTGCTTAGGCAATCTTCAAATAATTTTGTGGCTATGAATAGACTTTTACAGACTTGCTTTATCAGAATTAGGAAATATTTTAGACTTCAGGGTACATTTATTACTTTCCTTTCTGAAGAGCTTTGTAAATACAGTATGTGGTTAGATATTTTGGGCGGACTAGTAGAATTGCCAAAAGCTAAAATTGGTTAACAGTTTCCATTGTAACAACCTGTCCTCATTTGCTTAAAATGTTGCTAAACTTAACTGTTGGACTAGAAAGTTTCCACAGTGAGTGTCTGCCTGAGGATGAATTCCTAAAAAAAAAGTTCAGCTGTCTTCAGGAACATTTGTTGGCTGAAAGAATGTTTGTCTTTTGGTGCTGTTTAAGAAGCTCTAGCCTTCTGCATTTTTCTATCTGTGCAAAAATGACTAGAACAAACTTTCTGATAAGTGAAGCTTGTGCATGACTTGCAGCTTGTTAGAGGCCAGTACTACAGGTTTTGTAGTCTCGTAATGCTGACCACCCTTGGTCACCCTTGCAGCCCTGCTATGCCACATCCCCACAGACCAGTTGCATGTGTCTCACCGCAGGCCCGTAACTCTGCTTTCCGTTGAACTGGGAGGAGTGGAGGAAGAGGGAGTATTGTAGTGTGAAGGACACTGGAATGACTAAGATGGAAACTAACCTTCAGTTCTGAGGACTCAAGGGCTAGCACTTCAGTCCCACAGAGAAAAGCAGTAGCAGAGCCTTTCAGTCCCACAGAGAAAAGCAGTAGCAGAGCCTTTCTGGCCAAATATAAAAAGGAGAAGAGGGTGTAGATATGTCTGTGATGCAGGTTAGGGATGGTAAAGACCGAGGCAAGGCAGGAGCGAAGAAGTGGTAAGAGGGTCTCAGTGTGCGATTCCTCACTTAGAATCGTCTGTCAGCAGTTTGCTAACAGCTGATCCACAGAAGAAAATACCCTACTACTGTTATTTCAGAAATGTCATGTCCTGCTGACAACTTCCCTACCTTATTAGTGACAAAAAGTCTTTAGTGTGTGTTAGTGCTTGGTGCCACTGCTTACTCCAATGTGGTGTAGTAGACTTTGGCTCTTAGTGTGCAGCATCAGCTTTTGCAAGATAAGGTAGCACAATTCCAGGTTTTGTTTTCTGCATACCCCACCCCCGGTGATTCAGCTTCACGCGGTGACTTGAAGTTTTGCAAGACTAGAGAACTAAATTCATGCAGGTGGGGCAGGATATATTGAAAAGCTTGTGACCAATAAAACAATCTCAAAGCCAAAATTAAATGTACCCTTAAATACCTGCTTCTGGTGCTTAATCAGCCACACAGAGAGACCAGCAAAAAGTCACCTCAGTAAGAAGAAAACCAAAAAGCCCTGCACATGTGGTGTCCTTGTTCCTGTCTGGTACAAACAGGATGAAGGACAGCTTTTGGCTATCAAGAGCTATAGCTTAAAATTTATTTCTAATGTCCCTGTTCCAGAAGTACCCAACCTCAAAAGGAATGTGGCCTTTTCTGACCTACCCTTCCCTCCCTTGAGTTCAGCTAAATTTTAAGAATCTAGGGCTTTGAGAGAGGTAACTCTGGTTTTTGATCCTCCTACTTGTGACCAAACAGAAGCCTTTTCCTCGTTATGTTACAAAATTGCATCTGGGCTCACATTTACTTCCAAGATTTCTCTTGCATGGTACTTTCTTGCTTATCCACTGTTTTTTCTTGCTTGTTAGTCAAGATGACGGTTTGCAGCCAGTTTTCCACTTTTCTGAGAATCATCTTTCCTGAGCAGAGGAGCAACAGCAGAAGCACACTTCTTGGTGGTATATAATGCTGCCTATAAAACATCCAGTGCTTTCTCTACCTCTTGTAGGCAGTTACAAAGGGGTTTGTGATTCTCAGAAAGCAGACACTTTGGGATGCTGTTTGGGGGTCGTGGGAATTGCTCATTACTAAACTTCAATATAAAAGCAAAAATATAAATACAGAAACAATCGGGAAATAAAGTTTATACCTGAAAAAGATGTTTAACCAGATCAGCTGTTTGCATAATGCTTGCCTTACCCATGCCTAAATCAAACACCTGGAACATACTCTCCTGCACTGCACAAATGGAGAGGTTTA
>NW_009258377.1:2600187-2635503 GCF_000687185.1 Egretta garzetta
TGTCATGCACAGGGGAGAGCTGAGAGGAGACTGGAATTAAAACAGCCAGTTTGTTGAGGAAAGAGCTGCCACATCTAGCTAGTAGGGAAGCAGCAGGGACAGAGGTGTTGTAAAGCTGGCATTATTTGTGCGGGTTGCAAGAAAGCACTTGAATCTGCCTTGAATTCCATCCAAAGTGGGAATATATTTTGGAAGACTGAGTAGAGACATGTGGTAAAGGAAGAGGTTGTTCAGGTTTTTGCCATTTGTTAGAAATGGGATGATCAAGGTTCTCTTTCTGGTTCCCTTTTCCCATGTAACCTGAATGTCCCAATCACCCAATTTTAAACTGTATGTGCCATATCCCCCACCTTTGTCTTTTGTTTGCACAAAAGAAGCATGGCCACTTATGTAGGTGTTTGTTATTTGCCTCAAAGCATAGATTTGGGGTACCAGTCCAGGCTTCCAGAATTGCTAGATCATCTGACATGAGGCCGCATTAAAGCATCACTTACTAATAATTACATTTATGCCTCTGAATGCATACTATTTTTAACTTGTGATGCGGGGTATGTACTCAGGTTGGTGACTAGAACAACTTGTCCAAGGCTGCCTATGGAGATCATGTGGCGCTGCTTCAGAAATATTTAAATTGTTACATGACGACTTTTCAAGAGGGGCAATAAATGGACAAGAACGTATGAGCAATGACTGAGGTGGAGAGGGGCTCAGGCTGATGAACTTTTTTATAAAAGCTGTTCTGTACGATCCCACCAAGGCTGCTTTCTGGTTTTTTTAGACCCTCAGTTAACAAACATAGGCAAGATTGGAACAAGTTTAAGGAAGATGAGGAAGTTAAGCTAGAATAAAGGATAGGTGTTAAATTATCCTTTAATTCTTTACTGTTATATAGGCTAGCCTACCTGGTCTGCTTGTGGTTTTTTCAGTCACTGTAGGCACCTTGCAAAAGAAATGCCATTAGGAAATGAGGTTCTGTGATCTGTAACTATGATATAACTATGATATGCAAGATGGCATAAAATCAACATGGTTTCCCAAAGCTCCTGATCAGCATGTGTTTAGCACTTGATCTGGAAATCACAAATTAAACAACATATAGAGTACTCATTTCCTTTTTCCCAGGTAGCTCAGATTAATGAACTGTATTGCAAATACTGCAGTAAATATTTTCATTCTCCTGAGAGCTGGCACAGTATCTTGATATCGGCTGCCCTATAGTTCTCTCAAGTGAGTCTGTTCATGAAAGTTCCCAGTCTGGAGCTAAAATGAGAACTGTACTTCCTCTTGCTGAGCTAAATGTGTAGATATTGTTTTTTAGCCAACTTATTTTTCTGGGAACCATCTTATAAGGATTCTGGTACAGTGTTAGAATTGAAGCAAATACACTAGTAACAAGCTTATGCACAGTGAGCCCCAGAAGCTCATGAGGCTTTTGCCTTTTGTGAATGCACATGTCCTAATATCTTCCTTTATTCAGAACCCTACAGCTTTTGTTTAAGTTTCATAACAAACTGCTACCCTTTCTACAGTTTTCTCATTTTTGTGTTGTCCTTAGAGCTAATATTAATGGAGACACAGTACTATTTCAGGCTGTCTTAATGAGAAATAAATTTGTCAAAAAACCTTTTTCTTTGGTAAGATAAGCTCTTAGGTTCCTGACCTGTAAAGTTGCTTGAAGTAGTTAAGATACTTGAATAAACAAAAAGGTTGTAAGGAGGAAATTAATTTTACAGATGATCTTTCTCACTCCTTATGCATGTGAGGAATACTTCTTATGAAGAGTTACCATTTGCCCATTCTAATTCCAACACACTGAGGGCAGAAAACTCCATCTGCTCCCCCAGAAAGTTGTAGGGAAGTCTGGTTTAATGTGTGTGCTGTGGAACACAAAGTTACCAGTAGTGGAAAAACTACTATGTAATACATGTCAGCGTTTGACAATAGCAGTCAGGAGAAGAAGAACGAGTGGAAAAACAGCATGAAGAATCTTGAAATATCTGAAATGCTAAGATGCTACTAAGTACTCGCTGCCCTGTGCGGTGGGAGAGATGAATCCCTGGATTCTTGGGATGCAGGCAATTAACGCTACCAACAGGGAATCCAATTTTCCTTCTGCTCATCAAAAGACTCAAGTACTGTGCAAGCTGCCTTCAGCCTTCAAGTCATATGGCACCCTGCTTCTGTGCTCATGTTGTTTTGTGGAAGACAAGAGGATTTGAGTACAATGCAAGGAACCTAACAAGTAAAAGTTTAGATATTGAAGCCCTCACATAGATTTGATGTACCTGATTCTAGTGAACTCGCCTGAGGATCTATGTACTCGCTGCATGGCATAGAAATGGCCCTACAAACAGAATGACTCATTGGTTTTGAGATGGGTTGACTGTAGCAAAATACTTGCTGCATTAGTTAAGCTCCCTACAATAGAGACTTAACTGGAACAGTTGCAGGAAGAAACGGAGGTGCTGAAAGCGGAAGCCTCTGTTGGGCTCCACACCTCCAGCTATAAACTCGGCTCTAAAAAGGCGTCACATGAGAACGTGCAAGAACCTGAGATGTTCGCATCTGTAACAAGTGTAAGTTCAACTTAGTTTAAATGTGCAATATTTCTATTTCTTATGTTTTATATATGAAAACTTAGAAAGCATATTTTGTGTTTATTGTGTAATATCTTGAGGCTTTTTGTTTTAGGTTAAAAAAGAAGTTGGCGATGTTAGCATCCTAATCAACAACGCTGGTGTTGTAACTGGGAAGAGGTTTATTGATTCTCCAGATTCACTTGTGGAAAAAACCATGGAAGTGAACATAATGGCACACTTCTGGGTAATACCTGTACTTTGCGTGTACATACTAAAACATCCTTTCAACATGTTTTCAGTGTTAATTTTGCCTTTTGGAATTGAGGAAAATATGCAAGGATATATAGTTCCTTGTAAGTTCAATCAGAAATTATACAAAAAATTACTTTCTGTGCCTGGGATTCTGGAAAATTAAAAAAGGGTGGAAGGATGGATCCTTTGGGAACTTCTGGAGTAGGTAGGTGGAAGCAAAACTGCTGGTATTTGGAAATGCTCTGAAGAACTGAAGTTTACCATCTGCTAAATTCTGAAGCTAGTCATATGTTATAATCCCTCAATATGAATTGACATGAAGCAGGCCCAACCCAAAAATTTGCTGTTCTAGTAATAGAGGAGTGTTCAATTCTGTTAGTCTTCTAGTTGCTTTGTGGTTATGATAGTTTCAGTAAGAAATACCACATATTCAGGCAACTTTCTTAAGAAGTGGGGCTCTTGTCCGAAATAAGTAACTTAATGTGCTTTTTCTTCCTTCCAGGGGAAGGCAGGTCATCTATATGGTGTTTCTGTCATAAAGAATTGCAAAGGAGATATTAAAACATGCTTCAGTTTCTTCATAAATAAATTTAATCACAAAGATTATATTAATTTAATGGAAGGAAGACATGAAACTCAAACTTTTGGGATTTTACAAAGTTTGTAGTGAACATTTCTCATTTGAAACATTGCAGTGCTGAACTTTAGGCTGAAAGAAACTTAACAACTAGCTGAAGCTGTATCTTTAGCTTTCAGCAAGTTACTGTTTGTCTCTGGTGTTGAGGAGAAAGTGGTACGGGTGGGGCCTGGAAAGTCTCAGTTTAGTAGTTGAAGGTTAGAGTTTAAACAACAAACTCTTCCCTGCTCCTTTCCATAATGGAAAGGGGGGAAGCTCACTTAAGGTGTAGGGAGAATTTCTTTAAAAACAGCACCTTCAAAATATTACAGCATGCACTCCTTTCCATAATGGATGTAGGGAGAATTTATTTAAAAACAGCACCTTCAAAATATTACAGCATGTAGCTTACATAGTAAAATGTTTTATTGCAACTCTGGCTTGCATTGCAGACATACAAAGCCTTTCTCCCAGCAATGATGGCCTCTAACCATGGGCACTTGGTTAGCATCGCAAGCTCAGCGGGACTGACTGGAGTCAATCGTCTTTCAGGTAGTGTATTAAAGCAAATGTTCATTTAGCCAATTGTATTGATTGCAGAGTTTAAATCAAACTTTGTGAAAAAAAATCCTAATTTTGAGTTTCTGGGTCTTCGTGTATAGGTAAAGCAAATGGTCATACTTCTAAACCAGCCGACCTTAAATAGACCGTTCCTTTCAAAGGAGTTTTCCAGATGCTCAGCAGTACTGTGAAACGGGTTTTTCTTCCAAGGCAGAGGATCCAGGAGCCATGTAGAGCTTTGGAAACTGAGAACTTCGATGTTGTTAAAGTTAGCCTGCAGGCTAACCAAATGGTGGCAAAGAGGCAACTTTTTTACAAGATTTTTTTTTTAAGCATGTTCTCAAGCTAAGCAAAGCCCTGTACAAGTTTCCCTAACTTAAAGAACTACTAAAATCCACATGTGGTACAGAGGCAGAGGTGTGATATCTGTTTGCATGCTCTGTCTCAGCCATTCATTCAAGAGGACCCATACAATGATGTAAAGAAACTGTTGAGATTAGGGCAAACTCAGAAGGCATTTCTGGAAAATGTATGTAAAGGGGGAGGAAAAGTCAATAACGTGACATTGCCGTAAAAGAAATCTAGCTTCAAGACAGTGATAATGAAGACAAACTGAGTTTCAGGCTGAAACCACATTGGAGAGTCTTGAAAGCTTGATGCATAAGAAACCAGTGCATGGATTCAAAGGTCTGGTATGAAACGATAACTTATTTCAGTAGACTGGAAAGGTGATAGCAGGGATGTGATGAGAAACCCTCTGTCTGCCAGTCTAGAACAACAGTTAACTTAGGAGAGGGAAAGTAAAGGAGTAGATCACATCAAAAGCAAATTTTATTAGTAATCTAATCCTGAAAACAGTTCCTACTCTGTAAAGTATTTTATTATCAGACAGTAACTTCTTGCAGGTGCTGTGTATACATCATTTCTATGCTATAGTGCTGCTCTTGTATAGTGAAAAAAGAAAAAAACAAACCCAAACTGTGGCTAGTTAGTTTACTTACTAGAGCATAGTTCTGTCCCTGTTCCCTGTCAAAAACTGTTACTGGTCCTGCATACATATTCAGTGGTAGGAATTACTGAACCTATTTAATAAAGTTTAATTAGTAAATGAAAATGTTTAACTGCAATTAATGCTTTATTTTACAGATTACTGTGCAAGTAAATTTGCAGCAGTTGGTTTTGCAGAGTCAATTCATTTGGAGATGAGAGATCTGCGAAAGACTGGTGTTAAAACCACAATTGTGTGTCCTTACTTCATAAACACAGGAATGTTTGATGGCTGTAGAACCAAGTGAGTAAACCCTTGTGAGGTTTTTATGCAACTTACATGTTTGGCATGTTATATACTCCCATTTCCTTTATGAAAAACATGAGCTAGGCTTTTCTCTGCTTGTGTTATTTTTAGAGCCTCAGATGGGTGTTAACGATGCTATCCAGTGACTGGGCAACCCAAATGGCAAAGCCCTCTGTACTTTACGATTCATTTAGTTGGTGTCCTTTCCTCTGCAGAAGCCAAATGCTCCAGTTGTCCTCTCTGGTTTCTAAACTCCCATTTGCCTCATGAAATCAGTGGCATAGATTTGCTCAGTATTTAGGAGCCAAATAAAAGCCTAGTGTTTCTTAATATGAGGCCTATGTGCATTTGTCTTATGAGAGATCATACAAAGGGAAAATAACAATGGACGATCACTCTCTAACATAATAAAGGTTCTCTTCATAGGATTTGTGGCATTTATTTCTTCTTTTAGTTGAATAACTGCAAAATGGAGACTTACTTTGAGCAAAATGTGAATCCAAAGCAATTTGTATTATAGTAAGAAATGTCTTCTCTTCCAGGTGGCCAAGGCTACTTCCTACTCTGGAGCCAGAGTACGTGGCTGAGAAGATAATCACTGCTATTCGGCGGGACCAAGAAATTCTGGTGCTACCACGCAGTCTTTACTTTTTATTTGCTTTGAAAAAGTAAGTTATAGCTTTCCTTCTTTTCCTCTCTCTCTTTTCTGTCCAGAGATGTTTCAGCTATGTTTTTGACTAAAAGTGCAGACCAGGCTTCTACTTGTTGGTATGAATTTTCATTAAGTTCTACACATTTCTGGAGTTTTCTTTTTTTGTTCTAGGGGTTCAGTCTACCCTTGGACCACAGAACAATGACAGAAATGTCTAACTGTGACTTGCTGACTCCATTGGGGTGCAGTTTTACTGTGGGCTGTAGAGACTGGGCCTGTTCCTCAGTAACTGCATACTTGGTGTCTTGCCCCAGCATTAGGGCACTTCTGACTCTGTTGCAAGCCAGGCTGGGAAATTGATCTGTCTAATGACTCAGGCTGCCAAACAAGAGTAATGGAGAGGACCAGTGGTACTATATTCTAGAGAGTATATAGTCTTAGCCAGTATTACCCAGGTAAAACTAATTCTGTGATAAAACTGCACAACTCTTCTGATGTCTGGTCTGGTTTTTTTCTCTCTTCTTCAACTCCCCTACCTTACAGTATCCTGCCAGTGAAAGGAACTGTTCTTGTTGCGGACTATCTTGGAAACCTCTGTGTCATGGATAGCTTCAAAGGTCGAGCGAAGAACAACTGAAAAAGCACAAAATTCAGAGATGAGCAACGCTAAAGTGGACCTTTTTAAAGGTGGTGGTGGGAAAGGTCTGCTTCTCTAGCAGCTGTGAGCTTAAGGTGCCTCACTTCTCATTAGTAACATTTTTTAAGGCAATTGCTTCTTAATTGGTTCTTTAATCAACAGCTTTCACTCGAGCTATTTTTTTTAATCCAGTGAACTGCTTTCTTTTCACCTCATTGTGGAAATACATTGAAATTAGTTCCTTTGGTTATGTCTGTTATAATGCCTTAAATATGGTCCTGCGTGACGAACTAATAATTGGCAACTTTGGGAGGGAGAAGGGACCAAGAAACCACATGTGTTTGGCAGGGAGCCAGAAAAGCCGCTAGTGGACCTGACTTCTCACTACCATTCACTGACCCACCAGGAGGGCCTGTACTGCTGGTGCCATTGCCACTCCCTGGTAAGCCAAGGAATTCAAGAGTTTCCTGAAACAACAGATTTGAATGTATAGAAAGGGAAGTTTTGGGAAATGAAAATGTGCTGTGTTGGTACAAAACCAATGAAATCCATTAATTTTTGGAGGTGGTGATCTCGGGACTCACAGATGACTATGGTTGTCAGGGTGGGGAGGTGGAAGGATGTAAACTATGTATTTGTGCTGCTAATCTACTTTTTGTTTAATTTATCTTAAAAGCAAATACTATGACTGCAACTTTGTAATAAAGTCTGTGTATTGTCTAAGTGCAATATTTTAAGAACGGTTTTAAATTTTCATCTCCTAAACAGAATAAGCTTGTAGTTATAGAGCATAAGACTGCCGGTCCAGGTGAGCTATCAAATGTCTTGCCAAGTAAGAAATGAGCTACTAAAAGCAAAGGTATTATGTTATGTAAGTGGGGCTTCTCTTGGGATTATTTCAGAAATGTCATGGTGCTGATAGAACTGGAGTGAATGGGATCATTGCAGCCATAGCTTGAGTATTATGTTTTGCTTCTCTGAATTGGGTGGCAGGCTACCTTCTGTCTACAGAGACTTTTTTCCTTTCCCTTTACTCTTAGGACTATCCATTTATTTTAGAGACATGTGGAGGAGGCCTTGCTCTCTTCAATAGTGGCCACGTAGAAAGCTGAAAGCTCCCTTGACTTTTGGTAAATCCCAAACAAGAGAAAGGATGATTATACCTTAAATGTATGTCATTTAGGCATATGCTGGCTAAGCCCACCTCACATCACAGTACTCTACTGGCAATTGGTAACACCTGCAAACTAAGACAAAAATGTATTAGTATGCAATTAATTGAAGGACAGTATGGAGAAAAGGGTGATTTTTTTAATATATTTAGGGGTTTTTTTTCCCATGATGGCCTAGAAAATACCTTCGTTCCCCTGTCTACACAATTAGTAAGGCTTACCAGTGGAGAAAGGTTTATATAGAACTACTTTATTACTGATAAGCAAGAAACACGGAGTAAAAAAAGCATGTTAAAAATAGCCTTAACTTTATAATAGATTCATGAGAGTTAGAATTCAGACTGATGAAGAAAAGATTTGTCTTGCTGTCCTTTCAGATCTGCAGCTTTTCTACCTCAAATTCTGCTCATTTTGTGGTACACCTCGGGAAATGACAGCTACTAATTAAAGAATACGTATTGCCTAAATGTGCTGTCCATATGTACATTGCACTGTTCACAAAGTCAGCCACTCATAACTGTCTGATATATCTGTGTCTTGCAGACTCCTCACTTTTTTTGTGCTAACAGAGCACACTTTTCTTCCTAACAATGAAATACTAGGTATGCAGCATTCTGGAGTAAAGGAGAAATGGGTTATATGTATGAACAGTATGTATCAAACTCCAGCTCTTGTGAGAACAAGCAGCTTTTCATTCTTGGTGTCTCTGTGAGCATATTCTGCTAGGGAGGTTGAAAGCAATGAGTCTGGCTGTGGGATTTGTGGATTCTCAGCAGGTTCAGGTTTGTCACACCACTAGGAGGATCTTCCCTGACAATGGGTGCCAGAGCACATCTCCATAGGGATTTTTCTACTTCACAGAATCATTGAGCTTGGAAAGGACCTCTACTCAGAGCAAGGCCAATTAGAGCAGGTTGCTTGGTACTGTGTCCAGTCAAGCTTTTAATATCTCCAAGGTTGAGAGTCTGCAACCTCTCTGTGCAACCTGTTCCAGTGTTCACACTCAGTTTAAAAACAGATAAATGAAAATTATGTTTGAATTGAATGTACTTTTTTCCAATTTGTGCCCATTGCCTCTTGTCCTTTCAGTGGATACCACTAAGAGTCTGGTACTTGTGCACACTGAGCCTGAGCCTTTTCTTCTCCGCACTGAGCAGTCCCAGCTCTCTCAGCCTCTCTTTGTGTGGCAGGTGCTCCGGTACCTTAACTGTCTCTGCAGCCCCTCACTGGACTCCCTCCAGTATGTTCATATCTCTTAGAGACCAAGTTCTGTAGTAGGTTGAGTGTGCATAATCTGTCATACAGAGCTTCACTAGAAAATCTCTGCTAGCTGTCCAGGTAGCAGTACACAAATGCTGCTTTCATGCAAGTGTGCTGCTACCACTTTGAATATTGTGGTCACTGTCAAATATGCCATGTGACTGGAGGATAATAGGCTCTCCTGTTGGTGTTTTTGATCTCCCACACTTCCTGAGATGGTGTGACAGAAATGTGGAGTTGTATCCTGGAGGTCAAGTGGCACAAATCCTTCCCTGGTGTTCAGGAGATGGTATAGGGTGAGTGTTTGGATCTTCAAGTGAGATATGAACTTACTGAGATAAAAGATGGCTTACTTATAGCGTAACAATGATCTTGATTGATTACTTTCCTGATGCCCAGAAGGACTCTCTTCCTGTTCTCAGCAAGAAAACTCCTCACAGAAGGATCGCTGTGAGACCCAAGCAAGAAGATAGAACATGCAGATTCCTCCCCAGGAATTTTCATCACCTGTATCACATGCATCACTGTAAAAGCAGCTTGCTCGGAGGCTAATGCAGAGTGAGACGTGATAGCTGAGGAAACTGTTGAACATGCGGTTCTTAATGATGATTGCCCAGAAGTGGGAATTCTCGGTGGAGGGCTAAAACGGAGGGTCTTCTCTATATTAATTTTAGAAAATATAGTTTGTGTTACTTATTGGTCTGTCTGCGTATTTCTGGTGTGATAATGGTTGACCCTGAAGCATGCTTATACAATGCACCATGTACAGTTAATTAAATTCCAAAACCAATTCAAGTCATGGTACAGTTACTGCAAAATATCTTACCTGTGTTTGGGGAAGCTTCTAACAATTTAAGAGAGAGTTGTCAGTTCCAAGTAATCACATCTGTTAAGGATGTGTATCCAGAAGGAACAAATCTCACCAGAACAGCCATGTGAGGTGCCTGTTTGAAGTGTTTCCTTCAGGATCTAGGTCACTTCACACTCTGGTCCTGAGTCAGTCTGTAACGGAGGATGGGAGTAAAATGACAAGGTATCTAGTTAAAATCTTCTGTGTTACAACTCCCTAAGAAAATGAATACCAAGTTAACTTCACAAAAAAATTAAATACTTGAAGCAGGTAGAACTTGCTTGTAGAAATTATCTCCACCTGCAGCAACAGGCAGAAATCCCTTCCTAGCTTTGCTTCTGAGCTGAGGACTTGGAAGACAGCTATGAAGCTAGTTTCTTCAACATTTTTTCACTGCCAATGAAATGGCTGACTGCCTTCACTCATGCTTTTAGATACAGACAACTTTATCTGCAATAATATTTATATTAACACTTGAAAGATTATGTATTGGTCCTTAACATTCAGATAATTAAAACCAACAATGTATCTTTGCTTTTAATTTCTGTGCGATTGTGACTCTGCCCATCTAAAATGGGCCAGGTTTTCAGATTCCCTTGAAAGGGGAGAGAGCACTCAAATGTTGGTGTTCAAGGGATAATGTCCTGTCATCTGCCTCTTCCTAGATTTGGGGAGAGGCAGCTAGGTTTGCTAAGAGAGACCTACAGTTTCCAAAGTGGGAGAAGAAAACACCTTAGAGAAGAAGGCTGGAGGACTGATGAAAAAGTAGTGAGGAAGTTCATTTCACCAGTTCAAAGAAAAGAGGAAAGGATGATATTAGTGATACTGTTAAGCAGTAATTAGTTGGTATGCGGTCATCTTATGGGAAGTACCAGAAGACATCCTTTTGGTCCACAGGATTCTTGAAGGCTGGACCTGTTTCTACTGTTCTAGAGAATTTCCTGAGCTAAAAAAAGGGGTAGGTTAGCAGTGTGTCTTAGTCTCAAACAAGGTATTTTGTAAAGAGAATAAGTAGAGAGTTGGGTGTTTTGGAAAAGCAGAACATAGGACGAGGGGTGGTGGTGGTGGTGTATCTGTATATATACACACATACATATATATACTTCAATTATACATATATGAAGTTTTGTTTGGACTCTGCTAGTACAGAGGTAAAAAGAGCTAGATCAGCGTTGTTGTGAGCAAAGGAGCAACGTGCCCCCTTCCTGAGGCAGACAGGAAGGCTTCCAAACCCACCCCTTTGTCAAAGTCTTTTAAACTAGTTTTTGGAATTTGGTATGCCATATCAGGCTTGAGCTTTACATCTGAGGCCATGCAGCAACTTGCCTGTGCAACGTTTTCCCTCTTGGATTAAATAATCTCTTTAAAAACAGCAGGTGTTTTATGGGGTAGCACCCTGACTGCTAAGAACCCACACTAAGGAGACACTGGCATGTTCATGCCTTGTTTTGTTTTGTTTTTTATTCACCCGGGCACAAAGCTAGCCTTTTTGTCATTATTGTGTTAGAATACGATACAGAAATAATGGGGTTTCCACATCTAAAGGAAGAGCTGTTGCATTATTTCCACTTTGGAGGCCTGTCCCATGTTCTCTTGTATACATATGCTTTTTGTCTTACTGTATTACAGCAGACAAAGCCACAAAGATGTACCGTGAATATCCATCCATGTTCTCTACCTGAGTTATAGGTTGGTTTGGTTTTTTTCTTCTTAATAGTGTTCTCTTAATATCCAAAAAGTAGCACTAAAAGTACACATAGATCAAGGGAACAAGCTAGGAGAGATGTTCAGGGATCACACCATTCCTTGGCTGAGGATTTTGGAGGAGGTAGAACAACAAATTACACGTTTACAAACAAAATATAAATTCTTTTAACTATGTTGAAGCACCTGATCTAGCCACTTTGAAATCCAGGAAATCACCCTGAAGAAATCTACAGTGTCTGTTCTTAGATTCCTACATGTAAACTGTTGGGGGTTTTGTGGTGACTAATGAAGTTCTGCATTCATTAGGGCTTCATGCCCATGTATTCCATGAAATCTGTTTTGGAAGACACCCTTTGCCACAGGACTGGTCTGCAGATTTTATACATCTACAAATATTTTTAAAGAACATTTTCACACACATAGATCTCTAATCTTGAAACTGTAAAACAAATAGAACCTAAACAAAGAATGACTTGAGGTGAGGAAGGGGCTCAGAAAAGGTGGTAGCTAAAATAGTCTCTTGCAGAGATTATTTGAGGTCAGAGAGTGCTGAAAGGTTGTGTTTATTCCTAACTGGGCAACTACCCTTCTTTTTCTTCTTCTTCCTTCCCCCCTGTGTAAGCGAGCAAGAAGCTTTGACTTCTGTTGGGATACATTGATGGTATCTGCTAATCAAGGGCAGGATGGTCTTGCATCTAACTTTCATCAACCAAATATTCATGGCACTGTGTCAGTAATGACTTGCTAGCACTTCAGGATTTCTGGAAATTCCTTGGCTCTCATCCTATTACCACTCCCAAGTTGGACTGTGAGGAGACTTGGATGGAAAATATTAAGAACCTTTGTATTTTTTCTGCGTAGAGAAAGGACTGCTATAAATTGACTGCTGTTATCTTAGAGCTTTTTAAAGAAGACTAGCAAAATGGATTGACTGTAAGTGGACTATAATCCCTTAAAAAATAAGATCCCTCTTAACAAAAGCAATTATTATTTTATGAGAAAAAAAAATAATACCTGTAAACTTACTTACACATACATTACGCTTAACTTTAGAATAAAGCTAATAGAAAGGTAAATAGTTAGCTTCACTAGTCTGGAGATTTTCAACAGTAACATGGCTGATGATTTGAAACTGGATTGAGGTAGAAAGACAAGAAAAGGCAAATCACAGTCAGTACAATGCTGATAATACTTGTTTGGCTCCAAGATTTGCGTGTGCTGTCATGCAACTAAGCACACAGCTTAGCAGTGGCTTTCCACTGAGGCTGGAATGGTATTAGAGTACACAGTACTACGTGCCACTTAGAGATGTATGTGTACCCTTGCATTTGTTTTTCTGCAGATATTTGGATATCTGCAGTCTGCATGTGGTGATGTTTTGGAACATTACCTCTGTGTATAAGAACCTCAAATAGCATCAAGTCCAATATCTGCTATTCCAGACAATGGAATATTGTTTAATATTAAAGATGTGGGATGCTCATGGAAAAATATGTGAAGGAATGCCTTTGACTAAATCTCCTATCTGTTTCTCAAACAACATGCTTATCATAAGACTTAATTTGAAGGCTTATTGAGAGACAGTAAGCATGATTATATGAGCAAACCTGGCTCATATTGGGATTCTGCCACGTCCTTGGACCTTCCCCCACAAAAATGTTAATAACAATCATCAGACTTGTTCCAAAAATAAGCATTGATAGATTTACACTTGTTCATTTAGCTTGGTCCTGCCAGGTGATGAACCCTCTGGCTTTGCTACGATGAGGAGTTACACAGATACGTAACTTTGAATAATTCTTTTTGGCACTGTTTTCTCTATGCTACGTGACTGAGAATTTAAATATCTGTGCTGGTTTTGGCTGGGATAGAGTTAATTTTCTTCATAGTAGCTAGCATGGGGCTATGTTGATCTGCTTGAGCGTAGGAAGGCTCTACAGAGGGATCGATGGGCTGAGGGCAATTGTATGAGATTCAACAAGGCTAACTGCTGGGTCCTGCACTTGGGTCACAACAACCCCATTCAACGCTCCAGGCTTGGGGAAGAGTGGCTGGACAAGGTAGCCAATGGCATCCTGGCTTGTATCAGGAATAGTGTGGCCAGCAGGAGCAGGGAAGTGATCGTGCCCCTGTACTCAGCACTGGTGAGGCCCCACCTCGAATACTGTTTTCAGTTTTGGGCCCCTCAATACAAGAAAGATGTTGTGTTGCTGGAGCGTGTCCAGGGAAGGGCAACAAAGCTGGTGAGGGGACTGGAGCACAAGGCTTAGGAGGAGCAGCTGAGGGAACTGGGGCTGTTTAACCTGAAGAAAAGGAGGCTGAGGGGAGACCTTATCACCCTCTACAGCTACCTGAAAGGAGGTCTCTTCTGCCAGGTGTGATAGGGACAAGAGGAAATGGCCTCAAGTTGTGCCAGGGGAGGTTAAGGTTGGACATTAGGAACAATTTCTTTACTGAAAGGGTTGTCAAACACTGAAATAGGCTGCCCAAGGAAGTGGTCAAGTCCTCATCCCTGGAGGTATTTAAAAGACAGGTAGATGTGACACTTAGCAACATGGAAGTGCTGGACATTTCGCAGTGCTAGGTTAACAGTTGCGCTTGATCTTAAAGGTTTTTCCCAACCTAAATGATTTTACGATTCTCTTCCATGATTCTATTCTAAGGCCATGCTGGAGCAGGCCTATCTCTGAAGGCATTGTGGCCCATGGATAAGGCCACGCTGGAACAGGTGCACCTCAAGGCAACTGTGGCTGTGGATAAGTCTCTGCAGCAGCAGGTCCCTAGAGGGACTGGGGCGCGTACATAAGGCTCCACTTGGAGCAGTTATGACCCTAAGGGACTCTGGATAAGCCCAAGCCAGAGCAGGGGCAAGGGGAGGAGTTCATTGCAATGTTAAACTAAATGGTCTGGTCCAAAGGGACCAGGGGTGGAGATTGTAATGGAAGTAGCTTTAAATTGTTATAACCCAGGATTTGAGTTGCATGTTATGGGGATTAGTACAGCAGGAACCACCCGAACCAATGGAGGAGGAGCCTTGCAAGTAGCAGTGCAAGTGCAGCAGTGACCCAACCTGAGCTGCCTTTGGTGCCCAGTAACTCCACACAACAAACCTCCTCTCCTGTCCTGAGTGACCACCCTAACAGATGGAGCCCAAAGGCATGGACTAAATGAACTCAACAGACATTTTGTGGACATTTTGCGGACATTTTGCAGGCATTTCACAGAGGTGGTCCATAGAGTAAGGGAATGGTATCTGTGTATGATAACAAGGGATGGGAAGGAGGGTGGTGGGTAATGAGAATGGATTGGATAGTGTGGGACCTGAGCATGTTGTAAGTGGTATGGAATAAGGGGTGGAGAATGTGCTGGGTTTGGCTGGGATAGAGTTAATTTTCTTCATAGCAGCCAGCACGGGGCTATGCTTTGGATTTGTGCTGGAAACAGAGTTGATAACACAGGGATGTTTTCATTATTGCTGAGCAGGGCTTACACAGAGTCAAGGCCTTTTCTGTTTCTCACCCCCCCGGCGAGTGGGCTGGGGGTGCACAAGGAGCTGGGAGGGGGCACAGCTGGGACAGCTGACCCCAACTAGCCAAAGGGCTGTTCCAGACCATATAACATCATGCTCAGTATATAAAGCTGGGGGAAGAGGAAGGAAGGGGGGACATTCAGAGTGATGGTGTTTGTCTTCCCAAGTAACCGTTACGTGTGACGAAGCCCTGCTGTCCTGGGGATGGCTGAGCACCTGCCTGCCCGTGGGAAGTGGTGATTGAATTCCTTGCTTTGCTTTGCTTGCGTGCATGGCTTTTGCTCTCCCTATTATATTGTCTTTATCTCAACTCCCACGTTTTCTCACTTTTACCCTTCCGATTCTCTCTCCAATCTGTCCCGGGGAGTGTAAGTGAGCGGCTGTGTGGGGCTTAGCTCCCAGCTGGGGTTAAGCCATGACACCATCATTGTGCAGGCATTGGTTTGCAGGAGGATTTTGGCTCAGAGGACCCCAATGATTGACAGGAAATACCTGTTGGGAAAGGGTGATCTGGCCAACCAGCTGAACAGGGGCCATCGTAATACTGCAGTTCTCCACAGTGGAGGGAGGAAAGCTGAAGATGTGCTTTTGAGGATGGAGCCAATCCCCAAAAATAAATTAAGTCATACAACAAAGAGGCCAAGGTAAACAACATCCAGCAAAATAATTGCCATTGTAGATAAAGATTACATTTTTTCCTTTGCACTTACTGAAGTCTATCCTCTTGATGTAGCCATGACTATATTTTCTTCAAATTTCAGCCGCTCAAGGAACCACGGCTGGTTAGAATAAGTAGTACAAATCTGTACCACAGCAGGTGGAGAACAAAATTCATGCTGGTTCCTGCCGAGGACAGAGACACGGAGATGATCTTCTCACAATGTCTGCTCGCTTGACAGCAGGGGCGGTTGGTGTTACTGTCGCTGAGAACAGGCAGCTGGCTTATACACTGCTTTTCTTTGACTATTAAGGGGAAGAAGGTGCCAACGCTGAAAGAAACAGTCAAAAAGTCCCATCGATCACATTAGTTAGAAATTATTGTGGTAAACTAGCATTGTTTTGTATCTCTCAAACAGCCCCTGCTAGTGAAGGACATTTAGACTCACCACATAGTGACAATAGCTTCTCCATGTTTTTCTCCCTAGCAGCTGGTTGGACACATGGGGATGTAGAGCCTAGCAAATTTTTCCATGTGGTTTTTAGTTTTTCTCCTGTCTTTCCTCACCATCACCAATCCAGAAAACAGTAATTTGAAATAGCAAGATTTCAGAAGGCTTTTCTAGATCTCATCTCTTTTCAGGATCAATCTCTCTGTTTGGAAATATTCCATTATTTTCCATGTCTCCAACTAGAAAACAGTGAAACATCCCTGACCGGTATTTCTCCAGTTACGCTGTACATGAGCTATTCACTGACTGGCTTTCTGCTAAAGAAAGCTTCACAGCAATGCCTGTGAAAAGCCCCATTGTGAACAAGCATTTACACAAGGAAGGTTTTATTAATGAAGATCTCATCAGGGATTGCCCAAGTCACAGTAAAATCTGTGCAACCACCTCTAAATGCAGCGAATCTAGATGTGCAAGCAGGAAAATTCTCCCAGCTGCAATTTTCTTGCTCCTCTGCCTTGACAGCTCACTGTTGCTTGAGGAAATGGAGCCAAGCCATCACTTTTAGCACTTCAGCAGGTGATTCACCAGCAGCTGAGTCATCCCTGTCCAAGGCTAGCACATCCAGAATCCAGGGAGGGGTGGACTGCTGAGGAAAGGAAGCACAACAAACCTTCCTCCACTAATTCATGCCATCTGGGAGTGACAGCCCATAGGCCTGCAGCTTTACTTGCAGAATATCATTTACGGTTTTTATTACAAAGTCCATAGGGGAAAAGACTTAATTTTATTTAACAGTTCATCATCATTACACAAACTGTTGTTCTGGATTCAGCTTCAGAAAACAGGAAGCAATACTCATAAGATTGGTTTGTCAGGCTTTTTTTTGCAGACTTTTGTTGTTAAGAAGTCAAACAATTAGATGGGAAAATTGGAATTGAACCCACTGTCATGCAATTGGAGTCTTTTGGTGTTAGAGGTCTCTCTGGTGAGCCACAGAGGATATGAGCTGTTGTAGAATCTTGACTCATCACTTTGGTTGGTAGTAACCCAGGCTTACACGGAGGTCTCTTGGCCTAAATGTTCATAACTGAGCAGAAAGGCAGCAGTCACAACTGGTTATCTGTGAGCAGATGCTGCCTGGTGCCTGTAGCTCACGTGTCCCAGTGCTTGCGCAATCACTTTGCTCAAGTGTGAAACGACATAAGAGCAGTCATTAACCCCACAGAAGCTGTTCCCTTTAGCCTGCCGGGTTAGCAAATTTGATGGGCTCAGTGAGGGATCCGGCAAGTGTGAGAACCGTCGGAAGGGTGAAAATGAGACCGTCCCTAGGTGAGGGGATGGGGTAAAGGGAGCAGGGTCTCCCCGCTTGACAACGGTGAGCTGTTAGATAGTTCAGCCCTACGATTTCACTCACAACATTTTGTTTACTGATCTGAGATACCACTTTAAAAAAAAAAGAAAAGAAAATCAGAAATAATTAGTTGCTTCCCACCTGCTGCAAGCAAAAATTAAACACCAAATTTTGCAAGATAAAGGTACACAGTGGATTATTCATTAACCCACAGTGCAGGAAAAGCAAATTCACAGACTGTGTAACGCATTAGAACACTTGGCTAGAGTCAAAATACATCTCAAAAATCACTTTGATCTATAGTTTCTAGGGAGAAGGAGCATCCACAGCACTTCCACTGTGACCATGCAGCCCAGGTTGAAAACAGAGTTTCTGCCATCAAGGATGGGGGTGAAGGGAGTGGACGCACCCATCTCAGAGGAAAGGCAAACTTTGGCTTTACCTCAGGACAAGAAATGTGGAATAGAACTATGCTCCAGGTTCCCAAATCAGCTCAGTTTCTGTAAGGGAGCATGAGTGGAGGCAAAATATTCCCTTATCATCTTCTCTCCCTTTTTGCCCCCACTTCCCCAGACAGAGGGAGGAGTTGGGAATTTAGAGCATGGTGCAGGTTCTTGAGGAACTTAAGTAAAGGTGTAAAAACATCAGGAGTGTAATACGAACAGTTAAATGTCAGGATTTTAGATGCATCATGTGGTTGGGCATTTCCATACTATGAGTATAGCCTGAGACAGACCCAGAGGGCCAACAGTCACAGGAAAGAAACACTGCCTAAAAATCACAGTTTTCTATTCTGAAAACCTTGACTGAAACTCATAATGTTTGGGCCTGGGTCTATGAATACAAGAGTCCTGTGGGGATGCCACGGGTCTGCAATGAATAGGGCACAGACTGCAGTGTTGCTCATCCACATGCTCTAATGGAACATACCATCGGTGACTGAGGCTCCAGACTTTGCCATTTCCTGACTTTGGAACCTTGATACTACAGGTGCCTATGCATAAAGTTACTTGAAAGAGTGAAGTATCTATGGCCTAGGTCTGCATTTTTTTTTTTTTTTTTTTTAAAGAAAGCCAGATTTTACATTGGGAATAAACCTCCTCTTCTAGAGATTTTTTTTTAGATAAAAACATAGTTCTGTTATTAAATATCAAAGCAAGTCTGCAAATATTTGAGAGTATTCTTTTTTCCATTGTTTCCCCTTGCTTGAGTTATCACAAATGATACTTAGCTTAATAACATCAAAATAGTTTAAACAGGGCTTAAAGAAGAGGGGGAAAATATGCTTCTGTTTTTGAGAGCTAAAATGCAATTGCTTCAACAGAAGGAAAACATGCGTCTGATCATACGTATGCAGTGAACTACTTAGATGTGTGCTGGTTTCCTCTCTGGTTTTGTTGTGGATGGTTTTGTTTGGTTGGGTTTTAGGGGAATGAGGCCTAGAAGTTTGAACAATGAAACCCCTAGCGTGGGTTTACCTGGGAAACTACCTGTCCTCAGAACAGGGTTAGAGATGGCCTCTTCAGAGGTGCCATTAGCCGCCATTTCTTGCACAGCTTTTTTTCAGCACAGCTGGTACAACTTGGCCTGGGTGAGGAATTTGGAAGTTGTGTTTCTGCTCATGGTTAATAACATCTTAGCTGTCTATGATAGCAGGGCAAAATTCAGGGCAGACATAAGGAGCACAGAGCTACTGCCAGATGTCTCTTCCCCCACCCCGCTCTCAAGAATTAGGTTATTATAGCACCTGAGGAAGAAAAATACCAGTTATATGATCTTCTTGTTGGGAATAGAAAAAATTACTTTGGCTTCCTACTGCTGTCTTTACTGAATCAAAATACACTTCAACTCTGCTGGGTAGCCAGAGGTTGTGGACACTTTCTTTCAACGTCTATAGGTGAAGCTAATCTTCAGTGATGCTGTTTGTTTGCTACACACCCAGGTAAGTTGTTAGGAGCAGGTGACAAACCTGCCAATAAGCAGAATGTCACATTCGTATCTCTCAAACAGCTTTGATGCTGTTGAGCAGAGAGGGAACATTTCAAAAGGCAACTCATGACATTCTGAGGTTCATTTGGAAGAATAATGTATGAACTCCCCAATACAAGAAATGCATTTTCTTACCTGTGACGAGTATTTAATACTTAATAAGAATTAAGTTACTTACTTGATAAGTGTTTCTCATCCATCTCACAGAAGTAAACTTACTCCTACCAGTCACCCAGAAGGGTTCAACTCCGCAGCTCAGGCTTTACAGTCTGCTAACAGCTTCTTCCATCAGCAAAATTAACAAGCATTCACATGCTGGCTCAGATCTTTAGGACAGATTGTGGGAATGTGAATGTTTCTCAATAAATCAAGACTCGTTTATGGACACAATGACTGAAATGTCTTTATTGGGTTGTATTAGTGGATAACACCAATGAAAGAAATAGAAGAGAAATCAAAATACAAGGAAGTTATTGAAGGACAAGTAGTTGGTGGGGTTTCATTTATTTTGAAGTGTCTAGATTTTATTTTTAAGATACTGCTTTTAGAAGTTTTTTCCTGAACTTTTTCTAAACCTCAAAAATAATCAAATTGAATCAACATATGCTTCTAAACTGCTTTTTAAACAAAACCCACATGACTAGGAAGAAAAACAGTATTATTTCAGCTTCAGAACCAGGAAATGGTGGCACAGTCTAAGGTGTATAAAGAAACATAAAATTAACTTGGCAAGCAGATACCCTCACAGCCAAATGCTAATATTCAAAATAAAATTAATTTCCATCCCACTTTGCTAACAAAACGCTTATTCTGGTAGCTGAAGTAGTGGCATCTAATATTACTTTTGCCTGATTATTTCACATATCAAGACAGACTATTAAACCCTACCTAACAGAATAGAGCAGCCAGCATATGCTGGGTAGTGCAGGTGGAAGCGATACGTTGAAGTGGGATCACAGGCAGTGAAACAAAGGGCTTGTGGGTGCCTTGCTCCAAGGCAAGCCATGCTAAGGACCTGCCTTCATAACACGGTGGGAAATTGTCAGCCTGGCAGCCTAGCGAGCTGTGTTTCTCACTCAGGAGAGTGCTACCTACCCAGAAACAGCAGGACATATTAAACAATTGCTGTAATATAAATAAGGGGAATATAAACAAGTTAGTCTTCCTATATCTCTTAAGGAAATCTGATCTTTATGCAACTCTTCAGGGGTTTGAGGTGGGGAGGGGAAGGCTGTAACTTTTTCTTTTTTTCTCCTTTGACTAAGTCATTTTAATGTCATTTGGGTAAATACTGTGGGAGTCAACGCTATCCTGTGAGCTGCCTGACAGGCTCTGTGTCAGACAAAATCCAAAGCACATGATCTGTAATGTCTCATCCAAGACCCGCTGCGAAGATACAGCATATCCAGAGTCCCTCCCACATCTTTCAGTAGAGAAAGTGATATAGAGAGGAATTTTTCTTGCCAGAAATTGCCTTTCTCATGGTGCAATCATCTCTCTTTGGAGAAGTCACACTTAATTATAAAAAGCACCCAACTTTCATGGTTCTTGGTCTTTGAGGATAGAGAGAGATGACTTGCTGTCTAGAAATGTTGAAATCTGTATCGAACATGGGCTTTTGAAAGAACTCTGCGTATACCAAAGCATTTACTACCCACAAAAGGGTTTATGCCTGTGAATTTAACAGAGGGAATGGTTCCCCTTGTTAGAAACCCCAGAAATTACTGAGAGACTGGAAGCAGAGTCCTAGGATGCTTTCTGGTGTTGTGACAGTTTCCTACTCCAGACCCCCTCGGGTTTTTATCGCTGATGAAACAGAAAGCAGTGAACCGGACATACGAAATAGCTCACCTTTCTTTGGCTTTTGCTTCAGATTATGATTGTGGTTTTTTTTCAAGTTTCAGGGATGGGTTGTGTAGCATAGTATCGATCCCTTCTTTAAAAACCCAGAGGAGGAACAGCTCTGCAGTCAGCTCTGCTGCTGAACTCCCGGCAGAGCCCTCTTCTTTCAGCAAGAAACCTCCCAACGCCACCAGCTCTCCTCTTTCCCCTCCGAAACATTGCATGAACCAGATAGCTTAGTAAGCACCAAATTATACTGCACTAATACAAATAAATTTCTTGGCAAAGTATTGATTTGGCTCTATGTAGTTCGATGAAAAGCAGTTTATTAAGTTAAGTCAATTTGCTTACCTAAAATTTGCTGAATGTGTTCTTGCAACGCCACATGTTGAATGTCCTTTTAAAGGCTTGTGCAAGAACATCTGTGAACCTCCTGTGTCAGAAACGTCTCATCAAAAGTATTAATCCCTTACCAAACAGAAAATGTTATTTCTCTTGGATTGGTGCAGAATCTAGCAATGTGAAAGCTGAACTGGAAATAAATCATGAGGAAAAAATTGCACATAAGAATCATTCTCTACCAGCAAACAGCAATTCTAGATTGGACAGAGGGTGCAAACAAAAATATAAGTTAATCCATTAACGTTTTAAATTATCAAATTACTCTTTTTTAGAAAGTGTCAGCTTCTCACTTCTTTACAGAGGCCAACTGGTAGCAATAATCAGCAATGAAGGACCTTGCTAGAACATTCAGAAATGACTAGCCTGCATTTCCAGACCGGTACAAAAATCAGACAGGTCTATACCCATTTGGGTCAAACTGAGCACGAGGTTCCCCTGACAGGAGGAGCAGCCGGCTGTTTGCAAACACTCAGCTTTACAGCAGCTTTTCCTGCAGGCCGATCTCCTGCAGCTGCCAACCGGAGGAGACCAAGAGAGAGAGATACTGATGCTCTCTGCCAACTCCTGGCTGGCAATCTCTCTACACCGCAGAAAACCAAAGCATTTTGTGAACTCTTCTTGTCCCATAGCAACCCTAAAAGAGCTGAGGTGTTAAAGTATTTATTAACGTAATTGATTCTCAGGGTTTTGAACATTAAAATTTAAAGGGCAGAAACCTGAAAACTGCTTTTAACGCACAGGTAGGTAAAACCTACCAGTGAGGCTTTTCAGTGCTTTTTAACTCCTCGTAGATGCGTGCTTGCAGCACTTAATTGCAATGTGATCACGTCGAGGACTAAAAAGACTGGCACACCGTCAAGACTACTTAAACTGCCCACCTGGAGATGCTAGGAAATCGTGGCTCCTTCTAGGTTTTATCTGCTTCTAGCTGCCTGCCACCTCGAGAATCACAGCCCTTGTTGTACTCAGCCTTGAATCCCCAAGGACCTTTTTCAAGCGCAGAAAGCCTCGCTGGACCCATGGTAGCAGCCATGGCTTCAGCATTTGCTCCCCATCTCTCGCTGCTCACCCAGACACCCTATGTTGTCCTTTCCGACCCAGGGGCACTGCAGCTGCGCAGTGAGGTGCCCAGGGGTCCAGCTGGGCTGAAAAGCACTGGTCCTCCCTTTCTCCCCATTTTCCCTTCAGGATTTTGCAGCTGGATACATTCCCCAGGCTAGAGCCCTGCACCAGCACTGACAGTGGGGATCATGAAGAGGCACCAGCTGGAGGGCAGGAACAAGGGACTTGGAAATGGCAGTTGCTAAAGGGAATCACTAAAAGTGTAACACCCTGCAGAAAAATTAATTTCCTTCTGCTCACCCCCACACTAGCAGACTTCACAATCACTCCCCTAGGGCTGATGGAATGAAATGCTTATTCCGTAAATCCCAGCAGAGCCGAGGTGGGGACAGACACCCAGTCCATCAGCACTGCCGGCAACAGAGTGCAAAGCAGAATATGAAGCACCAGGGACTTCTGATATCAAAGCCTTTGGCACCCGCAGGCTCTAGGTGTCTGAACAGGGAGAGGGCCAGCAGGTGAACAGGCCCTTAGGGATGTACATTTTAAATCTGAGAGTCAAAGCGTTTCTTCCATCCTGTATAGGACCAGCCCAGGATCTTAAACTGTCATCTTTAACCTGTCTGAGGAACTGCTTTTGTTCACCTGTCATGTACAAGACTACCAAACCACAGCATTGCTTAGACCATCAGTAACATCTGTTCAAATTCATTCACCACTAGGGAACCTGGAGCCAAAGTACTGAAGACTGATAACATGGGGTATGGCAAATTCATAGCGCACACTCTACTCCAGGATCCGTCCCTTAATCTTCATTCCATCCTTTTGTTACTTACACGCTGAAGGAAGCACGGTATTGCTAATGTATTCCAGTGCAGCAACTTCGTTCAATTACACTGTTTAACAAAAATTAGGAGAAAATAACACAACTCCTGTCACCCTGCTGTTCACACACAACCACATTCACTGATCACTTCAACGGTTGCATGCAACTCCAGAGCCGCAGACTGCTCAGGGGCCCATACTTCAAGGCAAAAAACCCCTGAGATTCACATGTGGCACAGTAAAAATATTATCACCAACAGGCTATTTCTGTGAAAACATTGCAAAATCTTTTTTTGACAAAATAATTGCAATGTTATAAATGAAAAATGTTTAGATTCTTCACAGGCTTATGAGTGTTTACAAACCTGAGTTGATGCCCCCTATTTCTACTTTTACTCTTTATCTTACAGCTGTGAATTGCTTTTAGCATATCCAGCAATTACCTCTTTTCTACCTTAAGCATGACCTTTCCTGTTTGTCATTATACATCATCTTACAATTGTTTTCCGTTTCGGAACCACTCAGAAGTAGAAGTGCAGTTTTTAACCTATTGATATAACACAGCACAGCATTATCTACACAGAGAACACCGATTTTTGACAGACACTAATTTGATTTTGTGGTATGCACATACAACAAAAATCTGACCCCTGACCCATACAGTTCCCAACCGGTATAGTTTGCAGCTATTTTTAACATATTCAACTGCTTTTACTGAAAAGCAGTTACAAAAATCTTTTCTTTTCATCCCTTTCAGTAACAGTAAATTTAAAAAGCAGGTTGCTTTTTAAAAATATTGTTTTCTTGATTTGTTAGTTTCTATTTTAAACCTACTGATCCACAACACACATGAAATGGTGTTTTGCAATGACCTCAGGTGATTATTCTTATTTTACAGGGCAATGGACAACACTGATATTCCCTGGCACAAAGGACAGGTTTTGTGCCAGGAAACTGTCACATGAAGTGTTAAAAAAACAAAACAAAACATAAACATGGCACAGTTAAGGTGCTGAAGTACAGGAATTTTAACAGCACATTTCCAAAAGCAAAGGCTGAATTTAAAAACTTTTAAGGAAAAAAAAAAATAGAGTATGTTGGGGGAGGTGCAAGTTTAAAATACTGAGCAGTGAGAGATAAACGGAAAGAACAGGTAGTCACAGATGCATTCTGTTCCATGGAGGATGTTAGATACAAGACCACCTCTTTGCTAGAAGAGAATGAGATATGTAGTACAGAGAAGCTAAAACAGGAGGCAGTATTTGTGGTAATGTTTACCATAAAAGGGTAAAAACATTTTCCAGGTGAAATAAGAGTTTGGCATTAACAGAAAACATTTGTTACATAGCAGCTTCAGAAGGTGGCTATAGCTTGTATCTGCTGATGTGACCCAGGAGAAATATGAAACAGAAAGAGGCTGCAAGATGTTTTTGAAACTGTTTGAAAATGAAAACAATGTTAAAGAAAATAGCAGGGATTGAGCAATTTTCATTTGTTTCAAGTCTGTGTTCTGCCAAAATCACTTAAAATGTCAGGAAGTGTTTGCAGCCCATAGCTGTTTATCGAGTAAAATAGGTACAGAGGTAGCCCAAGGGTAGTGGGACTTTTAAAAGCAAGTAACAATTGGAAGAACGGTGCAATGCAATGCAAAACCCAATTCACCAACAATGAATGTTTGATTTTAAAAACAAAACAAACAAACCACCACACCAAACCAAACAACAACAGCAGGTTGTGGAATAGCTCCAGACAGGTTTAACTAGACTAGGGTTGGGGCTCCAGACAATCTGCTCAAATCGAATGTTGCAAAAAAACCCCCCACAGCCCCTGCAATGGGGAGGATGTGAATATAAATCATGCTTTGGGATATAAAGGACCTAGAAGTTAACACAAATACCACAATTTACTTAGCAAAAGGAGAAAAAGCCTAGATATAGAAAACAATTCTCAAAATTAATTTAAAAAGAATGTTCTTAGAATAGATGTATGCCTAGCTTCATTGAAAGTGAACTTTATTAGCTTTAAAACACCATCACCAAAAGAAATCTCTGTCCTGTTGATGGAAGAACCATGTCACCCAACTTTTCCTCATTTTTTTTTAGATATTATATAGTCAATTAGGGAGTTACTCCTGCAGACAGCATCGGGAGAAAGCATTTCATGTTAAACAGCCCTCATGTCCCTCCTCAGAAGATATTTTCTAGGGAAGGAACTACTCATAATAATTAGGCCATCTGCCACGTTCCTTCAGTATCGGAAAAACGTGCAAATCCGTCGCAGCTCTCAGCCTAACCAACCTCGGAATTATTTCTACTGTTTCTCCAGTGCCACAGCTGTGTACAGCATTCTGCAGACCAATGCAAAATGGCAGGTTGCTGTTCAAGGAGCCAACAGCCTGAATTCAACATGATGCACCACCACACAAGCGAGACTGGAAAGCTTTTTTTGAGAAAGGGCTACCAGAACTTTTAAACACATAAGGGAGATGCTTTCATGCTTTCACTAGCTACCTAATTAGCATTTCACATAGATACACATGCAGTCTTAGAGGTTGCTGCTAGAGTAGCCTGTTTGTTTTTCTAATCCCAGGGAACTAGCTACAGAAGGGCATTTTTGGGTTGAAGGGGAAGATAGCATTGTAAAAACCAGACACTTAGGGGAAAAAAAAAAAAATCAAATCAGTTGTATAATGCATACACGAGCAGGGAAGATATTCCAGCCAAAGCTAATGGAAATCAGCTTGTGAAAGAGATGACTAGGCAAAAGGCAACTAGGGAGGATGAAGCTGTACAATGAAACCTCCAAGATGAACTTTGAACCTCAGGCACAGATGACAATCACAAAGTTACAAGACAGGGGAGGGAAGCAGCATAATTGACAACAGCAAGAAGGTAATACAGAAATCAAGAGATTAAACGGTGTTGTACCCAAGGAAAAATGAAAAAAAAATGTAATAGGAAAATGGTGTCCACAGGGCAGAATATAGTATTAGTGCGAGGTAGACAAGAGGTTGAGCTTATTGAAAGGGATACTTTTGGGAGAGACAGGCAAGTTGCAAAGAGGTTTCAAGTTAGCTGCACTCAGTTAGCAGCTCAGGTGTCAAAGGGCAGCAAGCATGTGTGATCTGAGGATCGTTACATCTGAAGGCCTTAAAACTGAAAATCCTCAGAAAGGGATTTTGAGATAGGAGGCATCAACATAGAAACCTAGAAGATGGAGAGGAATTACTTACTCAAAATCCAATGAGTCTTAGTTACTACATACTTGATATCATATATATAAAAAAACATATTAAGGCTTTACTTCAATTACTTCAATGCATTTAGTCAGTACAAACGCAATCCTTCCCTCACATTTTTTTCTATTAAATAGGCTGAAACAAAAATTAAAAATCCTGAAGTAGCATGCTTGTTTTAATTTTTACTACTTTAACACTTACAGAACTATTTCCTCCGGTTGCCTCACATTCTTGCAAAAGAATAAAGGCCTGCAGTAGCATGCTATTTTTTCCAACCTTTTTCACATGATTACTTTCTTCATAGCTATTTTGGAAGACTGACTTTAAAAGATGCAGATACTTTAGACAGGAATTAAGGGCTACCTCCAAAAGCACTAGAGCCAAATAACATTGTATAGTCTGAATTCATCCTCCCTCTTCTGCAGAAGTTTTAGGTAAACCTCCCCTATACACGTGCCTTTGGTCACGCAAATGCGTAAGTTTTATTAGGAGAAGACCACAAAAAGGACTGAGCTGCAGCACATGCAACTCCCTGTATTCCAAAGCTTCAGCTATTAAACCCAAAGAAGTTTCAGGATTCTAGAGCTAGATGGCTTCCTAACACCTTCAAGAGCACAGACTCGTCCCCGTCGTGGCAGCAGAAAATTGCCAGAGTCAAACAAAGCCCTTGCACTGTAGGGTGATGGGAGAGGCAAGACGGTAGAATGTCCAGATGGGAGCCTGGACCTTCACCTGGGCCTGGCAGAGCACCTGTAGCTGCTGCTCAGTGCTCAGCTGTGATCAAACCACAGTAACACACATTCTTGAGGACCATATTCTGAAGCTTCTTGGGCTGCTCAGAAGCCTCCAATTTTCCAGCAGTGATTTAGACTCTTGTCCTCCTCTTCTGTGTACACTGTAGAGACAGCACCAATCTTCGCTTTCTCCTGCAAGAATTCTGCTACCTCTGTGGGAGGAGGCTATAAAAAGCTCGAAAGAGCCAGCAGTGGGTGGAGTGAGTCTGTTTTCATACAGTCTGTTGTACAACAGCACCATCCAGCTGTCAAAAAAATAACGAAACATTAATGCCACTATCCAGATTTGGTCCTTGTACCAGAAGCAAAATGAAGAATTACACTTACTAAACAAAACCAAACCCACAGCTCTTTACCCTGGTTCTGAATTAATTATATTGGTCCATTGTGTTATGTTTTCTGGGTTAGTACAGAAAAGCGTGCTTAAACAAAACTAAGAACTCAGCCCAGTTTATTCCTGCCCAGTAAGACTGGAACACTGGGGTAAGCTGTAGCCTGCCAGTGAAGTGTAGAATATAAGCTCTTGGGAATGAGGAAAAGACCATTATCTTTGGCACATAACCAAAGACAGTTAATCACACTACAAAAATTAGTGGAAAAAACTCCGCCATTTCATACATAAGGGCCTATGTTTTGGCTATCGTAACTCACCACTCTTGAGCTTCAGTAGCAAAAGCAAGAACAGCAACCTCCAGTGAGGGGGAAAATGATGAAAACTCAGGCTTAACTAATGGATTACTAGAGAAGCATTATGACATGAGAAAGAAAACTTCTTGCTTTCCATGATTTTTCATAAAGTTGTGTTCTTTAACAGTAGCTATAAGGCACATGAAATGGAAATAAAGGAATAAACGGCATTCCCTACAAAAGATGACCGGTTACCTGAATTACGGGGTCACTGCTTAAATTGCCCTCACTTCTTCACTAAAGTCAATTTTGTCACGCCCGCAGGGAGCTTACTATGTGTGTCCACGGGTGATTGGAAATCTAATATTAGAATACTGTTCTTGCATTACATGTGCCTTTGCCCATCCTGTGATCCCACATTCTTGCATTGTTTGCTACCTGAAAACGGGGAATGCATCTCCTTTTCTGACTTTCTGAAGTCCTGTACTAGTGCTGTACAAACACTCTGCAAAGCAGTACAGGGTATCTATTAAAGTCTAAAGTCAATCATCCATCCATTAAAAGAAAACAAAACCAGTGGAAGCTTTCCAAATAAACATTGGCAGGAAAAAATTGTAAACACAACAATTAGCCAAGGAAAAAGGGCATTTCTACACACAAAGAAAACTTGCAAGGAAAACATAGGGTAAATGACATGACTTCAAGGAACTTGAGCTTACGCAAGGAAGAATCAGCATAAACACCTCCAGAGGAGATGTTTTTCTAGCATAGAACTAAAAGATACAGTAGATTTTAACATAAGCCCAGAACGTATGAGCACAGCAAGAGGAAAACAGCAAGCACTAGAATTGTAGCCAAAACCAGAGGCAAAGAACATGCCCGAAGATACAGCAGAGGTGCCAAACAACAAACTTGTGCCAAGTGGGAGAGAAGGTGCCTGTAGATAAGTGAGGCAGCAAAACCAGCAGAGTCCAGAGAGGCATAGTCCTAAGGAAAAGGGGACATTTGGCTCCCCCAAAACTGCAGATGAACAAGATGACCACACAGAGGCAAGGCCAATGAGGAAGTATTACAGCCAAGTTCGGCAAATGAAAGCAAGTTCTCCTCCCACTAAGACAGGGAGAGCAGAGAACACAAGACCTTCAGGAGGAGCTGTATTAGGAAGTCATTGTAGGACTTCATTAGATCAGAAACAGAACAAAGTTACCAGGAAAAAAAAATAAAGTTGGAATGAGAACAGGCCAAAATGCTCAAATCTGTAAGAAGGATTTGTGCCAAATGGGAGAAAAAAAAAAAAAAAAAAAGGAAAAAAGGAAAGACTGGTAGGTAGGAGGGCATGGGAAGAAGGTGGCAGGCAAGAAAGAGCCTTTGAATCCGTAAGTTTCTTCTCCGTTTCACAAAAAAAGTCAAAGTTTGATTTTTAAGTGCAGAGAAAGTAATTTAAAATAAAGAATCTGATGATCTTGATTGAAGGAAGTCTGCTTCCCTTTACAGAAACTGACTAGAAAACTTGTGACATGGCTTGGAGGCTGCACAGCTATGCTCAGGGACCTGTGTATTCAAAAGGCATAGAGTTACACACTCATTCCAGCCACAGAAAGGGTATGATCAATCCATTCCAAAATTTAGATGTAGAAGCAGAACAGAGAGAAAGAGAAGTAGATCGCCATTATTTGACCAGTCAGGTCAAATAACAAGGGAAAGGTAGAAACAGCGTAAAAATCCCACTAGGCAAAGAAATTGGCCTCCAGTGGAAAGAAACAAGACAAGCCAGGCAGAAGGAGAAGCAGGAAGCCATGAAGTCTTTCCAAAACAGTCTAAATAGAGAGACAACACTTTTACACCATCCTCCATGAGGTCAGCCAGAGTTCTGCCAACTTGATCACAGTAAGTCCTAAAGGATTTCACATGGAACTTGAGCTCATGACAGTGGTTTTTCTGTTTTGCCACAGGGTGCAAGCTTTTAAGCCAGGACACCTGAAAGTACTGAAGGTAAGAAAACAGTGTTTCCACCAGACAGCAAGCCCTTTACGCTTACCAGTTGTTGAGTTAAGGAATTAATCTTACTTAAGATCAGAGTACCTGTTCAAACTGAGCTTTGTAGTCTTGTATGAGTAAGCATTTCCAAACCCAGGGCTTCAGCTGTCCAGAGAGTCTTAGATAAATGTACTATAGTTAAACCTGCCATGTCACTCAGAGTATATGTTTACATGTCTACAAGCCCCCCTGCCAGCAAAGTATCTATTTACTATCCACAGAAGGCACTCTTCAGTTCAGACCTGAGGAGTTCAGTTCTATCTTCATCAACCTCTCTAACCTTGTAACAAGCAAAGCTCACGGATGTGATTTATAGGAAGCTTCTGCTGTCGCTGATGAGTGCGGTGGCAGACCTCATGACAAGCTTGTTGGATTTGGGATTTTAGTTCACAGTCTTATTTAAACCAGGGACACAGAATACAACTCATGTGAAAACAGTGACGGGATCACCCATGATAAATCCACAGTTACTACTACCTATGGCAGAATAGCTGGATACAAGAAACATGTTGCACATACCAGTCTCTCAACATGCTCCATCCTTACAACTACACTGCAACACTCACCAGCCCCCTCTGTTCAAATGTACTTTCTGCGAGTCCCATTAATTTTATATTTAGCATTTCACAGCAAGTTAGTTTCTACTTCCAGAGTGCCTAGACATAAGCTGTGTTGATACCCATGTCTTCCAGTGAGAGGCCATGTTTCCATGAAAGGGAATATGAATAAAATCAAGACGTTCTATCCTAGAAAGCTCACACATTTCAAAATTTAAGAGCTTATTTTAATCCAAGATATGGCAACTATAAAGTCCAGTTCATAAAAGAGCAACTTGCTGCTGCAAGTCTTCATAGGTACAGTAAAAACAGTCAATCAATGCAAGTTTCTAGTCAGTAGGGCTTCCCCGTTGATTCCAATATTTTCTCTCTCTCTTCTGCTGAGGGCATCTCTGGTTTCACACCGTTTCTTCTCCTTTGCATCATAACATCATGCTGAAAATACAAGAAAGTGACCATGAGAACACAGATTTCTCAGAAGTCTGTGCCTCTGAGCTCCAAATGAGTAAGATTCTTTAACAGAAGTACTCTTTATATAGCAAGAGCCAGATTCTCATCTTATCAGCTGATAACTAAATGTACTAGTATTTCATTGAAGATATCTGATAGCTTACCTTGCTGCTTCAAAAGAAACTGAAATTACAGTATTCCCATTACACTATGTATGACCAATGTGCAATTGTCTACAAATAGGTTTTTTGGTAGTTTGCACAGTTATTTAAAGGCTAAGCTAAAAGACTCTTTACTACTATGGCGGAAGGAAAGAAAATAGTAGAGACTAGTTTAACTGCACATAGTTCCTTATGATACTTCTCTACTGCAAGAGAGAAGGCAATAAGGACACCACAAAATAAGAATGAATTCTTCCTAAACTTTACCTTAGGTTAAAGTAAACATGACCCAAACCAATGGAAAAACTGATGAACTTACCTTACCTCAGAAGTTTTTCATTATATCCATTTAAACCAGAACTTATTTCTAGTAAATATCTGACTAATTCAGAAGGAAACATATCAGGTATTGTGAGAACACTCACAGTCTAGGATGGTAAACTTAGGAGAACCAAGTGAAGTACTTTGACATGTGTCTTCCAACAACACATACCGAGACTACCTAGGCCTGTAAGTCACCACAAAAACAGTGGCAGTCAGCACTAGCTAAGTCTGAAGAGTTCAGAAAGCAGTGTGTCAGAAGTAATGTACTTAAAGCAAAGCATGGAGAAATATTTAGAAAAAAAATCTATGGCACTTACCCAGAATTTTCTGCAGCTTTTGTACTTCAAGAAATAAGCAGTACACATATCCTTTTTATAGTTGTTGTCATCCA
Source organism: Egretta garzetta (assembly GCF_000687185.1). Lineage (NCBI taxonomy): Eukaryota > Metazoa > Chordata > Aves > Pelecaniformes > Ardeidae > Egretta > Egretta garzetta. The sequence continues at coordinate 2,632,456 of NW_009258377.1, forward strand.
TACATTTTCTAGAGGCATCTGTTTCCTTTAACACAGGGAAAATATACTTCAGAGCAGAGGGAAGTTACTGTACTCAGTGTCTAAAAATCCTAACAAGTCCCAGAATATCTATGAAGATAGGAGGCAGCTTCTCAGATGAAAGAATACTATCAAAGAGAGCAGAGGAACATCCATCATGAAGGATAATCAGTAATTCCAAGCAATGACTTCATTTAGAGATAACAGACATTAACACTCTTCAAATAGTAAGGATAGAGTCCACAGAATAGTTGTTTACAAAGATGCTTGGTATAACCCACAAGAGACTTCAAAATCAACCGAGCTTGTCTAACCAGGATTTCAGGCTCTGGTTTAAAGGACAGAAAATTGAAGAGATTGCTATCAGTTGTATTACTCCTATTTATGCAGAACTACTGGTTATTATTTCACACCTACTGTAACAGATGATTTTCTGCTTTTCCCATCTTCAGACTCTTTAAGAAACTTTATACAAAACGCCAATGCAAGACTGCTATCCATAAAAAAAATCCTCTAGAAATTGCACTATTTAACATTGAAACATACAGACAGAAATCCCAATTTGATCATCTTACCGCTACACATGGATTTATATCATGGTCTCTAAGCTGTTGTGCATGCCTGGACATTCTAGACAGATGCTCGTACCTTGGCTAGAAACAGAAAAGAAACAGATTAAATATCTACTTTTAACAGCAATTTAGGATTAAGTCCAAACTGAAGCATGTAATAAAGGCCTTCCAGTAATGCACACAGTTTGGTTGTACTTTAAAAAAAAAACAAACTACCACCACAAAACTTCTTTTGCAAAGTGTTATTTCAAAAGCACTAACAGCAAGACAACTCAGGCAAGTTTAGCCTGTCACTAAGACTGCTTACGCCCTGATAAATTCCTGCAGAGAATGGAGCCACTGCAGTGACTCTCATAACAACCTGTCATATCATTGAGGAAGTGACCGTGTCTGGGAGAAACAACTCCATGGAAGCTGTTCACAGCCAACACACTGTAGACACTTCAATTAATAGTGTGTGGGAGCGATGTCCAGGTAAGCTTTTCCAGATTTGTGCCTACTCTTTAGCTGGATCACATCTGTATCTTCACTGAGCTTTCCCAGGTGTAGCAAGTGCCCAGCCACCTCCTGTGTTGCTGTATCAGATACTTAAGAGAAAAAGAAATGATTTCACCACAAGGAGGGACCAGATCCACTTACACTGTGTATGACAGCTTCAGTCATGTTTTTCACCAGTTTAGTACTTTGACACTGACTCTAGGAACTGCAAGCTTGAGAGACACAGAGTTCAGTGCCAAGAACCTACACTGATCCAAGACGATGACATCAAAGATGAACAGCAGACCCTCATTCCATTTACTACTTCCCATACATTGCTTCTGGCACACATATGGCCATGCAGGTTATTTGTTCCAAACAAATATAAAGTCTAACCAAAAATAATGTTGACCAGATGACTGACTGAGCCAATGCAAGCAGAAACACAAATGAGGGAGAAAGAGCTCTCTGCAGCAAATTAAAGTACAGCTGATTAAGGAAACTGAAAGAACATCCTTGCTTGATCTTCTTGTCTCAAGACATTGCTGCTAATTTTAAACTTAAACTTGTTTCTGTTCACATTAGAGATTGAAACTGCAAGTCTGCAGTAACAAGCCAGTTTTGCTCGATATCAGCAAAGAAAAATCAAATACTGCCCCGAGTAGCTCAGAGACAGAAAACAATGTTTTAGATGTAAGTTCTTTGGGCAAGACTAAGCTATTCCTGGTGAGTAAGCCTTAGACTTTACATCCTGTGCAAGTATACCCTCCTGGTGCTTGGAGGAATTTTTGCATTCCACATGACTGTTTTCTGCAATCAGACCTTTTAAAGAACAGCATCAGGAAACCCTTCCACTTTTCTTTGAGAACTATCCAGCATTTGAGTTAACTCCACCAGCTAGGCAGATGTGTGCTTTTTTGTGGGTGCAAGAAGATTTTTGATCAGGCACTTCCAACACAAATGGAAACACAAGCACATAGGATAGCATCATCCAGCCTTCAAGGAAGGGGAGAAGGGAAAGTAGAAGAAAACAAAAGCAGCATATCACAGTGCCTAAGCCAGACACATTTTTAGAGGTTTGTTTGCGTCTTTTACAACTCTGCTTCACTGATATTAGAGGTGTAAGTACTACTTAAGCAGACATGCCTCAAGGTGCACAGTATTAGATTGACTTCAGCCTTACTCTCTGAAAGAGTACTTGCAAGTCCTAGGATGTGTCATAATCGGTGTTCATTACGCAAACTGCAATTAGCATTTTCAGTTTGATTATACTACCAGAGTCTGCAACCGTGCCCAGTTTAAGGAACAATGCACACAATACATTAAATATCTACTTAATAAACAGGCAGTTCAGGTTCTCACGCAGCTGCTTAGTTCAGAGTAGGCAAATGCTTAAACATACTTAGTACCACCAAAAAGGTCCGATGGCTCCTATGTGTGTTCTTCTCTCCCCCTCTCCAAAGTCCTTCAGGATTTGAAACATTGTCAGCTGGAAGGGCAGGCAGGTCACACTGAAACGCTGCTGTGTGGCTGAATGAGCAGTCGAGCAGGAAGGGATCTCCCCCCCACCCCCCGGCCCCAGTTTTTGCACATGCACAGGCTTTCCCTCCTGCTTTCCCATTACAGGTCCGAGCCCAACCACAACCAAAGGCTTGTCTATTCTGCAGCTCTTAATTATGCTTTAGCACATTAACAGTTGTAAACCGTACCACAGAGAAATAAGTTTGTTGCTAGCACTCCTTAACCCTAGGGCTTTTTCAGTTCATAAAGCATCAGGGTATTTTTCCACGGGCTCCCTCCCGTTGAAAAGCGTCGGGCTTTTTTAAATGCGTGCATACACAAAACATTGCTAATTACACTGCCGTACGGACCAGCTTATTAAACCTCAAACCCTGGAGTGAAGGCCGTATAAAAATCCTACAGTTTTTATCGCTGTTACAGCGGGACAAGAGGGGGGCGGGAGAAGGCAGCCGGCGGGTCC
>NW_009258377.1:2636989-2680255 GCF_000687185.1 Egretta garzetta
GAGGGAGCGGAAGACATTAGAGACCGCGGTGCCGAAAAATGAGGGAAAAAATTAATATAAATTCGCCCCCCGCTTCAAACCGGCCGAATTTCGCACAGAAATTTCCCCCGTGGACCCGGCTACCCGTGGGGTGTCCCCCGGACCTGGCGGCTGCGTCTTTGGGGGGATCCGGAGTGACTTTGGGGCGCTCGACCCCCCTTTCCCGTCGTTTTTTGGACAAAAGTTTTTTTTTTCGTAATAAAGAAACGAATTTGCCTGCTCTCCCCCTCCGAGTGGCCCAGAAGCTTTTCCCTTCCCCATCGGTGTGTGTTTAGAGAAAAGTGTGAACCCAAGTAAGTGCTGAGTCGCGTTGCATTGGGGAGGGGGGTTTGCTAACTGAAAGCAGGAGAGATCCGGAGAGAGAGAGAGAGAGAGCAGGGACAGCTTGTTGTCAGTATCATAAACAACCAAAATGGAGGGAGAACTGAGGCATATAACAAAATAAAAATCAGAAAAAAATGCCAAAAAATACCTAAAAATCGGGGCTGCTCCCCCTTTTCTTCCTCAAGGTAACAGAATAAAACCCGTGTCTTCCTGAGACCGTTTTAAGGTTTCAGGGAGCAAGGAGTTAATATTTATTATTTTTTTTTGTTGATGAATTCTTTGGAAAGGCAAAAGCCTCTTATAACTCGCCACCGACAATGAGAAAACGTGAAAATCCCTTTCAGGAGAGAGAGGTAGGGGGAGATGATAGTGCAGAAAGTGCATAACTTGGGGGTAATGTGGAGTGATCCTAGATAAGATAAATGCTGTATGTGCTGCTTTATAACTTCCTTTTTTTCATGCTTTTTTGTATGTTTGGGGGGGAGGGGGCTTGGAGATGGGGGCTCCTTTCTTTTCCTCTGTCTTTTTTTCCTTTCTTCTTTTTTTTTTTTTTTTTTTTTTTTTTTTGGACCGGAATGTAATGCCTTTGTAGTGTCACTTTCCTGATCTAATTAGGATGTGTGAGGCAAAGAGTAAACCTTTCCGGTTTATAAAGTGCATTTTCGTTGCCTTTGAATTTCAAGTTTTCCTGGTGGCTCCCTCCTCTATTTAAACTGGATTCTTCAGGGTAGCGTGGGGTTGAGGTAATGCTCCATAGGGAAAGCAGAGAGGGCTCAGGGGCAGGGCACCTATTCTGCGGGTGGTTGCTGATTTCCCTGGCACGTTCAGTTCACCTGCTTGCCTCCTACAAAGAATGTATTCTGCAGCCTCCTCGTTTTATTTATATAAAATAATGATGCCTCATCTCGCCTCACGTTGAAGTTAATGCGAAAGTGCTGCTGATGTTGGTTCCACGTGGGATCAGGGACATAGCAGGGCATTTTAAAGAGACAGCTTCTCTTTTCCTAGGGTTATCATCACCTCTGCAGCACCTCTGCCTCTAGCAGAGGGATGGTTCGTTGGTTTGTTTTTTTTTAATGGAAAGGCATCAAATCGGCCCTGGTCTGATAAATTAAGGCAGAATAATAGGGGGAAATGTGCAGATTCGTTTGGATCAAAGCAATTCCTTTGTGTGTAGCAGGTCTTCAGGGGAGTTTTCTTGGTGTGTTGATTAAAATGCTGTGTTTTGGAGAGCGTTTTTTGGAATGGGTGTTGCTGAAATGAAATAGTCTCAGGTTGTTTAATACTAAAATCTAGTGCTGTTCTGCTAGCTGTGAATTCCCTGGGAGGAGACCTCTGTGCATAGGGCAATTTCACAGACATTTTGTAAAAGTTGTGAAGTGCATTATTTTTACTTTGAATAAATTAGTTTTCTTGGGGACACCCGAGTTTGTTGGAAAGTACTGTAGAGCTTGTTCTATACTTAAATCTTCTGAACAGTCCCAAAAGGTTTTGAAAGTAGTGAAAATAACTGTAGGTTTTAATTGGCCAAACTAGGGGCTTTTTACAAGTACACCTTAGCTGTGTAATTATAACATCACTTGGAAGAATTGCCTCTGGCTTTGTTTAAAAAAAGAAAAATCATCCTAACTGCGGTCTAGTTTCATGTATGTGTGTGCATGTGTGTGTGCATGCATGCTTTTAGCATGGGTTCTGGCTGATACAGTTTTTTGCTGAATTTTTAACTTGTAAATGTTTAACTGTAATGATGTGAAATGCTCCGTTTGTCCCTATTATCTCCTGTGTATTTTAATTTTCAATGAAATATCCTATTTAAAAAAAAAACATTGCCTTTTAATATGGCAATTTGATATCTTTATGAGGAGTTATGATGTTTCCTTTACATGTGCCTTGTTTTTCTAGTCTTTGTATTTGCTTCTAGATTAAAAATTGAATACGGGTATGTGGTTCTCGAGAGGGAAGATGGAGTACTGAACTTGTAGGGAGGCTGTTTCAGCAAATGTTTTATTTGAGCTTGTGGAAGTTGAGTATCAGTTGTGGTAGCCCTCTGTGTTGAATGGCATGTGTTCTTAAAGGATCTCTACCTTTTCTGCAAGTGTGACCAAAGAAGCTGTTGTACAGTAGTTGTTGACTAGGATAGACTTGTGGTTAGAGATTTTTGAAGAAATCTCAAAGTTTTCCGGTGACTCACAGTTGTGAAAATTAAATCACATTAACTACTCTTAGGCTAGAAAAAAAGGCTCATTAAGGAAGAAAGATTAATCAGTTTCTATACAGGAACGAAATTGAACATTTTTCCAAAACTGTCTTTTATGCTTTAGAGATCCCTTTTGTAGTTAGCAAGAATTCATACTTCAGAGTTTCTTTCTAAATGTTTCTTACACCGATCTCTTCTTTTTATTATCCTGAAATGCATAAAAATTTGATAAATTAATAGCAGTACACCACATATTGGTGTTTTTAATGTACGAGGGTAGATAGGTAGTAGTAGATGTACAGAACTAGCTTTAATAAACTAGTTAATGGTACTGAGAACAGTATTTAAGAACTCTGCAAATACTGTGCCTGTGACCATCAGTATGAAGTGTTTAATGTGTTACTACATTTTTATGTAATTAAGAGCTTCTAAATCATTCATATTGTAATCCTGAAAATAGACGCTGGTAGTAACAACATGAAAGAAGCACATGGTGTGGAGTATCTTTCTGGACTTGCAGTAATGTGTTACAAAGTAAATTCAGTGTATCCAACCATAGTACAAAATTCAGGACATGGGGAGGAGGAAGAGGAAAGGGTGTTCTCACAGAATTTGATACTCTTCTAAACTGGGTTTAATTTCAAGGTATAATCCAGATGGTGATAATAATAGCAGAAGATAAATGCTGTTTAGGATTGGTTTTTACAAACTTACTCTCTTTGTGTAGAAAACTGAATTCTTCTTACAGGGATGATGTGGTGTTTAATAAAAATAGAAGTAACTTTCAAAGCTTCCTTACTTCTAAGAGTTAAGATAATCTTCTCTATTATATGTTGCTCTGGTACTATACATGATTCAGTATGATTTTTTCAAGATTTTCTAAAATTGAAACACCTGAGGAAACAAATACTATGGGCTGTTGTTGGTAAAGTTACCCTACTTTTTGTAGGTAAACTGGGGAGCTGTAAATGTATTAAAATCCTTCTTAGACAGTTATCAATCCTGTTCAATATTGTTTAAAAGTTAATAACTACCATATTCTACAACAGTACAGCAAATACAGGAATCTAAATTGACATGCATTCAACTTCTCTTGAACGCTTAGTTCAAGTGTGTCTCTTGGCGTGTACTTTTTCATTTAGTAATTATCCTGAAAAATAAGTTTCCCAATGTAGAACTTTGAGGTTTAAATTAAGAAACTTTTAAAAAGTTTGTGTAATTCCAAAAGGCACCGCATACAAAGCACAGCCACTTCTAATGGTCGTCCTTCTCTGCAGCTAGTCAGCCAAAATGGTGCCCTTAAGTCTCCTCCTTTCAGGGTAGCGCATGTGTTTTAAAATTAATGGGTTAAAGAGGGCACTGCTCATGTTCTAAATAAACCACTGTTTGTAACTGTTCAAGGTTATTTTGTTAAAAGAGATGGTTTATTTCATAGGCTAAACCATAAGTTTTTAAAATTTTGCATCTATATCTTCTTATATCTTTAAAACCAGTTTTTGTCAGCAAATACCTTTTGGGAGGGTTCTTGAACAAGTTTATCTGTTTACCAAGGGGAGATATTCTGGAGAATGTGAAATATGTTAGAGCAATTAGACCATTCTCAAATCAGTGGAGAGTTAAAGGGTGCTTGCAGCCACCACCACTAAAGTGATAGAGCACTTGCTCTCAAGGAGATATTCTGCAAATACAAGCTACTACTGAGGATTTAGCTTGCATTACTTTTGAAAGAAATGTGCAGTATCTGTCCACTGAACTGTTAAGCATCTTTAACCAATTACCAAGTGTTTAGGTAGCCTTAAAAAACTATTTTAAAATAACTCAAATATTAGAACAAAGTAACATTTTGTATTGATCAAATGTAAAATGTTTAGACTTCTGAAGGGTAGGGGATTTTTTTTGCATTTATCTGAGCTTTTGGATAATAAAGAGTTGTGTATTTTTCCTGCTAATCAAAAAATCGCATCTAGAATTTACTTAAATTTATTTTGATTTTTAAATTGTGCAAAACTGTAACTTGAATATAAAACATTGATTAACTCTCAATATAATCACTTATACAGCTGCCTATATTTTATTTTTAATTTTTCAAGGAATATAGTGACCCTTTGTCTGAAATTGAATAGGTTGCAGTTACTAATGCATCTTAAATGAACAGTTGTCCACCAAACATCAAATGTGAAAAATTCTAATTGTATGTAAGTTATGAAAAGCTAATATTGAACAGAACTGGTCACCATTACTGCAAGTTCAGCTTTACTTTTGTTTAGATTGCCTTGTTAGAATATTTTTTTGTTTACTTCAGTATCAGCTTTCACCTGTTATTGTCTCATCTTAGAAGGATGAATTAGCAGAAATGAATAGAATCAGAGGGTTTTTTTTAATTTTTAACAAGATATAGTTATGTGCTAACAGTTATAAAGGATGGGCCTTCTCATAGGATATATTAAAATTGTTAATATTTAAATGGACCCTGCATGTCTTGTAAACAGTTGCTGTAAGATCATGGCATTAAAATTAACCACTGTACTAAGCGCGGTTTTGAGGTGACTGCATAAGTACATACTTAACAGTGAAGAGTAGGAAAGTTTATATAGTTGCTCTCATGTTGAAGGAATAAATTGGTTTCTATTATAGCTTTCTTAGTAATAACGTCTGTCCCTCTCCTAATTCACTGTCTGTCCAGAGTGCAGAGATACCTCGTCAAATACGTTAAAATATATGGTCAGAGTGATGGGCTATTTTACACGTGTCCAACCCTGGCAATTTTGACAGACTTACAAGGGGGCAGAAGGAAAGTAGAATGTGGCCTGATGTGCATAATTTAATTTTATTTATTTAAAGAAAAGGACAGAGAAAAGAGGTCTGAACTAGTATAAAACCAAAAACTGAGAAAGATAAAATAAATGAATGTAGACAACTGTGGCTATAACACACAGAACAGTAACTCAAAACTCCAAAGTAAAATAGCTCAAATCAGCTTTGAGAAGTCAAGTGGGAATCAGGAAAGTAAAACCTAGAATTGCCATCAAATGCAATTAAGAAATAACTATGTAAAGGAACTTGGAAAAATGCAAAAAGTGTCTGTTCCAGTACACTGAATTGCTATAATCTTCTTTTGCACTTAATGTGCTAAATTCCTCTCTCAAAGGAGAATATCCCTAGAAATCAGATTAGAAAGTGTTTAAAGGGAATTATTTGTCAAAGTTGTGTTTTTACTAAAATTAGGATAACTAATAATCTCTTCCGTATTCTTGTGAATAATACTTTATTTGATATCACTTAAACATGCAGATTGCACATAGACTTACTTATGTATTGTACAGGTAATTTACCTGGTAGCCTGACACTGCGTATCACTAACTTTCACCCTAAAAGCTTTTCTTTATGGTTGTGGGTCACATTACACTTTGGAGACTGCCAAATCTGAAGTATTTCTCATTAAATAAGATGTAGACTGTGAATTGCCAAGTAATCAAAAATCAAGGACAATGTCAGAAAGCTTATCTTCCCTCTTCATTTATTGAGTATGTATTTGTATACTACAGGGCATCAGATTTACTAGAGCATGAGTTCCCTAAAAAGCCCTGCAAATCATCTGATTCTAAAATAATGAGATCTCATTGCACTAAATGTTTGAACAGCAGAAAGTCCCTGTGTATGCAAATCAGATTTTACTGTCCCAAGTGCTTGTCACTTCTAATAAAACTGTTTATTGTGTGGTATATGTATTTGTCATGAATGTTACATTTATATGTAATATAGGTATACACACATGCACACATTTTAAGGAAACATATGGCTGGTCAGGGAGAATGTCATGTCTTTTGAATCAGTTGTGATATAGGAATTTTTTTTTTTAAGAGAGACCTTTTTGAAGAAAAGGCAGAAGGAGAGATTCTGGCAGCTTACTATTAAATTTTAATCAAGCCTGTATAGTTAGTAATAAAAGATTTACAAGTTTGTAAATGTAAAGTTTCTTCAAACTCTTACTGTCACGTGTGGAATTTTCATTTATACTAATTGTGCATTTACTACAGCTGCCTATATGCAAGGCTTAATAAGACTGTATTTAATATGTGGAAGTATAGATACGATATAAATATGTAAAAATACAAGTTGCCTACAGCTGCTCTTATGTTTTCATCAGATGATACACTACAAAGGCATAAATTTATGGTGTTAGCTACCTGTTATCAGTTTCTGGTGCTCTTCCACTCACAAGTACTTTAGGAAGAGTGAGTATTAAACTAAAATAAGACAAATGTAAAATCCTGTTAGGATTTAGTGCTCTGTTTAAAAGCTAAACGTAGACATTGTTCAAGCTTATTTTGTTCACTGGAAGTTATCGTGGTCAATACGCACATAATTTGTTTCATCTAGGACACTAGGAAACTGTGAACCACGTAGCTTAGAGAAGAGCTTAGACATAGCTGATCAGAATAAATGCCAGTTCATTTGAATCTGTAGGGGTTTTTTCCTCTGTGACTTGACAGTTTTCTTTAATTCTTTCGAATGGAATTGTGTTTAGACTAAACCACTTCTAATTATACCCCAGCACAAACATATAGCTTATGGCTATATTTTAATCAGTTTCAGAAAAAGTAATAAAAATATTATTGCATCTGTCAAAGGATGGTGTTGCTACATGCTATTTTAAATGGTGTTTAAGTAGAGTTATAAGCATACCAGTACAATGAAATCAGCTCTATTCCTAAACAACCAAGTTACATTATTTGTTACTTAAAAAGTTACCAAGAATCATAATATGTTAATTATCCTAATTATTCAGGCTGTTTTTAATATGTGTTGAAATGGCTTTAAAAAGTATATATGAAATATTTATATCAAACTCGTTTAATTTCTCATTACTTGTAAAATGTAATGTTTTCCCAGTTGTAATTTTAAAGGCTTTTTGTCTTAGCTGCACAAGTGTATCCTTTTCTTTTGGATACACTCTTTTCTGAACCCAGCAGTTCTTTCACTTATTTAAAACTCTTTGTTCCCTTAGAATAAATTTGTGTCCCGTTAAGTGTTGACATTGATAATTTTTGTTCTCAGAAATTGTGCTGAGGAGAACTGTGGAATTAACTTGTGCTGATGATGCTACAAATATAAAAATTGGGTGTAGAGTAAAACAGGATACTTAATCATAGTGGTATTTGGATGATGGGAATAGTCCCAAACTGGATGAATGTTAAACTAGCCTATGAGGAAAAGATGTCAGGTTTTGCAGCCTTGCAGCATTAATCAAAAATGTGGTATCACTATTTCTCACAAGAAATACTCAGAGTTGTACCATCAATTGCTGTAGAAGGCAAACAGAAATATAGATTACACTTTCTGAAATTACAAACTATGAAATAAGCTTCTTGGGGAAAAAATGGGTTTAGAGGTCTCCCTTGTAGTATAATACTATTTTACTTTTGAAAACTTGACCACTTCAGAGTATTTGAGAACAAGTAAGTTAAGTCCATCTTGAGTAATACATTTTGGTTTTTAGTACAGTTTTTATCTATGCATCATGTCAAACAAACTTTTTACTCTTCATGATCCTTAAATATTTATACTGAAAGGAAAGTGCATTTAAGCAGTCTTTAATTGCATTGATTACTCGATCATTTGATTGGAGTAGAAAGGTGCTTTAGTTTAGGGAGGTTGAATATGTATTATTATTTTCTATTTTTCTGTAGTTTGCCTAATAAAAATACTCAACATAAAAGGAGACCGAATCCTTTTTCAAGCCTTGAGTGAAAAGGGAGGTGTGGTCAGGAAGGGTCTCTGATGGCTTAAATCACTGCCCCTCAGTCTTTCAAAATATTTAAATCCTATGAATTTGTGATTTCAGTCACACAGTAATGTTGCAACCTCAAAACTGATAATATATTCAGTTATCTTGAGATGAACTCCACAATTCTTCATTAGGCAGATTGAATTCCCTAAAGGTTTTGTCTGAATAAGTACTTGAGTATTGGGCTGTTTGTTCCAGTTTTCATCAGGAATGAAGCCATAGAAAGCCTCTCAACTCTGAGCAAACCCTCAAAAACTTCATGGATGCCCTAAACTTCCCCTGTTTCTGTCATAGTCTTAGCTGTTGAATTGTGGTTGAAAGTCAAATAATCCTTTCTGCTAAGCATCTGACTTTCATCATAAAGAAGGTAGTTTGATATTTGGTGGTAGTTTTAGCACAAAGGTTTTATGTAGGTAGTGAAACCAAAAAGCTTAAAGGCCGGCAGAAATTTGCTGTCAAGTTGCAAGTGCTCTGTAACTGTTAGGTGAAGTAGTACTTAAATTGCATTTGTTTCATTGAGGTAGTAAGACTCGTAGTTTGAAGAAGATAGAGCTTAACTGATTTGTTAATTCTTCCTTCCCAAATATATGTAAAAATTTGCCACCATTTTTGCTGCTGACGGTGCTCTGAAGATTATCCATACATAAATATATATATTTCCAAACTTCTTGTAACTTAGGCCTTTGTGGGAAGGTTAAGAGGTCTAGTGGATGGAAATAATAATGTATTTGTATCCCTCTTACAAACGAACTGTTAACTTAGCAACTTTGTAAATTCACAATGTGATTTTTGTGTTTGGGGGTACATCTGAGACTGTAGATAGTTAAAAATACATAAACACCCACCCCACCACGCCACCCCACCCCCGCATGGCAGATCTCAGGCCTTAAGAGCAAATATTCTATCTTTTTGCTTTGGGTATTTATGGACTGGTTATGTGGAGATAAAAGTTGTTTGTTTTTTTTTCCCCCTCCACCTGTTGCATTCATCAGTTGTTTCAGAAGTCTGTTTCTTGATATTTTGTGAGTATGTTGCAGTGGCTGGCGAGGTTATTAAATGGCCTGAATTACAGAATTTGTAGATGGAGGAGGGAGACCTTTTTTTTTTTTTCCCCCCTGTCTAATCTTGACCAGATTATTTGAAAATTTCCTTGGCCTCTTCAACAGTGCTTTGCTATAAATCAAAACAAATTAAATTGAACAAACAGTCAATAAAAATGCATGTCCTAGGTTCTTCTGGCAAAGCTTATTAAAACCCAGTTGGATGCTCACAATGCTTCTTCACTGTGACCTCAAAGATATTCAGCCTCTGCTTTGTGCTTTCCAAATATCATCATTTCCATCTATCAAAGTCTAGGTAGGTCATTAGTAAATGTACAGTAGTAACTGTATAGTCTGTACTGCTAACATTTTAAGCCTGTCTCAGAATAAGAGATCTGTGTTAAAGTTGAAATGCTTCTCAGGCAGTGAGTGGTATTTCCCCATCTTTTTTTTTTTTTTATTATTGTAACATCCATTTGAGATTGTTTCAGATGTCACTCATGAAAAGGAGTGATCTTTCAGGTCGTCAAGAATCAAGCTGTTTCAGGGGTTTATAGGTTAAAACCAGTAACTTTTTTAGCATCATTCGGAAACTGGTGGTCATTGAGGGTACATCGTGGAACAGTAGAGTCATGTGCTTCTCAGCAGGGGATGCTGCTTAATGATGGAACTGCAATGTCCTGAATGTGGAAGGAGCAGACCTGCAGTGAAGGATCGGTCCGTTTCTACAGTGTGAACAGGGAACTGCTTTACTCTGGCTTTTACAGATAAATTGATTATTTGGAATAAGATCCTTCCTTCACTCACTGACATTTTCATTTTTTCCTGCAGTATCAGAAATGGACACTTCAGGATGATTTTTACAAGTCTGTCAACTTGAAAGGGCAATTGATGTAACCTCATATGAAGTTAGAGTGTTTGAAAAGGACAAAAATCCTTTTACTAAAGATCTTGGAAAAAATATTTAACTGTCTGAAAGCAAAGAAAAATAACTACGATACTACTCTGATGATATTTTTCAAGCAAGTAAATAACACTTAGATGTCATGGGAGATTCATTTAGCTATAGCCTGGATCCCTCAGTAAGGGAATGTGTTTTGTAGTAATATATTTATGAAAATAATACATAATGTAAATTTAGAAGAATGTAGTTTTCAGTAACAAAACCATCAGAACTTGATCAAAGCAAACCCAAAATTAGCTTGTGTCCACATACATCCGTAACTCTTTTATTGAGGTAAAATGTTGGGTACCTAGACATGCATAGCTATTCAGAACTCTGCCATGATTATTTCTAGGAGCTGTACAAACACAAAACTCTTCTATTGTATTCAGTTAGTGCATGATAAAGTGCTTTCTAAGGTTAGTGAGTTTGTTGGTTTTGTGGGTTTGAATTCAGAATTAAAAGTGATACATAGAAAAGTGATATGTTAGTGGCTTAGTAGCACACAGTATTTTAGTCCAGTGTTGGAAATGTATATTATAAAACCTAAATATAAACGTTATATGGCTTTGGAGTTCACCTTCTAGTAACATTGATTGTACCTAGGAAAACAAGTGTTTTGTTTTGTCAGAATTACTATTTCCCTCTGGTGTATTTGCCTTTAATTAAATTGTGCTCCGTGATTTTTTTTCTTGTTATTTGCGCAGTATTGTGCTCATGCTTTTTCCTCCAAGCAAATACAAATAGCATTGTACTCCTGCTGTGATTATTATGCATAACATCTCTGACACAGCACATCAAAAGTTATGTTTATTGGAAAACAGAATTAACATTTTATACTTTTTTTTAAGACCACTTAAAAATAGCTGTGTTAAAAGAGATTATGTTTTTAACATGCTAATCCACTAAGCCATCATACATCATTCTGTAGGCAATGTTTTTATTCCAGGCAGCTACCTCTTACTAGAGTCCATGTGAAAGGTTTCAGGTTATCACAGAAATATACCCATAAACTTGAACTCTTAAGGAGAGAGCCTTCTTTAATAGAAAGCATAATACATGCATTATCAAATTGCAGCCTTTTTTCCAAGAATTGTTTTATATGTCAGCATGGTTTGGCCTGCTTTAAGGCATTCTGGTTATTCGGACAAATTGTTGATTTAAAATGGCATATGCAAAAACCTTTTCTTGGGGCGGGGGGGGTGTACAGCAATTCCTAATTTTGATGTGGAATATTATATTGTGATAGCCAAATACCTGAATAGGGTAATGTACTGATTATGGAGAAGATAGAGTAAAGGAGGATGAGAATTTATGCCAGCTGGATTGGGGACTCTGAGATTCATCTGGATTAGTAGTTTCAGTTGCCAGTCTTGCCCCATGTTCCTCTGTCACCTTGTTTTCTGAAGTTGTATTGTCCTCATTCAGTTATTGTAACTGTATACTGTTGCTGTGTAAAGAGTCACACAAACATGGGAAACAGCAATACTGACTTGGCAGAAAATTCTGTAAAGTGTGAAAAATACAACAGAAAAATACAGTTCTGCTTTATCTTTTGACTTCAGAAATCTTAGATGTTACTTGTAAGAACAGTAGATATATGTGTGTGTATGTTAGCTGAAATTTGACTGTAGGTTGACTGCCACTGTGCACATCAGTGACTAGAATTTTTAGGTATTAAATACCAGTACAAGGAATTTGCTTGTACTTAGCTGAATTACAGTGCAAAGTTTGCTGAAACAGGTTAGAAATAACCATTTTCATTTATTTTTACAAATGCTAATATAGAATGGTACAACATGGGTGAAAAGTTTAGTTAGCTGTACTACTTGATACTCTATTGTGGCTAGTTATGGAGCTCTATTTAATGTTATCTGACAGATGAGAGTGTTTAAGTCGAAAGAGTGCTGCTGCTCAACTGGTGAGCTGGGACATTGCCTACTGTGATTTCCTACTGGCAAGAAGTCTCTAAAGACCATTTTAAGGCAAGCTTGGCTGTACTTGAAACTAATAGAGTTAGGTAAGGTTTGACATGCTGCTTTCTTCTTTAGGCACACTAAAACACCTTTTGCAATTTGGGCCAATGTATTTTTGAACTGGAGAAGTGCGTTTCATATCATTTGAAAGACTCCTCGGTTTTGGTGGCATTAGCCCTGTACCTTGAAGTATGTTTTTGTTACGCCGGTAGTCTATGAACACATATGACCAGAGCCTAATACATTGTGTTGTTGATCACTACCATATACAACCGTCTGCAAAGAATAGTGCCATAATGAGGTGCAGGGAGAATATGGGAAAGACGACAGTATGTGATACAGGGTAAAATGAAACATCACAGGGCCTACACTGAGGATGCAGTGACAGTCCAAAGAAGATTATCCTCACAGTGTTTTGCTGTAAAGCTGTGGGCTGTCTGTATGTGATAGCACTTCCTACGTAGTGCCTATAGATTATGTTAATCAATAAAGTATTTTCAACAAGGAGTTTTATGTATCGGTAGACCAAAGTGCTGCATGGAACTAACTGTGCCAGTCTTTACGTGAATTGTTTTTAATAGTCTGTTGAATAAGGTGGTGTTCCAGTCACAGTTTAAAATCCTGATAAGGAAGGAATTGTAAAGTGTTTTGTTCCAAAGCTGTATACCAAATCATCCTGGCAGATAGTGTTCTTCATTCTTCCAGGGCTAGATTTTCACTGAACAGTTAGATGAAGTTACCTACATTTGAACTGATTCCTGGAGTTATCCTAACTGGAGTGAAAACGGTAATGCTGAAAACTGGTACATAAATCACTTTGTAGAGCTGGGCTGTTAACTGCATTAGTAAAAAATATGTTCTTTGTCTCACTGGTTTAAACTTAAAAAAACCCAAAACCACAACAACAACAAAAAAACCACCTAGAATGTTTTGTGTCTGACCAGGATAGGGTATTACTCAATTTATATGTATGGCCAGTGCAGAAATGGAGAATGTCTCTAAATTCAGCAAGTGGTGTGTGTTGCTCTAAAGGCAGCAAGTGACTCATGTGACTGTCTTAGCAGCTGGGCAGCAAGATTAGAGAGCTACTACGTACACATTCCCTTACTGAGGGGTCCAAGCTATTGCTAAATGAAGTTGTATTACTGCCAACAGCTGAATAACGGGCATAAGAAAATATAGTAAATAAGTGTGTCATCAGGTTAGTGCAGTAGTTATTTCACACAGTTAAAGTGAAGAAAAAAAAAAACAACCAAACTTTTCCAAGATTCAATTTAAGAGATTTTTGTCCTTTTCTCAAACACTCTTAACTTCATATGAGATTACATGTTAATTGTCCCTTTCAATTTGCAGATTTGCAAAAGTCATTTTGAAATGGCTGTTTCTGACAGTGCAGGGGAAAAAAGAGAATGCAAGTGAAGAATCTTATTCCAAAGAACTCATTTATTTGTAAAAGTACTAAAAATATGCTGGTATAATGAAGTATTTTGATTTGAACTGAAATTGGCAAAGTGTATACTTCTTGGTCACTTGCTAATTTGAAGACTTATTCATGATGTTATTCATCATGTATTTCCTAATTGTAAGAATTTGGGAAGTTTGTTCCAAATTGTCTTTAAGTTTTCCTGGCATGCCAGTATGGATTAGTGGAATATGTATTTTTTTTTTTTGTTTGTTTCCCTAATCTAATGTGTTGAGTTTTTCTTTTAACTCAGATACTTGCTTTTCTTAAAAAAGTTGCTAAACATTTGTGAATGCTTTCTCCTTTATATAGATGTATTTACAGTTGCACATTGACATTTCAACTATTATTTATGGATGTAAACTCAAAACTGTCACCCTGTCAAACACCTCTTTAGGACTAACCCTCATAAGAACTCATTTCAGTCTGGAGGACCAGAAGACATAAGCTTGACTGTTGCAATCGAGTAAATTGATACAGAAACCAAGAAGACATGAATATGAAGCTCCTTAGTGCTATTTATAGTGTCAACTTTCAGACCATAATTATGTTTTAAAGATGAGAATGTATTTACTGAAGAGGAGCTTTTATATTTAAAATGCCCAGACAGATGAGAGGTCAAGCCCATGATAAATTACTTATAGTAAAAGAGGACCAGAAGAGTGTGTGTTCCTAGCCATCATCACTGCGTCCCGCTGCCCTCAGAAAGATTAAACTGTTTGTTTGTTATTCTGCTTTCAGGTTTTCTGGGTTTCTGCTTTCTCTCTTTGCCTGTCTAGTAATGACTTGTTTCCCATCTTGCTACTCTTTCATGTTTATTCCAAGTTTGTGCAGTTTTCCTCAACACTAGTTTTCATTTATATCTCTAAGAAAAAATGGAGAGCATAAAATAAGGTTGTCCAGAATTGTCAGTGCATCTGAAAACTATCTTCTCAAGGTGGACCATCATTTTAATAATACTTCAAAACACCTTGTTGACCTGGCCCTTTTATTTTTGCATGTGTTTAGATTTCTTCATAATCAAGTCTCTTACTGTTTAATATTTTGAAATCTTTGATTTATAGGAAATGTTCAGTTTGTTTTTTGCTTTGATTCATCCTCCTCTGAATGTTTTGTTACTACTTTTTCTAATGTACCATTTTCCTGTACCAGATTGCTTTTCTACTCTTCTTTCATCATTTTTCAGTCACATATTACTCATCAGTTGCAAAAGAAAAATGGCTGTGTTCTTATTTCTGCACCGCTTAGTCTGATGGTGCTCTGTGACATAGGAGCTGTAAGAAACAGAGGGATACTTGTGTATTGATAGGTAGCTTATAGACAAAGCACTAACAGATTGTGGCCAAGCGTATACCTGTAAAATATGTCGATCCTCCGACTGCTTGAAGGCTTCAGTGGATTCTTTTGTGCTGTTCTTAACACATTCTTTGAGATGAGCCATCAGAAATGTCCATCTGCCAACAGAGCTTTAGGTCCTGGATCTTGCTGCCCTGTGCTATGTGTGCCACACCATCTTCTTGGGCTCTGACTTCTAACCCCCCCAGGGAAGAACTCTGCTGTAGTGCAGGTTGTCTTGAGCTGCTTCCTTTTCTTCTGCAACATGTTCTGTTTATTTAGAGCACCTTTTGCACAGCTGGAAGAATTCTATAAAATAAACAACTGTCCTGAGAGGATATTTGTGTGAACCTGGACTTTGGCTTGTTTGTTTGTTCCTTTCAGAATTACACCCAAGATTTCTTAGCCACAAATTTGTGCTGCTCCACTGAACCAAAGAGGGAAGTACCTTCCCAGGGATTCTAAGGAGGAAAGCTCTTAAGCAACCCCTAGCCAAAAATACAGTATTTTCTTTAATAAATTTGATTTCCAAAAGGCCAAGGAGAAACAGCCCAGCAAGATCAGCCAAAAATATTTTGTGTTTGTGTGAGATTGCCTCTTGCAAGCAGGCATGGTTTAAGAAAGGAACAGGAAAGATTGTTGCTTGATATAGTCCTTTTCCCCCTGTTCCTTAATGGCATTGCATTCTTAGGATGGGGAATTATCATGGTGTTTGCTTCTTAGGACTGTTAGAAAATCATGGATATTTTGAAGGAAGTTGAGGTGCTGTTTCTGATGCTATGTCTGTCCTGGTGAGAGTTTCGCAGTGTTACTCTGGTAGTGTGTGCCACCTGCCCAATATGCTTTTCTTTGACAGGAAGACCTACAACTAAGAAGAAAAAATGGCTTGGGGGAAGCTGGTAGCTGTTTTTTAAAAAGCTCAGCCTGTACTCTCTGGCAGCTTTTCTTAGGGCTAGAGTTGCAGTGTCACTGCTTTCCTTGCACCAGGGGAGGCCTGGCAAGTTGGCTGGAAGTTGTAAGTTGATCAGAAGTGAATCTCTAGCTCTTCAGTTTCAGATGCGATCCTGGTATTTGGTTCTTCTAAGAAATGACAAGCTTCCCAGTGACGAGAGAGAATTTCAGTAGCTGTCTTTGGACAGAGAGAAATCTTGGTTCTGATATCCTCTGAGAAAGCAAGCCTTCTGGGGCAGGCTGCAAAGTAAAGCACGGGAAGGATCGGAGCCTAGATAACTGAAGCGCTCTTCTCCAGTAACTATAGATACTGTGGTCTTTCACAGGAGAGCAGTAGACAGGAAGAATGTTTGTTTCTAAGCACTGATGACCGCGTAAGAATAAATAGAACTAAAGGAGGCTTTCGGAGTTGTGTTGCTTTGTTCATGTCTTAAAAAAAAAAAGTAGCATCCATTTTTAGGATTCAGTGTACTAGAGGCTGAAAAGGAAAACAGCAGGCATCTGTCCTTCCCCTGACAAGCTTACAGTGTTACTCTAAGGAGGAGAACTGAGACATGTGGAAAGGCAAGGGGAAAAAGCAGTTAAAGTACTTGCGGTTTCATATATGCACCCTGTTTAATTTTGTATGTTAATTTAACAACAGTGGCTGACACTGCTGTTTTTAAACAAAATAGTAAATTCAGCTGTCCCTCATTTACACAAAGCCAAATTATGTTCCTCTCAGTCATTGCCGTGGGTGCTCCTATGCTATCCTGCTTTAAAGGCCCTGGATCACTGAAGGCAAATACCCAGTAGGATGCTAGTTTTCAGAGCTGTATGTATCCTGCAGATGGGAGCTCACAAGCCAGTTTGCTGGCTGGAAACTTATGCATGGATCTTGACAATGGAACATATTTATACAGAGTTCTGGTATGCTCTCTAGCACGTTTGATGTTTTGCTTCAGGCTCTGGATACTTCGAGAAATCCTGCTCTACAGCCACAGTCCATACCCTCGTGAAATACCTAGCTGCTTGCACATTGTTTCTGACTCTTGTGATGGAGAGACACTACTTGCCCCACCTGCATCATGAGACTTGTACTGTAAGCACCTTGATACCAAAGCAGGAGAGCCTGCAGTGCATTTACAGAGTAAATTGCAGAGTGAGAATAAAGTAAATGGCTCTTGTGTTTTTTCTGAGGTTTTTATTTTTTAAGAATCAAGTTTCTGTGGCAGAAATTTTTGGGAGAACCTGTTTTGAGATTACAAGCACACATTTTTCAAAATCATCGTCTTCATAATCTGTTTAGAACACAGCTTTCACTGCCTTCCACTGCAGCTGCAGGCACTAAGTATTTCTGCAAATCACTCCTTGTAGACCTATGCCAAGGACCTGGAAAATTAATGACCTCTCCTGTAGTGTTCAATTTAAGTGACACAGAGATCTCTAGTAGAATCTGAGTTCTCTAGGACAGTATTCAGTTATCGTATTCAAAAGATTGGTTTCTGAATGACTAAAGGGCTTGTGGAATAAGTAATCAAGAAAGTGGCCAAATTTGCATAGAGTTTACGGGAATGACAGCTCTACCACTATCCCCGTCGGATTTCAAGTCTCCATCCCAAAGTACAGGGGTTCAAAACTCTAAGAAAAGGAAAAGTAGGAAAAGTCTGCCAGAATCTTTTGACACAGACAAAACTTTTTTTACATTAGAGCCATTTCAAAAAAATAAGGGTTACTGTTTTGAATGAATAAAAAGTGAAGAAACAAAATGCTGAAGCAGACACTAAATTGTAAAATTTCAACCCAAACAATGGCAGTTCGGCAAAGTCATAAGTTGTCTGGTGTAGAGGAGTTTGTCTTACAATTGCAAGTGTTTGGCAGCGTGGTGAAATGTGATCCTACTCATTCTGCCAATAGCAAAATATGCTGGATTTGAGTTAGCATTTGTACCTACTGACAGCAGCGTTGATTCTTGTGTAAATTAACTGAGGGTTTTTCCTGCTTTCAAATCAA
This sequence comes from Egretta garzetta, assembly GCF_000687185.1. Taxonomy (NCBI): domain Eukaryota; kingdom Metazoa; phylum Chordata; class Aves; order Pelecaniformes; family Ardeidae; genus Egretta; species Egretta garzetta. The sequence goes on from NW_009258377.1 coordinate 2,655,037, forward strand.
GGGTTGTTAGAGAACTGTCATCACTGGTCTTACCAGCCCAATCAAGGCCCAAGATGACAAATACTACTTTTAATCAACCTGATAAATGCTGATCAAATTGTGTTTGCATTTTATTCAGTAAGAATAATTACACTTGTGTGCATATCAAAGCCTGGTGTTCTGTTTCTGACAGTGGTAAGACCAAAGGTGGGGTGAAAGGCACAGAAGCAGGGCGAGCATGTAGGGATAGCTTTCCCAGGGTGTTCTCCTGACCTTCAATAATTTGCTTGTCAAAGGCTTCCTGAGCCAGACATGGTCGGTTTGTATTTACTAACCCTCACTGTACTCTTTCCATGAACTTTTTTCCTGTGACCTTTTGAGCCTTTGTAAACTCTTAAGTGTCTATAAAAACCCTGTTGCAAGGAGTTCCAGAGCAGGAACGTGTGAAGAACAGGTACATTTCCTTTTTGAGCCTGTGTCTTTGTCATTTCATTTCACAGCTCCAGCTCTTTTTTTGGAAGAGGCAGTAACTACCAGCCTGTTCAGCTTTGTCTGTCAGTCTCTAGCCACTTCAGTGCAGTTATACCTGCATGCCGTTCAGTTGCATCTCCCTTATACATGTTTATTGATTCTTTCAGAGAACTCCATTTGCTTCGTAGAGCTTGATTTCCTTTTCTGAAAGTTGCGTTACCTCTTCACCAATATGTTGTGTTTGTTCACGTCCCCCCCACTGCCCCGTTGTTATTCAAGTTTGTGCTGACATGCCTAATGTAGGTGTCAAGCTTAATATCTGTAGTACTTTGGTGGACATTGGGAATTGTTAGGAAAGAAATGAAACAGGCAGCAAACTGTGGTGTTTCCGTCTCCTGAATACTGTACAAAAGATGGGAGAAAATACAAGACAAGATGATGAATATAAACAAAGTAGTGAAACAGCTTCCATGCGAGGAAGGCCTGAGTAGGCTTAGGCTTTTCAGCCTGGTAAGAGACTACAAAAGGGAGAATAGAATAGAGGTTTCATATCACAGACGGGATCATAAAGGAATCATGAGTGCCAGAGACGGGATGAAGGATGAGAAAAATTATTAACTGAGAGGAAAGAGAAACAGTGGGAGTTGGGTTCAGAACAAGCTAAAAGAAAGCTGTTGTGAATAAAATGCAAACTTAAGCTGTGGAACTCCTTGCTGTGGAATGTTCTGAGTAAAACAACTTACATGGGCACAATAGGGGACTGCCAAATTAGTGGAAAAGAGGACTATTAAATCTGTCTGGCACAGGAAGTCCCTAAGTCACAAATGGTGGTACTTTCCCAAAATACTACACGCTTGCCTTCCTCATGATCTGCTGTTACTGGAGCAAGGATGCTGGACTGGATGGGCTTCTGCTCTGACCTGCTAGGACCATCACTGTGTTCCGATGAGAATTCAGGGACCCAGAACTGGAAAAAATCAGCCTGGCTGAGCCAAATGCCTTGCTGTCACAGAAACCCTGTCTGTGAACCTATATAGGTCCTAGTTGCACTTTTTCCTCTCTTCACATCCCTATCTTCTGACATGTAAACTTAAAGACAGTGTTTTGTTGGCTAGGAACCTTTTTCATTTCCAGCCTAAAATTACTTATTATAAGCTTACACTTATTCTTTATGCCAGCCCCGCTGATTGTCTCATTGGTGTACTTACTGAGCCTTTTTTTTTGTAAGGTGTTTTGTTGTGCTATCCCAAATAAAGTTTTTGTGAATATGTATTACCAGATTTATACATGGTGTTCCCAGCAAGATCTTGGGAATCCGCTATAGTGGCATCTGTATGTCCCTTTCTGCACTGGAAATACAGATGCTTTTTTGAATCACTATATTTTCTTTCTTCTGAACCAGCTCTCTTAAGTGACTTTTACTAGCTGCTTATAGGGTGGTTATAGACAAACTTTTTCCTTCTCTGCTACTTCCAACTAATGAGTTGTCACTTCTAAGCAGAAACTGCTAGTCGCTAAGTGCATTACTCTGTCCTTTGTTGTTACTTTTCATCTCGTTTCTGTTGCAGCTGTCCTTAAGATTTGTTGCAGTTTTTTCTTTTGTGTTGTTTCAGTCTGCACTGTACTTCTGGTACCCCCTAGTTTTGTATTTTCCACATGTTTTGGTAGTGCTCACTTAAAGGCATAAAAAAATTCTAAATGAAAATGTTGAATCAAAAATACTGAAGACTAATCTTGGCAGAAGTCCATAAATAACATCCTTCCACCTTTCAGAAAGAAATCTGTTGTCATCTCTTCTTGATCTGCTGCTTTTCCTGCCATACTATTCTTGAACTAACCCCTCTCTTCTCAGCTCAACAAACTACTGCTCAAGTGGTAGTATATCAGATTTCTTACTGAGTGAGACTAGAACTGTTGTGCTTCCCTTATATAAAGATTATTTTGTCATGTTGAAGAAAAATTGGATGTTTGACATGGTTCAACTTTTTAAAATTGTGTTACGTTTTATTTGATTTTCTCTTTACCTTTATGTTTTCATACTTTCTTTGAAAACATGCTCCAAGCAAGAGCAAATTGTGTGTCCAGGTAACTTTTCTTCATCTTTCCTCAATATTGAAATGAGGCAAAAAGTACTTATTTGGATTTGATGCTGTTCTGAGACTCTTCCATCTCATCACATGGCAGCCATGCTTCCTGTTAAATCAGAAGATGGAATTTCAATATGAAAGGTAATGTTATATAAGTATGGTAGATACTTCTTTAAATTCACCTTTCAGAAGCCCCTGTGTTGGTCTCTGTGGTTGGTAGCCATCTCTGGTGCAGAGGACTGTAAACTTCTACCTTATTTTCATTGTAGTGAGAATAGTGAGTTGAAACGGTTCCCCAGTGCTTCTCTCTGTTGTGACTGTAGATGTTTGGTAGACTTCGTTCTGACCAAGTTTATTCAAGGAAATGCATGCACTGCCAATAAAATGAACTTAGTAATTTAGCACCTCTCATCACCCCTGCTAAGGTGACAGCATCTCACAGTGCCACGGTACTCCATTAGTCTGTTTGTGCTCAGTCTGTTCTGCCAGGTTGGTTCCCCTCACCGTCGTCTTGGATGTTGGGTCTGCAAGATGGAGACTGTGCCAAATCCCCTTGTTTAGCAGGGTGCTGAAATTTCTGCCGTTCCTGACTCAGAACAGCTGCTCAATCTGGTTAGTGCCAAGACACCATAGGAAATCTGTGGGTGCAGTTTCTCAGTGATTTGCAGTTTGGGCTAGAGTTGTGGGAATCCCAGCCTGCTCATCCCTGTGCCTGAAATGGCTCTTCTCTGCCTCCTCTTGTGCTGGCACTAAGACGACCAAAGACTTAGACTGCACAGAAATGGTTGGCATTTTTTCTGTAAGGTTAATTTGACATTTTATCTCTCTAGGGTTAATATGACTGGTTTAGCTGTCCGGTACATTGTGTGGCCAGACAAGCACCAGTGCGAGAAGGAAAGGGAGAGAGGAAGAAGCGCCGTACCTTGAACTGTTTCAGTGTGGAGGCACGCTCAAAATAACTGAGCTCTGGACAGGCTGACAGAGTGCTGTCCTGTGCTCTGTTCAACATGACAGCTGGACAGACGTGTCCATCTCCAATCCCAAAGCGTTAGCCAAGGTGCTGTGTCAGAGCTGTTACCCCCTGCCTCTGAGCTGCTCCTGAGCACTTGAGCCTGGCACTGCTTTTGCCACACAGCCTGGCCTCCAGCGAGGAGGTGGCTTGTGTCCAGCCAGCTCGGAGTGTTGGCTGGGCATGGTTGCCTCTGCCTATGGTCAACCCAGTAAACAGGGCACTTGCTTAGGTGAAGTTACCTAATTCTGGAGATGGCTGCTTTGCTTTTGGGATTCATCATCCAGAGATGAGAAGGTAACTGCTGAAGCTGCTTGCCAAAGCAGCTATCAAATCTGATGAGGGATCAGGCCTTGAGGTTAACTGGCAGCAATTATCTGTACCATAGCTATATCCATGCTGAGTGATTCCTCAGTGTTTTGTTTTGTGTTGGTTTTGTTGTTTGTTTTTTTTTAAAAAAAAAACAAACAAACCAAAAAAACCCCAACAGTGCTGGTTTCTGTGGTGCCTGTAATTCAAAGGAAGTATCAGCCCTCGTCTTTGCAAATACAGCATTTTGGCTAAGAACCTTAAAGTTTTGGTGACAACTGTGGTAATGATGGGACTGAAATACAGATGCCTGACATCTCATGTTCCCATTTGGGATACAGGCTCCTCTGCAAGTACCCCCCTGCTTTGATAAGGAAACTAATTATTTCAGAAAGGGAAATGTTGAAATCATCAGGACGTTGTACCTGCTATGGTAGCATTGCGTCGTTTTTCTTAGCCATTACTTCACATAACCCTAACTCTTTTTGATAATTTTGTACCCGGCCCTTTAGCAGATGTTTCCCTCCAGCACTAGTCCTGGTGGCAGCTTGTGCTAACTGACGGGGCTGGGAGAATGTGATATGTTTCGGGAGAGGGATGGAAGATTATCATCGCTACAAGTCAGAAATAAGTGTGTTGTGTGTGGTCGATGATATCTAACAAGTGTGGTTTAGTAAGATGAGCTTCCAGCTCTCTCTGCAGGAGAAGGGGATGCATACCTTTCTTTACTCCAGCAGATTTCTGTGATATGATAGGAGTCCGGAAAGAAATGTAATTTCTACAGCCAAGTTCCTATGTGTTACTTTTTCATGTGTTCTTAATGATAGAAAGCTTGGGTGGGTGCCGTGCTGTCAGACTGTATTACCCAGCGTTAGCTGGTCATGAATCCATGCTTCGTGTTCACAAGTATTTATTTTTTCGTAAAGACTGCTCGTTTGTGCAGTTCCAAACGCTGATGGCACGGCCACGAGTCTCCACATCTCCCTTGCCTGCCCTCTTTTACTCAGATTTGGGTAAGCAGGGCAGTTGCAGTTTGAAATTTGTAGTTGTAACATTATCTCTTAGAAGTAAAGAAAAAAATCCTGCTAAAACAAGTAGTGTAGACCACACTAGATCTGCTTCAGATAAGTCTGTCCATTATTGTGTGCAATTAGACCAAGTATTTTAAAGGATTAGTAAATATTATATTTTAAGAGATTGGTTAGTGGTAGGAAGTAAGGCTGCTAGTGAAATTTTTCTTCTAGAGTCCAAATGCAAAGATCTCTTATTAAAATTTATCCAGTTGTTTAGCTTTTCTTAACAGAAAGTTCATAGGTCATAGAAACAAGTGCGGTATGAAATTTCAAACCCAATAGTCACCTGCTTTTAAAGAAAAACAGTAATATTCCCTCATTTTAGAAGTCAGCACAGTTATTTAACTACTGCTTTGTGCTGTCAAAATATGCCCCTGTTGTTTACATTCATGTGTATTCTAAACTGTTTTGATTTTTGTTTTGTTAATTTTATTTTTAGCTGTAGAAGCCTGTACAGGCTCGCAAGGATTTCATTGGCATGCTTTCTTGCCACTTTTTCCTAAGAAAAGGTGACCATACCAAGGCTGTGAATAATCCTCTCTGTATTCAAATCTGTTGGACAGTGAGTGTTGCCTTGCAATTTCTTGACACTGCTGCTTTGCCTCTGCTTTGCTTCATTTCACTTTTTAGGCCCCCTTCTCCTCTTCACGGGATTCTCTGTTTTGGGGATTTTTTTACCAACTTGTCACCTGCCAGATAAGGGCGGGGGGGGCGGAACAGGGGGAAGAGATTGGTTTCTTGTAACTGTTCTATTGAGAGCACCTTGTTGTTCTAATCCACCTATAATTTGTCTCTGCTTCCTCTTCCTTTAATCTCCTTTTGCCCCTATCTCCAAACCTCCTCACCTTCATCGTCATGACTCCTCCCTCCCCAATCTTTGGTTTTGGAAGAAGCTGGGAGGAGTGGTTAGATGCCAGAAGAGCTCAGTTATTACTTACACAGGGAAACTTCATCCTGTCCAACAAGTATGCTATTCGTAGCCTTGAGGGATATATCTAAAGGGCACAGAGTTTCCACTCAAAATTTAAGTAGATTAGATTATGTATACATATTTGTTGTGACTTGGCAGGTATCCCAGTGCCCGAGGTCTTAAAACATATACTTTGCTATACTTGAGGCAAGCTCAACTGCATGTTTCAAAAGATGCTCTGGAGAGATGGGAGGCTGCTGTTTGGAGTTCACAAAAGTGTTATCCTCTCTAGATCTGATATGACACAGGAATTCTGACTACTGTTCTGTCTAGTCCTGTATTTTGTCTTGATACTAGCTGCTATCAGATGTTTCAAGGGGTGGTATAACTGTAAGACACAGAGGGGAAGTTCCTCTCTTTTTTACGTCTCTGCTGGTTTGGATTTTGTCCTGAAAAAAAGAGGGTTAGTATTTTTTTCTGAAGCCCTCTTGAAATCGTGCTATAATTCTGGATGATACAATTACCTGTGTAAGTCTTGTCTGTCTACCTGTATGTTACCTTCTGGCAGTAAATCTCACAGGCTAATAGTTTGCTGTTACAAAATATAGTATGCTATACTATAGTATATTATTAGTTTAAAATTTGCTATGCTGTGGTTTTATTGAACGTCTCTCACTGTCGTAAGAACAGATGAAACCATCTGAGCAAGTTACTCTACTGCTAATTATTTTAATAGTTTTATCTTGTAATCTTGTTTAAAAAAAAACCATAAAAATTGCAGCCCCAAAATTCAGGTGCTGCAGATATGCTGGAGGGAACCGTGAAGTTAAAACAGCTGTATTTTATGAAATACTGTTTGGTATGGCACTTTTCCTTATAAGGCCCAATGACCAATTGTTTTGATTATTTAGAAGGAAAAAATTCCATGAGAACTGTTACTGAAAATGACTAACTTGGCATTAGTGATCTGTCTCTCTGTTACAGCATTTGATGCAATACTGAAGTTAATTAAGATAGCTGAAATATCCAGTTAGCCACTCAGTGCTTCAGCTGTTCATATGTGACCTGTTTATTACATTTTCTTGTAAATTGCTAATAATATCTGTAAATAAATACTACTCCTGTTTGTAGTGGTGGCTTCTTAACATCCAGGCCTTTGTAAATAAAGAACAGTCTGCGTATCTAGTAGAAAGCTCAAACACTTGATTTGCAGTGCACAGTGACCTATAGGCTTTTGCGGCGAGGAGCTGAAGTGATTCCTCAGGTTTTGCCATTAGAGCAGTGAAACCTTTGAAGGAGGAGCATGGTGCTGCGAATGCTGATGGACGGTGGGGTATCTGCAAGAGCGGAGTGGCTAGGGCTGCTCATTAGAAACTAGGGATGGTCGGGTCAGGTTGCAAGAGAAGGGCATACTGAACAGAGAGGTAGGCTGGATTTAGTTAAGTGGGTGTGTTTCTTTGTTTAAGCAAGGATTGGAGGTTGATAAAAATGCACTATCTGAGATGCAGTAGATAGGAGCTGCATTTGCTCAAAATTGCACAGGGGTACGTGAGAGAGATGGGACCAGGACTTAGCAGATCTGAAATGTATGTCCACCGGACCCGTTCTTTTGGCATCCCAGTGGCTTAGAGAAGATATGCTTGAAAACAGTTACTACAGTTGCTCAAACCCGTTTGTTTTATCTATTAGTCTCTTAAAAAGCAAAGGATGAGGAATATTCTATTGTGTGGATTTTTTTTACCTGCTGCATGATATTCTTCCCGTATGTTGAAAAAAAGATTTGCCCTAACAAACAGAAACTGCATGCAAAATTTACTGCATTTTCCTATTTTACTTCTGGTTTGCTTTTCTAAGTGTAGAAACATAGGATTCACTCAAGCAGATAATAGGTAGAATTGTCCCTTTGTGAACCTTAAAATGGAGGTAGTGAGAAAGAATGTCTAGGCCGCTGATCACTGGGAAATAATTAACAAAAACAATTTACTGTGGCTTAGTCCACAGTAGGGTGTTACCTTGAACACACTTCAGTTCCTCTTACAGCATCATGTGTCCATGCTGTACTTAATTCTAAAAGTTATATCAAACAGGACTACTTACTGCAGTAAGTGCAGTAAATGCTTGTTGCAGTGAGTTAGTTTCCACTCTAAGGTTTCTTTGGGTTCATTGCTTATAATGTGCTGGAGTTTGTATTTCTTCCACGTGCTTCACTACCCGTGTCCTCCTTTACTCCAGGATTGTCCTGACTGGAGGTAAATGCTCCATAGGTGTTGGCAGGTAGCCAAGAGTGCTGCTTTTTGTGGTGGGGGTTGTTAGAAAGATGGTTGTAACAATTGATTAGTTCTGAAGAGTCTGCCAAGGCTCTGGTGGCCTCCGGTTCATGTATGTCTGACCCTACTTGGATACAAATTGTTATGGGATGGACAGGTACAGGTCTCTGCCCACATACACGAAAGCGAGAGAGCACACCTGGACCTGGCCTCGGGGATGAATCAACACAAAGGACTACAAAGGATGTAGCAGAAGACAAAGAAACACAACAGGATTCTTGATCAGTGCCCTCATACGTGCTCTGGGCTGTGGTTTTGCAAGTGACATTTCCACTGAATCCAAGAGTGACTTATTCCCCAACCCCCCCACCCTGGGATGGTGCACAGTGCCACAGCAGAGGCCCGAGGTAACAGGGTAAAAACCCAGCAAATAAAGGTCAGTAGCCTCACCTATGCCATAGTGTCCAGCTGGGCCTGGGCCTGCTGCAAGCACTGTGACTCATCAGATGTGAACAATACCCAAGAAACAGCTACAGGATCCTGCAGAGGCTGGAGGAGGAAGCCGATCCAGTAAGTATTGCATGCCCAATTGCACAATAACTTCACAGGAGGGTTTAAACTACTTTTTCTGGAGTGGAGCTCTCTGTCTCAGGTGGCAGCATTCCCCTTGCCATTTAACTTAGCCATTCTCAAGCTTAGATGAGACTCTTGTTATATTTATTTGCTGTGGGCTCCTCATCCACCCAGATGCACTGTCACTCACTGGCCACCTCCAAACTTCTGCACTCCAGCCACTGTCCCTACATCTCTTAATTTCTCTTACCCTCTCACCCAGAGTAACAACCTTCACTGTTGATATCCCCCACCCCAAAATTTTGCATGTCAAATACAGCAAATTCTGTTCAGTCTTCACTCAGCTGCCCTTGCCTAGTTATCAGTCCTGCTATACTGAAGGACTTCTCAGAAACTTTACTGTCAGCTCCCTTGTACCTCCATGTCTTTTCCTTCCCCTCTTCTCTGTGCGCTCTACCCTCTGTGTGAGAGATCTGTCCCATGAGGAGTGGCATCAAGTTATCTTCGCTGCCCAAGTCTTTGCAGCTCGGTCCCATAGCTACCTTGTCCTATTTGGGAAGCCTGAAGATCTCTAGGAGAGGGGTGACCCTGCTTTTGGTGTTGATGTCACCACAGAGCACGCTGCCTGCTCCCTGCCTGCAGGGGAGTGGGCAGCAGGGAAGGCGCGAAGCAGCCCAGCCCAGCCATACACAGCAAGGAGCACCACCATCCCAGCTGAGCCAGAGCCATGGCACGGCTCACCTCCATGTTCCCTGGAGCTCAGCTCCTCACATGGGAGCAAGGGAAGAGAGTTTGAAGACTGGAGGGAACCGTGCCTTTGTGGGGATGCACAGATGTAGAGGACGGATGGCGTTACATGGGACACTGTTTCCTTCTGCTGCTGCCTATACCCCTGCTCATGTGACATGTCCTTCAGTTTAGCAAGTGTTGGTTTGCCTTCCTCCTAGTCAGTGTCATCTGTGCTGCTGAGTCAGGGCTTTCTCCAGTACCTGACTCCACAAATGCAAGAGCTCTTGATCACACTTATTGATGCTTTTGCATTTTTTGTATTGCCTTTTTTTTTGCTCTTGCTCCCCTCCCTGAAATGGCATCCTCTCATCATTCTCACTTTAAAGCTCTAACAATATTCTTTTTTTTTGCTATGCCAAGTCGCAAACGTGAGTTGCACTCTTCTCCCTCCTTTCTCAGCCGATTTGATCGCCTCTCATTTCCCTCTCACTAATCACAGCCTTCCCCAGCTTTGGTTATGCTGCCCCCCTGCTCCAGACCTTAGTCATGCTCAGAGTGTTTATAAATCTTAATGCAGTCTCAAACATAAAGCTGTGCTGTCACAGAGTTTCATTAGCGTGCTCAATCTTTGCTGAGGGTGAAGTACACAAGGAATTTTGAACTGCTTTGCTGTTCTAAAACTTTTATTTAGTAGAATGAGCTTGTGTATATGTAACAACTGCCACAGAATTTTCTTGATTTTGCAGTGTGTTTTACAGTAATTTATAGGAGTGAAAAGAGTATGTGGGAGAGAGGTTTGACACAAACATTGCAGGTAAAGGAGGTGTTGGATTTTTTCCTGTTTCTTTTTTTTTGCTTTCTTTTTTTTTTTTCTTTTGTTTAAGGAAATGCTCCTCTAGCACTCCTGGGTGAAGCTTGTTGATAGGTAGCCTTGCAGTGTATTATCGCAGTTTGCCTGTTGTCTTTATAAATTAAGCTCTTAAGTCTCCCAGGAATTTGCTAGGGAGTAATATCCTTCAGCGTGAGGACAGCTAGTTGCACATGTGTGCTGTTGCAAATGTAATGCCTACTGTTTTTTTCTTTAAAAAAAGACAAAGGCAGAACCCTTTATACTCAAATGCCTATCCAACAGTGTCTGACTATTTCAAGTTTTGAAACAATAGCAAACAACTTACCCCATTACGTATGTCCCAGAAAAACCTACAACAGCATATGTAGTATGTGGAAGTAATTTGGAAGGCATCTTGCAGTTTTGAAGGGAACACGGTGAAAAGAAAAGTTGGGGGAAAAGAATTTGAATGTGGTCATGAAGGAAGAAACTAGTTAGCAGTATTAAAATAGAGTTTGTAATGAGTGGGGTGACGAGTAACATCTTTATTTTTTCTGATTTCTCATAGCACATAAAAAAGCTGCAGCCCATATGAAGAGGGGAATTATTAGCTAAAAGATAGCCATCAGATTTCAGAAGATAAACGAAAGGTGGATCTGAACCTTGAAATTGTCAGCTCAGCTCAGCAGGAGGTTGCAAAGGCAGAGTGGTGAAAGGAGGGTTTCCTGGAGAACTCCCTGAAGATTGAAATGGATTATGCGATTCTGGAAGGGGACAAGAAACGGGCAATACAAAGGTGCTAAACATAAACAGTTGTAAGAAAACACTGGCCAAACACTTTACCTCCAACACCCTGTAAAATATAGAAGATGTTCCATATTGAGACCACCATATCAGTTGGGCTAATTAGAAATGTTGCCTGACAGCATTCAGGATCTTGTGTGCATCATCTAGAGGAGCACTCCTTGCGTGACCTACTTTGTTTTTAAGGTCATTATTTTTTCATTGAAAAAGCACCATCAGCTAAATCAGTAAATAAATCCATTTTCTAAATGCCTGTCTGAAAAATAATTGAACACACAACTATTGTAAAACTCATCTCTTCATAACTTTTTAAAAATAAAATTGAACTAAAACATACCTTTTGATTGCAAATTTTTTGCTAGCCTACAGCTACTTTCCCAAAGTGTGAAAGGAGCTCAAGCATCTTGTTGGAGAGCACTTGGAGAAATACGTTCTCCGGGACTCACAAAAACATCTCCATTTCATGTTTCCATCTGCCCTCCAGGATTTTTTCGCATAATACGCATGAAACATTGATGCATACCATACAGTCATAAGACTATTTTTATTCCATCTTTTTTGTCACCATCTTCCTTCCACCTTTCTAGAAGTCTGCCCCACTGTCAGTCTGCAGCTGTTCAAGGCAAAGCCTTGCATGTGTTTTTCTCCCATCACTTAATGTAGGCTTGGAAATCAGGGAAGCAGAGCCTACTAAGATTACTTTAAAAAAAAAAAAAAAAAAAAAAAAAAAAGAGGAGAGCTCTTAAATGCCCTGGTGTCTTGGACAGTGGAGAACAAAAGTTCAAAAGTTACCTTGCAGGACACAGGTCTTTCATCACAGACCACCCATTATTAGTGGTGGTGAATGCTTACTGTGATAAACTGTGTCCAGCAGGACTGTGAAGGAATATGCCATTGTTTTGATAAAGTCTGAAGCTTGTGTGGTTGGAAGGTGGAGCTGGGGTAGAGTAGGGCAACAGGTACGCGTCTCGCCGCCTGCTGCTGTGCCAGTAGGGAACCCTATCCCTTCAAAGCTATCCGTAACCTCCTGTGCATTGACAGACATGGAGAAACCTCCTCGTGCTGCTGCCAGCCTTCCTGACTTGGTTGCCCCGCCAATAACAAGCTGATTACCTTGTGATTTAATGGTAAAATTGTTTGGTGACTGCATCATTATGACACTTCATCAGGCTGATGGGAGCTCCCAAATTGGTTTTCTGTTGGTGTGACTTCAGGTCAGAATCTGTGTGGACTTCCGGCAGGTTCTGCCTGTGCTGCCTGAAACTAGGAGTTGCTGCCAGTCACCTGAATCCAAAACTTGTACTCCAGGTGACTGTTGTCGTTACTAACTGCCTGGCTTCATCTCCCTCTGCTGTGTTCAACTGTGTAGCCCTAAATTATGCACGACTGCTTTTAATTGTTCATTAATCTGACATCACATCTCAGAATTGTTAAGATGTGCATCCCAAAATGCGTTGCATGACAAACTGAAGCAGAGCACTGTAAATGAACCACTCAACACGCCAAATGGGAGATGGGAACAAATGCAGAGCTATGTACTTACCTCATTAACAAGGATGTTCTCATAGCAAAATGGCACGCAAACACTCTGTGAAGTCACTGTAATCAGAGTAAGCTGATTAGGTGTGTGCTAACATTATTCCATAGACAAAGCTGCTACCTATGAGCAGAGTCAGAAATACGTTTAGTGCCTACGCTGTGCAGGTTCTGAAAGGCTCACTGATTGCAGCTTTGAAGAGGGATTTGCTTTGGTATTACCCTAAAGTATTCTGCATCTTTAGTTACCCCTTCCTAAGGCTTTTGTGGTTTAGCTCATAAGGTCATTGATACAATCATCCAGCATCACAGCTGTAGCAGTAGTAGCAAAGGCCATCATGACTAAATGTGGCACTTGCTATTTAATGTAAGGTTACAATAATTATGAAGTATTTTCTTTTCAGATAGAACAGCAGTTCCTCAACTGCAGAGTGTATTGGAAGATTAGTGGCTGTTTGGAAATTGGGCACTCTTTCTTACTTGTTCCCTTTCTTTTGGGGGCTGGGAGGCAGAGGAGACGGGGCAACCAGGATCAGCATTTTAATTGGAATAGCTGCAATAAATCGTACGAAAATCCAAGGTTACAAATAAAATAATGCTAAACCCTGTCACAGTTTTTGCTCCCAGGCAACGTTGTTCAGGCAGCATGATTCAGGCAGGACTGGGTTTCTGCTATGCTCTTTGGACAACTTTGTAGAGTTACTACCTACACCCAGGATGCAGCGTATGTACTGGGAAGACTACCCTTTCTCTCAATTACTTTATTTCTGTCCTTCACGTGTTGTCATTTTGTCCCAAATGTGAGCCTCCCAACCATCTAACCTAACCTCATGAGGCAAATCTAATGCTCCTGTGAAGGGTCTTGTCCTATTACAGTCACTTCAGCTTCTATGTGGTATTGCAATTTTTCAAGCACTTCTTCCCAGCACCTTCCCTTCTTATTTGAGCTTGTTTTAGCAAGATGGGTAAGTATATTCCTTTTATTTATTTATGGTTTTTTTAGTAGCAGACAGAAATTGAGGTAGGGTAGAGGATTTCTTCAAGCCCAAACAATGAATCACTGGTTGGATTATTGTAGTCCCATGTTTTCTGACTTCTAGTCCATGCTTATTTTACAGACTTTGCTATTTAAAACCTGTCCCTGCCTTCTGGCGATTCCTTTGTGCTGTCTGCCTAGCAGACCTTCAGGTGAAATTACTGAGCTCTTTGGTAAGTTTTACTTTTTCAGTTTAAATGAGGAGCACAGCACAAAGTGGATTGACTGGTGGCTGCTTTTTTCTGCATTATTCCAGTTCAAACCATCTCTCTCTGACTGACTCTCACTCTGCTAGTGAGCAGAGATCAATAGCTGCACAGGATTATGTTGTGTGGTGAGGTATATGAGTGGAGTTTATCCTGAGTTCACTGATGTCATTGTGATTTCCACCTAGCGGACTAGAGCACCAGAAACCCTTTTACTTGACTGAGTACTGAAACTGTTAAAAACATCTTGCATTACGATTCAAGTTAGATGACTCTCTGTCAGGTGGTCTTAGCCAGGCAGGTCTGCACCAGGAAAATCTGAAATCTGTACTAGGCAATTTTGGTAGATGCTGTAATAAAGCATAAAATTGATGGCCACTTGAGTGGGTATGATTATTTGGGAAGAGTTAAAGCAGCGTTTGTAAGAGAGAGTCCTGTCTTAGGGAGTTGGAGTTCTTTAGAGGCATCAGCAAGAATTAAAGATGTTCTGGTTCAAAAATCAAAGTGAACTTTATCAAAAAGGCTTTTTAAGGAAACTAAGGAGCCATAATGTAAGAGGGAAGGACTTCGCACAAGTAAATGACAGATTCAAAGGTAGGATCAAAGGGTAGAAGGTCAATTCTCAATTAAAGGAGGGTCCCAGTTATGTTTCACAGAGATCTGTGCTGTTCATCACATTCATAAATGGTATCAGTAAGGGGATGAGCAATTGGGTGAGCAAGTTTGCTATGAAGAGAGCCAGCTGTGGAGAACAGTACCAAGGACATTAAAGAGCTGAGGAATGTGCAACAAAATGGGCAATGAAATTCAGTGTAGATAAATAAGGATAACTGAGGCAGAACAATCCTGATATATGAGTTTGAGCTGAGTATTACCATTGAGAAGTAAGATTTGGGGATTGTGATTCATGATTCTGTGAGGTCATAAGCTCATTGACCACCAAAACACAACCCAAATGTTAGGGGAAAGAAATATAGAATAAAATTGAGAATCTCATTACAAGAACATATGGTCCAGTTGCCTCCTGAGTGCTGTGTGCACTTCTGGAACCTTCATCTCAGAAAAGATTTATTAGAACTGGAAGAGGCTTAGAGAAGGTCAGCAAGGATGATGAGCTACATGAGGTGGCTTCCATATGGAGAACACTTCTGTAAACTGGGGCTTTGGTCTGGGAAAGGAATGAATTGAGAGTAATGTCATGGAGATCTGCAGAGGAAGGAAGCGGCGGACTAAACACTGCCTTTCAAAACAAGAACATACACAGTTAGGAGGGAAGACAGACTCAGAGCCTTCAAAAGGAAAAGGTTCTCCATAAAATTGATAGTGCAGAGACCCATGGGACAACTTTTTGAAAGTACTCTGTAGATATTAGAAACAGATATGTCTTCCACGGGGAGCGTGGACTATTGCTTGGAAGGGTGATGTGCTGAAAGTTGCTAAACTAACAGAAACCACATATGGTTCAGGAAGTCCCTGACATCAGAGTAGTTGGAGGTCAGGAGAGTATCAGTGAGAAATATGATGCGTTCGTGACCTGTTCTGTACTTTTGGTTATTACTGGAGGCAGAATACTGGCCTAGGTATACTGTTAATCTAGCCTGCACACCTAGTCTCATTTTAAGATGTCTCGGGACAAAGGAAAATAATGTTCCTTACAAACATCAAATAATTTCTGATCATATTACTGGATAATCTCATAGGCACTTTTAGGATGTGTGTTTATGTTTACTTGTACATATACAGGGTTTGCTTTTGATTTTATTAGAAAAATGACATGGTCCTATATGCAGATTAAATAGTAACCAGAGTTTGCTTTCACAGAAGCATCATCACTTTAAAAATGGATGCAGATTATTCTGGGGGAAGGGGGGGAGGGGTGTGTGTGATGCCAAAATACATGAAAGCACTTTTGCAGGTTTTAATCTTTCTAAGAGTAATTACACAATCAACGTTATTTGTATCACAGCCTCTCCAAAGTTTTTAGAAAAACATCTATGCAGTGCCATAGAGATCCTTAAAAAGCCCATAAAACCACAATCATCAGATGGGTTAACTCTAGGCAGCTCTTGTTTCCTTTAATTTAGTATATAATCAGGAATCCTTTGGAACATTTAGTAACCAAAACTGAGCTCTCAAGATTTAAAGTGGACCTAAGTAATTTGAATCATGGAAAGCCTACAAAGAGATGCTGGATAGTATTGCGATTTTTTTTTCCTTTAAATTACAGACTATTAGGTCATGATAAAATAAATGTTGGTAAGTTCATGTTCTACTTTTCCAGAAACTTAAGAAGAAAAAAAAAAGGCAGGCATGATAGAATTTTTCTTCTATATTCCGAAAAACATTATGTAATACTCTTTCTAGTGTAGCATATTATAAGAATTAGTTGTTTTCTAAAATTAAAAATCTGGTTGTCCAAATTTCGTGACTGTAATACAGCTTTCAAGAATTGTGAATAGTCTTATGTAATGAAGAAAAAGGTGTTGTATTTAATAGTAAAATTTATATAAATACCTATTTTTGTGTAATGGTTACTGTCCCACAGCAACCTAGTGTTTTTTTCCTCCAAATGCTTACTTTATTATTAACAAAAGGTATGTATATTTAACAGATATTTACTAGTGGAATCTATGTATTTACTGTCCAGAGGAAAAGAAGCGGGTTTAATCATTTTAGTGCATTTGTTCCCCTTGCTACCCATATCCACACTAGTTTGAAAGGATCGGCATTTTTTCCTGTTCAACTTCATGCAATTTCAGTAAGTTTCTCTGTTTTGTGGATGTTTTCCGAAAAAAACCAAAACACCTGCAACAAAGACTTTGTTAAAAATTTTGAATTGATGAAATATCTTAATTCTTGTATTTTTCTACCTTCTATAAAATACTCTTTGCAGCATAATCATTGTTCTGCACACCATAGATATTTGTAATGTGCTGCCACTAACAGCAGACTACAATGGTTGCCTGGTTTTTCAGTGCTTACGTTAATTCATTATGTTCTCAATGTTAGGCTGTTTCCCCAAGGGGTAAAGTCTTAAGTGTTATTATCTCTAAGTCATTCTTATGTTTATATCTAAGATTGCTGGATAGATATTTTCACTGTTTTGCCTACATCATTCCATTTTCCTGCAGCAGTTTTCACGGGCAGTTCTCCTGCTGCATGCTTGGATTTGGTTGTGTCTTCCTGCAGCCTGTGCATGCTCGCACTGCTGTCCTACCATGCTCCCTCAGCCACTCCTCTATGTTGTAGGCTAGAGCTTGAATCCATAGAGAAGGATTTCTCTGAACTCAGCTGCCTCCTACAAGGAGAAGTTCAAGATAAGATAAATACAGCCTTGTATACAAAAACCCCTATCTGTTCTTTTGTGATTAGTTTGCATGTGTGCAGGTGCTCCTCTTGTATGAAACACTGGTTTACAGTAGGGCCAGTGCCTACATCTTTGAGCGGTTATTTCAAATACCTGTTGTCCAAAAATGCAAAAGGCCAAGTGGCTTCACCCACCTCTCAATGCCATCTCGTCGCCCAGGGGCCCCAGCATGGACCCCTTTGTCTTTTCATGTCTCTCTGTCAGCTTGTGAGAGAACAGGAGCTGTAAAACCCCGGCCGATTCCCAGCTGCTGTCAGATAGTGTACCTGTTGGCTCTCTTCCTCTCACTGCCGGCTGTACAAAAGGCCACGATGGCCAGAGGCAGGGCTCCAGGGGCTGAGATCTGTGCCTCCTGCTATTTTGGCAGTGTCATGTTTATAGACAGTCATGCCAGGTGTCTTCACTGCTTAGGGCAGAAACATGTGCATACATGTTGCTTGCTGTTCAAATCTCTTCCAAATTACACAATAAAACAGACAGAAAATTAAATGAGGTATCACTTTGTGAAAGTGCAGGGGGGAGCTGCTCCTGGCCTAGGCAGGCTCCCTGGTCGAACCCACATTCTGGTTAACAGTCTCACCCCAGCAATGCCCATTCTTCCTCCTTCTTGTCCTCCAGCATCAAAGGCTCAGCTTGAGCTTCCTGATGTAGGAGAACTCAGGCTAGAGAGACACCTTCCTTTGTTGTCCCCTTCCTCCTCCAGCCCCATACAGACAAGAACACATGGGGGAGAATAAGCATCTTCCTACCAAAGACAGTATTCTCCTTTTAAACGTGGGCAAAGGTGAACAGGCTTCCCTGGCTGTCTCCTTTAGAGTTCAGATAAATGTGGATCAGATGGCCTGCCAAGAACACACAGTGATGTAGAGCCCTGCATCAGTCAGAAGACTGATTTTAATTCAACACAGAGAAAAGCACCCCAGAAGTCATCAATACTTCAACATCTCTGCCAGTTAAGCATGGATTTTTCTTACCTGCTTGGCTACTTCCATTGGTGGGATCAACTTCCAGCTAAGATCCTCCCTTACTTAAAGCTAATTCTTCGTAAGAGGGACTGCTGGAAGTCCTGGATTGGCAGCCAGAGCTTCTGCCTCCTGCAGCTACTTTGAAATGAGTCTTCTGCTGCGAAAAGTCCAGCACTTTTCTACACAGTCAGGCAGACCTACTGCTCGCTCCGAGGTCAGTGCAAGTGTGAAGTTGGCACATTGATCCTTGATCCAGGAAGGTTGGCTGAGCCTTGCAGGGCTGCAGGTCCCAGCGTGCTGTCCTGGAGCAGTGCAGGCACTTTGCCACTTATGCCCTCAGCCCCTTCCAACAACTGTCCCAGCTGAGGTGTCTGAAGGAAGGAGGGTTAAATCTGCACCTCCACAAACTGAACTGCCAACTGAGAGGCTTGCGTGTAAGCCCATGGCACAAGGAAAGCAGGAGGAGGCTAAGTGGTGCTGCTGCTTTGGTTGCCTTAACCCAGGGGGTAGATGCCTTCATCTTCAGGAGCTCTGGTGACATTTGCACAATTTTGAGAGCCCCAGCTGAGAGGGGCAGATGTGGGGAGATGTGTAGTTCTGTTCTGCCACTCTGTAGTGGAGGTGCTGCCTGACTGTCACTTTGGCTGTTCTTACCCACAGTCAGTGGCTACGTTGACTGTCTCTTGCTGATGCTTCCTCCAACTCAGCTCCTCCAGCTATCCCTGACTGCTCCGACAGAGCAGGTTTCCTCTGTCAGTACTTTTTTTTAGTCACCTGATACAGGAAAGCAAAATGGTTACTTACGCTACAGTAATTGTGGCTCTTCCAGGCACATTCTCCGTAGAGGCACTACAAGTGACCTCTTGTCCTTCGCTTTGAAGGAGTCTTTACTGTTGGCAAACCTGAGAGGGGTTAGACTGAGCTTAGTTTGCTCCATTACCACCCTGAGTAGCAGCAGCTCCTGGCTTCCTTGGGCTGCGTGTGTTCATACTCCTTCTTCCCAAACCAGGATGCCAGTCTGTGTTTCGGCTTTCCCATCCTCACACCACACTCCCAGCCTAAGGCATCAACTCTTGCCCATGTATTTCTCTCCCGCGGCCCTGCTCCCTTTCATCAGCCGCAGCAAACTTTGCCAGCTCCTTCACATCAGCATCTAAAACCCTGAGATGGGAGCACAGGTTTGGGAGCAGCAGGGCTCCAGCAGCCACTGAAGAGGGAGGTTGCCACTTCCCAGGCAGCGCGTTGATGGCAGTGGTGCATGTAATGGCTCTTGCCCCACAGCATGAGTGAAGAGCAGCGCTGGGAGCTGCCATTGCCGCAGGCCGCGTTAGGTGGTGCAGTGATGTGCGTGGCACAGTTGGGGAGCACTTTGCCTTGCACCACTGCCAGGTGCAGTTGGGAGGGTTCACAGGCACAGGCTGGATGGACATTACTGTCTTCAGAGAACTTGATCCTGTCCATGTGAGTACATGCTCACCTGGGATCTGTGTGGACAGCACTTCTTAAAGAATCACAGTTTCCATAGGGTAAGTACCCACTTTTCATTTTGTTTCCTTAAAGATGTATTTAAAACCCAGGATGACTCTGTAATACTATTAAATCCTTAATAATTTCCACCATTATTATGACTCTAATGTTTCTAGGGCCCTTCCTCTGGTTTAAAACTGATTAATTTCAGGAACTGAAGCTAGATTCACTGTTCTGTATACAAGGTGCAATGACAGATACTGTGTTCTCAATACTGCGTTCTTATTATTGCTCTCTTATTTTGAAAGAAAATAACCATGAAACTGGTGTTTTCCTTTACTGTGCTTGGACACTCTTAAGAAAAGCATGAAATGCAAGTTAGGAGGAGGATTATTGGTTGTATTCGTGTAATGTCTTCATTATCCTTTTAGTTTAGATATCAAATAATGTTTTAAAACATTTTCAAATGCAGCTGTTTTTTCAGATTTTTGAAGGTGAACTGTGAATTTTGAAAAAAAAGCATGTTGCTCTTTTGTAATATTAAAACCAGGAATAAATTATTTAGCTGAACGTTTGGGGGCTTTTTTTTTTTCCTTTGACTCCTTAGATGGTAGTAATTCAGATATTGTCTAACCTGGGATTATATGGGTGTTTGGAGAGCTAGCAAAATTAGCGCCTCATGGATACTGGAAGATCTGATAAATTCTAAGAATTATAATCTGACAAATTATAGAAATCATATTTTGTTACTATTTCCCCAGTGGGTTTTGGGCATGTGCACGTGACAATGCTTTTGCAGTGTGATGCCTCTCTACTTCATGTGGAGAATAATTTGAGCTTCGTTATTCATTAAAAATCATTCCTAACTCATCTAGTTGAGAACAAAACTTAATAACGCTATAAGCAGTTATGAGAAGAATGTACATCTTTGTCCAGTGTTCTGCCTCAGAGATTTTCTAGCACCAAAAGCTTTTGAGAAAGGTGGTCTAAAAATCAGCATTATCATGGGCAACTTTCGCTTTTTGTGCATAAGAAAAAGTCTTTTATCCAATAGCTGATTTATTGTTGCAAAGCGTAGGAATTTTATTTTCTATTTTCGCTTAACCCTGTCAAATGTAGCAGATGTTTTTGTTATCATATAAACTTATCCCCTTCTGTGTGTATGTTGTTAAGCTCTTTGCTTAATAATGGCCTTGTAGCAGTTGAGGTCCCAGCTAATTGTCGGTATAGACTTGCCCTCATCTGGATCTGCTGCATTGTGATTTTGTTATATTCACAAGGTAATGAATAAGAGTATTTGACCTTCCTCCTTCATTCTCTTCAGCTTTTTAACTACATCTGGTGTTTATCTTACTTATTTACTTGTTCCAGTTGCTTCAGTTGCCCCGATACAGTAGTCTTTCCATGCCTCTAATGGCCCGTCTCAGAGGGCATCTGCTTTTGTGTAGAGCGACTTGAGCACCATAAGCATTTAAGATAAAATGTTGAATATTGTTGAGAGGGCATTACAATATTTTAGATATAATTTGGGGTTTTTTTTACAAACAGGAAGTAGTCTGTAAATACCAACAGTATTGTAAATAGTCTAAATACCAATCTGTAAATACCAATTACATTTATGTGCTGTCTTAAATATTGTCTACTTATTGTGAGCTACGTTAGTAGAAACACCTGGATAATGAAGCTCTTTCTTTCTGCTGCGATAGTGGAAGATGTTGAGATAGGCATCGCAGGGGAACTAATTTATAAGGGTCTTGCTGGGAAAGGGAGTGAGGAGTCATCAGCATTTTCTCCCTCAAACAAGGTGATTTGGGGACCTCCAAAAGAGGAGGTGAGGGTTGTGCCCCCTCTCTTGCTCATTAGTTGAAAACAAAGCTTTCACTTTTTCTTTGGGTACAGGAGCTGTTTCTACCTCCTGCCTGTATGTACAAAGCCCCAGATAAATGCTCCTCAGCTGCCAGAGGGCTTCAGTCGATTGCTCTGAAGCACTTTTGCCTTTAATAGGTGTTCAAGGACACCGGGTTGCTCATGTTCATACTTACCAGCAGAGGAGGCTGGGGCCGTGCAAAGCTGAACTCGGTACCAAAAGGAAGAATACTGGAGTGAATGGGAAGGGAGAAGGAAAAATGGTGTGTGTGTGGGAAAATGTTACATTATGCCAGGGCTCCTGCCAAATACCTTCAGCCTGCTATGCCACGTGGGGTATGTGCACTGTACAGGGCTTCCCCCTTACATATCTGAAAGATTTGGAGGCGAGAAACCTCCCCATTACAATGAGATGCTGAACATGTTTTCTGCTTATACCTGTGTCATCCAGGAGGCCTTCTAGCATGAAAAGGAAGATATGCTGCAAACTTACAAAAGGATGGTGGCAGGGAAAAGGAAGATATAAGGGAAATTCCAGAAAGGCCCTCTGGATTTGCTCAGGCACACCTAGACTTGCCCTCTATTGGGATTTATCTGTAGCATGTACATCATTAAGAGGCTTTATTATTTTTTTAAAATTAATTTTATTTTCCTTTGCAGGTCACCTTTTAAGCTGCTATTTCCTGTATAATTAAGCAGAATGAAGGCATTAGGTTCTAGTAAATTTGGGCCTAATCCAGAAATCTTCTCTTATTCAGTCCTTTCTGAGTAAGAAACTCAAGTCTGGGCTCAGCATTTTACATTTTTCACTGTTATTTCTAAATTATTTGTGGTCTGTGGATTTTTAGATTTTTTTTTTGGTCACCTTTTTGTCTAATTTTATCTCTTTATGTGTTACTGTCCAGCATAGCGTTAGTTGAAATGATGTAAGTATACTGCAAATTGAAGTGCATAATTGCTACTGATAATGCAAGAATGATTGATTCCTACGGTTTATAATTAACAGTACATAATGTTCTGTGCATGGGTTGGATCTATCCCTTTTAACTTTTCCTTTCCGATTCTTTCCAACCCCCGGTCTTGCCACTTCCCAGCCTTTCTGAATATACTGGTTTCGCTGGAGTCTAGTCCATTCTTCCTTTTGTTTTTCAGACCAGTAAAAATGGGAAGTACTGGATTCTGGTTTCCTCCAAGAAGAGTCAGCGGAACTGGTTAAGACCAAAATCTGAGGACTTTAGTGGGCAAACATCAGGTGTGCATTGAACAGAGGCTGCTTTAATCCTGCTTTAAGTATACACTTCTTTAAAAATAATATTATATATGAGCTTTTGTATAATGTGTTTGCTATATTTAATACTGCATATAATCATTCATCCTGCAGTTGTGAAAGCACCAATAAGAATGAGGATTTTAAGTGATAATATGTTGAGACACAAGCAGGCAATATTACTCATAAAATTCTTTCAGCTGGTCTTTGGAAAGTGTAATATTTGAGGATCAGTGGTTTTTTAAGTTTTATCTCCATTGCTCAGTCTATATATCCACAAGAAAAAAAGGAAGTGGTTATTTACTATTCAGAGGTCAATACTGAAGTTCTTAATTGCCTCATCTGTTGAGAAATGGTACTGAGATAATAGTGCATACATGTTTTTTTAATAAAACGCTGTCATTGTCAAAGATTGGATCCACACATATTTGTTCTAATGATGCCTTTTTAAGGACACTTAAACACAGTTCAAAGTCAGCTTAATTAGTTTTGATAATAGAGGAACAAAACCTGAATTCTTCACATGTGAGAATGTTCTGAGTTACATCTGGTACAGCAACTACTAGATTACCTGAAGTTTTGGAGAAGATAACAGTAATGTTATATTGGCCTGAATATAGGATGGCCTCCATCCTGAGGTGCTATCCTTGCATTGAGAACAGGAGTGAGAAGTTGTCAGAGTTGTTAATTCAGCAGTTAAGCCTCATATGCTGTTCCACAACAAACGCTGCTTTTGGCCTCACATCAGACTCTGCATATCACCCTTCTGCATGGCCTAAGATCCTGCATCCACCCAGCTTGATGCATGTTCAGTTCCTCCCCTCCTGCCTCCAGCACTACTAGCTCACTCCTCTCCTCTTGTCCTTATAGGTTCCCAACCCCCATGCAGTGCTCCCTGCACCTCCCTGGCCCCACAGCCCCATCCTAGTTCTGTCCCTTGTCCCTCCCTGCAGCAGCTCACCCACCCTCCCTTCCCACATCCCACCAGCTGTGCCTGCTTCCCTTGTCACTGGCTGGGCCAGGAGCCACTTGCTGCTGAGCTCTGGACCCAGCATGGTCAAATTAACCACGCTCCCCTGCGGCAGACTGCAGAGGTAGTTTCTTTGCCCTTTGCTGCTAATGGTGCCTGCCCCTCTCAGGCAAGGTGTGGATTTGGCAGGGAGGCGAGAGGGGCAGTAGCTCCTTCTTACCCCATGAGACTGTAGGTACTTGAGCCACGCAGCGAGGGCCACAGCAGCTGGGCTGTTGGCTCTGTGTGGCAGGTCTCATGTGGGTGCCTGTGTGGTATAGATACACCCTGTGTAAGCATAGAACGGGTTGGATTTTTTTTCTCCCCCAGAACTTCATTTGTGAGGAGAGATTAGGCTAAAACAAGATATCATTCCATATTCAGGCCAGTATGCATAGAAGACCAGTGTGTTCATTTACAAGAAAGCACAACTGATTTTATTACCAGATTCTAATTAAAGCATATATTGAAAAATTTCTCAATCCACAAATTTATCACAACTTTGATGTGAATCAGACCCTCCTTTTGATTACATTGGTGGCTCCATTGAAGTCTTTGGAACTGGCCTTCAATTACTTTTATGGCAGAAACACTGGTCTCAAGTCTCCAAACATCTGTTTCATTTTTTCACTTATGAGCTAGAAAGCTCCTTATGAGACAGAAAATAAAATTAAGCTGATTCTTTGAAGACCCGTCTATGTTCCCACTCATGGAATTGATGTCTCCAGGCTTCTTCCCATGAGTGGGAATAAGTCAGAGACCAATCTGAAATGATAACAGTCCTTAAAGAAACACCTTTTCTGTCACTGGGTATCTTTGAAGAGGTTAGTGGTTCCATATAAAATTGGGGGGGGTAAAGGTGGTCTTACAAAACTTCTTGCTTAAAGAAAGTAACATAGTTTAATTTGCCATTCAAGGACTGTAGGGTACAAAGGCAGCAGATTCCCATCTTGGTGTGCCAGTGTACTCTCCTCTTGTAAAGACGAGGAAAAAGTTTTGGGGAGGAGGGAAGAAGAGGCATAGGCAGAGACATACCGTGTGTACACGTTTCAAATGGAAATCTCAGTCTGAAGCTTTCTTGAAATGCAGAGATTGAAGAGGTGCATCCCCTTCTCCCATGCCTTGCCTCACCACACTCCTGTCCTGCCATGCACTGAGAAAAACACGGGCTCTCCTTCCTCTTCACTTTCTTCCAGGGCCACGCTGGGGGTCTTGCAAGGACCGTTTAGTTTTGCTCCCATCGCACCTGGGCACTGCTCTCCGCTCCCCTCTGGAGCGGTTGGCTCCCTCTGTCTCTGCTGAGCCTCACAGGGGAGAGAGGACAGCTGAGACCAGGGCCAGGCTGCCTCCAAGCTACCCAGCCTCCCCTGGCTGCCAGCGGGGAAGTCTGTTTTGTTTATTGGGGAGGTGGCATTAGGTTGGAGCAGCTGGGGGCTGGTGCTCCCTGCCTGGCTCCCGGC